>NC_084742.1:10737703-10822703 GCF_033978785.1 Entelurus aequoreus | reverse complement strand
GTAAGTTACCCATGTCTTGGGCACTAATACACCCCCATACCATCACACAAGCTGGCTTTTCTACTTTGCGCCTATAACAATCCGGATGGTTCTTTTCCTCTTTGGTCCGGAAGACACGACGTCCACAGTTTCCAAAAACAATTTGAAATGTGTACTCATCAGACCACAGAACACTTTTCCACTTTCTATCAGTCCATCTTAGATGAGCTCAGGCCCAGCGAAGCCGACGGCGTTTCTGGGTGTTGTTGATAAACGGTTTTCGCCTTGCATAGGAGAGTTTTAACTTGCACTTACAGATGTAGCGACCAACTGTATTACTGACAGTGGGTTTCTGAAGTGGTCCTGAGCCCATGTGGTGATATCCTTTACACACTGATGTCGCTTGTTGATGCAGTACAGCCTGAGGGATACAAGGTCACGGGCTTAGCTGCTTACGTGCAGTGATTTCTCCAGATTCTCTGAACCCTTTGATGATATTACGGACCGTAGATGGTGAAATCCCTAAACTCCTTGCAATAGCTGGTTGAGAAAGGTTTTTCTTAAACTGTTCAAAAATTTGCTCACGCATTTGTTGACAAAGTGGTGACCCTCGCCCCATCCTTGTTTGTGAATGACATTTCATGGAATCTACTTTTATACCCAATCATGGCACCCACCTGTTCCCAATTTGCCTGTTCACCTGTGGGATGTTCCAAATAAGTGTTTGATGAGCATTCCTCAACTTTATCAGTATTTATTGCCACCTTTCCCAACTTCTTTGTCATGTGGTGCTGGCATCAAATTCTAAAGTTAATGATTATTTGCAAACATTTTTTTTTTTTATCAGTTTGAACATCAAATATGTTGTCTTTGTAGCATATTCAACTGAATATGGGTTGAAAATGATTTGCAAATCATTGTATTCCGTTTATATTTACATCTAACACAATTTCCCAACTCATATGGAAACGGGGTTTGTATATACATAAACATATGTATATATACATATATATTAGGGCTGTGAATCTTTGGGTGTCCCACGATTCGATTCAATATCGATTCTTAGGGTCACGATTCGATTCAAAATCGATTTTTTTTTTTTTTTCAATTCAACACGATTCTCGATTCAAAAACGATTTTTTTTCCCGATTCAAAACGATTCTCTATTCATTAAATACATAGGATTTCAGCAGGATCTACCCCAGTCTGCTGACATGCAAGCAGAGTAGTAGATTTTTGTAAAAAGCTTTTATAATTGTAAAGGACAATGTTTTATCAACTGATTGCAATAATGTACATTTGTTTTAACTATTAAATGAACCAAAAATATGACTTATTTTATCTTTGTGAAAATATTGGACAGTGTGTTGTCAAGCTTATGAGATGGGATGCAAGTGTAAGCCACTGTGACACTATTGTTCTTTTTTTTTATTTCTTAAAAATGTATAATGATAATGTCTATGAGGGGTTTTTAATCACTGCTATGTTGAAATTGTAACTAATATTGATACTGTTGTTGATAATATTCATTTTTGTTGTACTACTTTTGGTTTGTTCTGTGTCGCGTTTGTGTGTCCTCTCAATTGCTCTGTTTATTGCAGTTCTGAGTGTTGCTGGGTCGGGTTTGGTTTTGGAATTGGAATGCATTGTTATGGTATTGCTGTGTATTGTTTTGTTGGATTGATTAATTTAAATTTTTTTTTTTTTTTAAATAAATACATTTAAAAATAAATAAATAAATAAAAATCGATTTAAAAAAAAAAGAGAATCGATTCTGAATCGCACAACGTGAGAATCGCGATTTGAATTCGAATCGATTTTTTCCCACACCCCTAATATATATATATACATACAATTCAATGATGCGTAAGCACCAGGCACAACAAGTATATTTGTGTATGCGTCATATTAGGGCTGGACGATTATATAATCGTTGATCGTAATGAATTTTAAGTAGATCATGGTGATCAGCTGTGAGCGTATATAAGCTTGATCAAGCATGGTGGATATTTTCGTGACAACAGCCTATCGTAGTCCACATTTTTCTGCCCCATTTCTGGATACAAAGTATTGAGAAGTCAACAAAATCATAAATATGAACAGAATGACCAAATGTAGAGCTAAATGCATAGCTGAAGGCAGCAAAATAAATGTCAACCATGAGCCCTATGATTTACACGTCAACAGAAACGTGGACGGAATCAACCTAGCACTCTAGCAGGCAGCATTGCCCTCTTCTTTGTTACTGCCTCCGGGACACACGGCCAGCTCAAAATACAAAACTAACTCTAAAATACGAAATTGAACATATCCCAAATGGCGTGTACGTGCCAGGTGATATGTTTCTTTTGCAAATATGATGACTACTTGTTGTCTAAAAGCTGCGTGAAAAACACTGTGCTACTACTGCTAATGCTATCTACTTGTGGAAGCGATTACAGATGCAGCACTAAACATCTTTATTCGTAGGTTAAAGATAACTTGACAACTTCTAATACTATAGTTTGACCACCGGTGTTGGATTTATACCTGATGCATCCTTGTGTGTGCTTTATTTTACTTGAAACTCAGAGCATTTGCTTTATGTGGTTTAAATGGCTTTCGTTTATTTTGAACATACAAACAATGACAATAAGATACATCTTATACTTCCAGTTTCTCATTACAGCTTGTCCAAACAGGATTAGGAAAAAGCAGAATTTATTTAATCCTACCCCTTTTTCATTACACATTTGTTTACTTCCTGTTCTCAATTCGTAACACAATTTAAAACCGTAAATAATACATATTAAAGTTCTTGTGAATAAATGTTTAAGTAAGTTGTGATTCACATTATGACATGAATAAGATTATCTAATTTTTGATAAGGTTTAAAATGTCCATCAGGAGTCTTCTTCTTTGTACTTTGTTAACACTTTCTAACCAGAACAGTTTGTATGGTATTTTATTTTTTATTTTTTTTGTTTTGTCATAAAATTTGAATTTGTTGAAAGGACTAGTTGGTACAATCCCTGGGGACTCTGCATGGCAGGGGCGTCCTCCTCCCTGAGCCAGGCTTGCACCTGACACAATCATGCGTGCTTACGGACTGTATCCCTGCAGACTGTATTGATCTATATTGATATATAATGTAGGAACCAGAAATATTAATAACAGAAAGAAACAACCATTTTGTGCGAATGAGTGTGAATGACTGTAAATGGGGGAGGGAGGTTTTTTGGGTTGGTGCACTAATTGTAAGTGTATCTTGTGTTTTTTATGTTGATTTGATAAAGTTTTATGGACAGAATTTCTAGGAGCAGTCAAGGCGTTGAGGGGATCCGGTTTGGTGGCTGCACGATTAGGTCTCTGCTTTTTGCAGATGATGTGGTCCTGATGGCTTCATCTGGCCAGGATCTTCAGCTCTCAATGGATCGGTTCGCAGCTGAGTGTGAAGCGACTGGGATGAGAATCAGCACCTCCAAGTCCGAGTCCATGGTTCTCGCCCGGGAGAGGGTGGAGTGCCATCTCCGGGTTGCGGAGGAGACCCTGCCCCAAGTGGAGGAGTTCAAGTACCTCGGAGTCTTGTTCACGAGTGAGGGAAGAGTGGATGGTGAGATTGACAGGCGGATCGGTGCGGCGTCTTCAGTAATGCGGACGCTGTATCGATCCGTTGTGGTGAAGAAGGAGCTGAGCCGGAAGGCAAAGCTCTCAATTTACCGGTCGATCTACGTTCCCATCCTCACCTATGGTCATGAGCTTTGGGTTATGACCGAAAGGACAAGATCACGGGTACAAGCGGCCGAAATGACTTTCCTCCGCCGGGTGGCGGGGCTCTCCCTTAGAGATAGGGTGAGAAGCTCTGTCATCCGGGGGGAGCTCAAAGTAAAGCCGCTGCTCCTCCACATCGAGAGGAGCCAGATGAGGTGGTTCGGGCATCTGGTCAGGATGCCACCCGAACGCCTCCCTAGGGAGGTGTTATGGGCACGTCCGACCGTTAGGAGGCCACGGGGAAGACCCAGGACACGTTGGGAAGACTATGTCTCCCGGCTGGCCTGGGAACGCCTCGGGATCCCCCGGGAAGAGCTGGACGAAGTGGCTGGGGAGAGGGAAGTCTGGGCTTCCCTGCTTAGGCTGCTGCCCCCGCGGCCCGACCTCGGATAAGCGGAAGAAGATGGATGGATGGATGGATGGATGAATAAAAAAATAAAAAATATTTTTATTTTTATTTCTTGTGCGGCCCGGTACCAATCAATCCACGGACTGGTGGTTGGGGACCACTGCCGTAAGGGACAAGCGGTAGAAAATGTATGGATGTTTCGTGCAGGATTACACCGAGCATTGGTGCTTCCCTATTGTTTACTACTGCGGTATCTTCTAACAGCCATCTTTGTTCGAGCTAATATGTGCTAAGAGCTGATCACTATGATCGAACTGAAATTAACCACGATCACTAATCAAGATCATATAATCGCCCAACCCTACATCATATCCATATCTACTAGGGGTGAGGAAAAAAATTGATTCGAAGTCGAATCGCGATTCTCACGTTGTGCAATTCAGAATCGATTCTCATTTAAAAAAAATCGATTTTTTAATTTTTTTTTTTTAATTTAATTTTTATTTTAATTTTTTTAATTTTTTTAAATTAATCAATCCAACAAAACAATACACAGCAATACCATAACAACGCAATCCAATTCCAAAACCAAACCCGACCCAGCAACACTCAGAACTGCAATAAACAGAGCAATTGAGAGGAGGCACAAACACGACACAGAACAAACCAAAAGTAGTGAAACAAAAATGAATATTATCAACAACAATATCAATATCAGTTACAATTTCAACATAGCAGTGATTAAAAATCCCTCATTGACATTATCATTAGACATTTATAAAAAAAAAAAAAAAAAGAACAATAGTGTCACAGTGGCTTACACTTGCATCGCATCTCATAAGCTTGACAACACACTGTCTAATATTTTCACAAAGATAAAATAAGTCATATTTTTGGTTCATTTAATAGTTAAAACAAATTTACATTATTGCAATCAGTTGATAAAACATTTTCCTTTACAATTATAAAAGCTTTTTACAAAAATCTACTACTCTGCTTGCATGTCAGCAGACTGGGGTAGATCCTGCTGAAATCCTATGTATTGAATGAATAGAGAATCGTTTTGAATCAAGAATCGTGTTGAATTAAAAAAAAAAAATCGATTTTGAATCGAATCGTGACCCCAAGAATCGATATTGAATCGAATTGTGGGACACTCAAAGATTCACAGCCCTAATATCTACTGCATTTTACAGTCTATTGTTGTCATTAAAGTAAACTTAAGAATTTTGACATCATGTAAGATCTTTTAGTTTGGTATGAGGGAAAAAGTACAAATTCTTAGAAAAATACCTTTTGTAGTTGACGCCAGTGACTCCAGTGAACTCTGATGTTGCTGCTTGACCAAGTCTCAATGGTCTGTCCTCCTGGCCATCATTGGGTGACAGCAATGCAGTCTCCTTGCATTCTTCTACTTGTGGTTCTCCTTCTCCATCTGCCATACCACCACTTTCCTTTTTATAGGTAAACACGATGGTTGGTTTCTGTGTGGGATCCTCAGATTTGGCCTCTGAGAACCAGTGTTGCTGCTGAATCGGGGGTGGTGGAAGAATATGAATGACGGTTCCGTCGAGCCCGACCAACTTGCCTTTCTCTTTTTCTTTCTCTGACTTCTCTCTGTGCTCGTCCTCATCTTTTCGTCGACGGAAAAAGCTCTTAAAGGAGATCCACCGTTTGGGTTTCGAGCTCTCTGGTGTATTACGCTTCCCATCCCCGTTTAAACTTGTTTCACCTTCAACAGGACGCATAGGAGAACTAGAGGCAGAGCTCTTTGTCCAGTTGCTGAAATGTCTTTGGAGGATGTTTGAAGCATGATAAGGGGATGATGTGGACCTCGGTGGGGGGAAAGGAGGGTTTTGCTGTAACCTGCTGGTGCAAAGTGGGAGGGCAGCAGACGCGCTCTGAGACTTAGACATCACTTTTGAGAGCGTGTCTTTAATAGGCTTGACAACTATTGCGTCATTAGTAGAGAATAGAGACTTGGGTCTTGTGGGGGTCTCTTTCATGGCATCAGGTGGAAGGGCATAAAGCTCCTCAGAACTGGAAGATTTGTCATGAGCTGAAGGTGTGTCTGGAGGAGACTGGGGAGGCTGGATGGAGGCCACTATCTGTGAGAGAACGGCACTGGCCTCCACTTGATGGTTTACGACTACACCAGAAGATTGCCCTATATCATTATTTTTACTGCAACTGTGTGTAATCACAGCACAGCTACTTTTAGGTGTGTTTTCAGCCGATACAGTGGGTGAAAGAGCCCCACCTGGAGGGTTCACCACAGTATGAGTCACTGTAAGCGAATCTGTAGTGGTTCTGGGTTGTAGATTGGGTGCTTTAATTCCTGCTGGGAGTGAACCTTTTGAATCTTCCAAAGATGCTCTCTCAAATGTGCTTTTGCCAAAAAGGGATTTTTCCGTCGAGGTAGACTGGAAACTCTCGGAGGATCCAATTTCTTCGTAGGTATGGCTGGTAGCCCGACTGCCAACCCCCTTTGACTGTGTCAGCTCCCCACTGACACCCAGGAAGCTCTTGTACACGGCTAAGTTGTCATAAGCACTTGGATTGATAACGATTGGTACCTTTACAGCATTTTTAGAGCTGCGAGCATATGCTGGCTCATCTCGTATGATAATGGGAAAAGGAGGCATGCCTGCATTATTGAAACTGTTGAACTTAATCTCAGATAAATTGGGAGATTTTACGGGTACCGTTCGGGAAGAAGATAGCCCAGCAACTGGAGATGTCGGAGCTGATTTGTGGCTGAAGTATTGAGAAGCTATAGACTGACCAGCGGTGCTCCCATTTCCCAAATCAACTTTGGGGATCTTTTGGCGAGGGCTCGTGCTTGATGTCCATACTTCTTGGTAACACATGCTCCCTATTTTTTTTCTGGACCCATTTGAGTGGACGACAGAGGCTGGCAACCCAGGAGAAGTTAAAATACTAGGGGACATTGGAGACATTGGAGATATTGGGCTGGAGGGCACTGATTTGTTTTTGTGCTTCAGGGCGGAGTCCTTTATATATTCATCTTTCTTGGTCATGGAAGCTGAAACATCTACAACAGTGTAAGGTTTACAAATAAGTGACTTTTCTAAATTGACCACACGGTACGGTTTAGCTTGTTCTTCTGTGGGACTGAAACTAATAGTCACTGGTTGACCTGGAAGGGCTTGAGGCATCAATACTGACTGATCCTTGTCATCTAATCTGATAGCCAGAACAGCCTTATGAGTCTCTGTAACCTTCACAGGACTCTGCGCTTTGTGAGGTGGCTCTTTTTTTGCTGGAGAAGTACAAGTAACATGGGATTTTAATGGTGCAGGGGATTGCAATCCATTTCGATGAACACCGGAGATACTGCTCTCACTGCTAGATGCAGTCTGAGAGTCCTCGGGTAAAGATGATGAGGACCCTGGAGAAACTGTAGACTCTGAATTGGTAAGGAAACCACTGCCTTGACTGTCATGAACCCCATAAGTCAGAATCACTCCAGTGGAGTCCATGGATGGGTACCCATTCAAAATTTCATCATAGCTATCATCATAATCCACTGCACAAATCCGTTGTAAAGAACGATTGCGTAGTGGAACGGTGTTCCACTTTTTGCCTGCAGCAAAGGGCACTGGGGACAATGTGGCAGCTCGGAAATTTGCAAATCGTGGCTGGCCTCTCATGCGGATCTCCATAGCAAGTAACTCTTCATCACTTTCGTCCCAGCTCTCGTGTTCATTGTCTCTTTCGTACTCATCTTCTTCCTCGTCATCTTCATCATCTTCCTCCTCACTCGAAAATTCAGGATAGCAGAAGCGCCCACCCTCTGAGCTAATAATCTCTGTGCTATCACTAAGGGATACCCTTTTTTGACTGGTACCACCACCACTAATGCAACTTCCCATAGCCAAACAACTAGGAGCTGGAAGGCCTCTTTCTAGCGACTTGCGGTATGAGCTACTGATTCGTCCCCAAAACAAGTCCTTTGAGACGGGAGATAGGCTAGGACCAGGGGCTAACCCCACAATCTCTTTTAAGACATCAGTCAGTCCGCTATTGTTATTTCCACTTGGGGTCCTTGGTCTAAACTGCTCGTAACCCTCAATCTCATTGGTACTGTCTCGCTCATTGTTATTGCTTGGACTGTAGGTCCTCTTACGGTTTACTCCACTCTGATTCCAGACCATTGGGGCAGATGTTTTGCCAGGTTCTATGACATTTGTTGGACCCAACCCCGACAAAGAGCACGGAAGCATCATAGTGGGCTTCACGGCAATAGTTGGTTTCTTTGCCACCGGTGGACGGAACTGTCCGGAGCTGGCACTCCCGCTGGCAAGGTAAAAGTTGGTCTTGGTCCTGGCATGGGGCGGAATCTGCTGCTGCGTCGTTGGAAGTCTCTGTTCGGACCGGAGCTTCTCCCTGCCGCTCAGTGCTAGGGAGTGCAGACTCTTTGGCTTGAAGCAGTTCTTGCACTCGCCTGGTTTCCACACATGCTCCGTGAATGTGCCGCAGGCTGACATGGCTGCTGAGAGTAGTTCTTCTCAGTCAGTGGACCGAAAACACCTCCATGAAGATGCTGACTACAGGAACCAATTGTAGTCTGACAACGACACCTCAAATTTCCAGCATGTAGGTGCACTGGACCTGCAAGAGCAAACACAAGAGCTATTTTATCTTTTGCTGTCAAAGCTATTGGATGTAGCTGACATAAGAACTTTTGCTAAAAAACACACAATACCATCTGAGATCAATGTTGTAGCAGTAGTGCCACCTTATTCCCATTAGGTGGAAAACTTTCTCTCCTACTCGAAGGGCAGAGTACATCAGACTCATGTTATTAGACACATAAAAATGCATATGCTAATTGTATAGTCCAGGGATCGGCAACCTAAAACGTTGGCAAATCTTCGTTGACAGAAATGTTGAAATGTAATATTTATTCTACACATTTTTACAACATTAGAAACCATTAGTAAATCAGAGACTACTCAGAAGGTGAGATAACTCCTGGAAATGATTGGCTTAGAATGGCCAAGGTATAGATGTGTGTGTCCATGTTAAAGGAAACGGCAGGCTGTCTTCTTTTAATAGATTTATTACAATCTTTGGCAAGCTAGGTAATGTTTGCTGTGGTCTGGAACAACATGGCACACAAACAACTGTCAGAAATGCAGCCAATATTACATACAGATAATGTGTCATGAGAAATGCAAAACTAAATTATATACAAAGAGGATAAAAGTAAAGGAAAATAAATGAGCTCAAAAATACCTACAAATGAGGCATAATGATGCAATATGTACATACAGCTAGCCTGAATAGCATATTAGCATTGCTTAGCTTGCACTGTCATGCACTGACAGAGTATGCCTGATTCGCACTCCAACAAGTCAATAACGTCAACAAAGCACACCTTTGTGCATTCACACACAGCATGACATTTTTGGTGGACAAAATGAGACAAAGGAGTGGAAGATTTTACATGTAAACAAACTGTTGCGTCACAGTCAACACTATGGTGAGTTCAAGAACCGCCAAAATTAGTAGGACAAAACGATGTTCAGCAAATACTCTCATCAGTGAAGCATACACACAAACATATTAAACAGTGGGCTTTCTAACAATTGGGAAGTTTTGTGTCGTGTTTGTCCTCAAACAAAAAACATACTAAAACAACTGTAACTGTAACATTACTTCCCCCATCTTTTTACATTTTCAATCCATTTTTAAAAATACTCCCGGGAGCCACTAGGGTGGCACTAAAGAGCCGCATGCGGCTCGAGAGCAGCGGGTTGCTGACCCCCGGTAGAGTCCAAATGGCCGGAAGGAGTGAATACTTAAGACTTAGATTTAGGAGCTACTTGTTTGTATATATGAATCAAGGCTGCAACCCAACTCACCCAAAGTCAGCGCGGACTGATGAGACTCGAATGAGGACAGTGCTATAGAAAATTAACAAATGGATAAAAGGTATTTCCTATTATCTGTAATATATTTATGTAGTCATAATATATTTAGTTTGATTTTTTATAAATTCCATATTTATCCATTCTCTATACAATAATATATACATATATATATATATATATATATATATATATATATATATATATATATATATATATATATATATATATATATATATATATATATATATACACACACATATACATATACATACATGTATATATATACATATATATATACATATAAACATATATATATACATACATATACATAGATATACATACATATATACATACATACATATATATATATACATATCTATACATATACACATATATATACATATATACATACACACATATATATACATATACACACATATATATACATATATATATATATATATACACACATATATATACATATATACATACACACATATATATACATATACACACATATATATACATATATATATATATACACACATATATATATACATATACACACATATATATAAATATATACACATATATATAAATATATACACACATATATACATATATACACACATATATATACATATATATATATATATATATATATATATATATATATATATATATATATATATATATATATATATATATATATATATATAAATAAACCCAAAATTAGCATAAAGGCAAATCTATTGAGTTTGCTTGTGTTTTTTGTCGAATTACAAAACAATACATGTTTCCGATCTAAAGACTTGAACATAAACTAACTGCTAGCTGAGAATGGGCTCTCGGCTAATCACAGGGAACCTGACATAGCCTTGTCATTGATTGGCACAGCAGCGATAGGGGCGATTGTTGGAGGGACAGGTGAATAGAGCTTCTGTATGTCACTGTGCATTTGCTGATTGAAAAGCGTCTTCTGCGTCCTCTATCTGTTCACTACAGTGTGTTGATCAATGTGAATGTATATTTAAAGATATTTACATTTGTGGGGAATTATTAAAAGAAAAAAGTCTACAAAACTTGCAGTGGCTCACCCCCCCACCCCCCCTCTACGGATCGCGGACCCCCTGTTGAAGACCTCTGTCCTAAACCATTCTAACTGCAACAACAGTAGTGTTATTCAGAACTGACTGCTATTCTTGTGCTAGTTTTCATTATGTAACAGATATTATGCAATCTCAATGACAAGTGGATAATTACGGCAAAGGAAAGTAGTTTTAAGAAAAAAACACAACAATGGTATATGGATGTGTAAGTACAAAAGAGGGATTTAGCCTTACTATAATAAAAAGCCTACATGAGCTGATATGAATACATTAGTAGTTCTAGCTCACTAACTAGGTCACACTCATCCTGTCTTTCTAACATTTCAGTACCGTTTTGATTTGAGAGCTACAAAGCAGAAGTTTCTTGACTTGTTAATATCTAACAAAATGTGAAAGCCATGATGTTGATGTCTTATGATCCATGCACATTCAGATCCATTTCTACAAAGCACTTTATTTTTAACACTTTTAGCTTTGTTGTTGACTTTGATGAGGCGTTAGTACTTATCCTTGTTAAAAATGATCATCAAAGTATTTGAATATATTATAACCGTATCTGCTTACTATGCATAACCCTAAATCATTTAGAACAGACAACAGCGAAACATCAATAATTCTCATTAATGTAAATTTTGCACAGATACCACTCTGGTTTGCAAACAGTAAAGCTAAGCCAACCTCATTTGTATGGCACATTTAAAAACCACTAACCAAAGTGCAGAACAGAATGAAAAAAAATCAAATATATTAGGTGCCAAATACAGAAATAAAAAATAATATCACATAATAATGTAATAACACATCAAATATCAAAGTATATCAATAGTGAATTAGAACACAAATTATAAAAGAAGTAAATTAAAACTGGCCTCCAATAGACATTGTGTCATTGGAGTCATTGTCCCCTAACGTCTACCAAGTAGGAACTGTACGGTACTTACCTCCATTAAAAGATGCTATTGTTGACAACTGGACATTAAAGAGTTAACTGCCGAGAAGAATGTCTATAAATAACCACAGCATTAGCAGTTGGTTTTGAGCTTTATACACTACCGTTCAAAAGTTTGGGGTCACATTGAAATGTCCTTATTTTCAATGAAGATAACTTTAAACTAGTCTTAACTTTAAAGAAATACACTCTATACATTGCTAATGTGGTAAATGACTATTCTAGCTGCAAATGTCTGGTTTTTGGTGCAATATCTACATAGGTGTATAGAGGCCCATTTCCAGCAACTATCACTCCAGTGTTCTAATGGTACAATGTGTTTGCTCATTGGCTCAGAAGGCTAATTGATGATTAGAAAACCCTTGTGCAATCATGTTCACACATCTGGAAACAGTTTAGCTCGTTACAGAAGCTACAAAACTGACCTTCCTTTGAGCAGATTGAGTTTCTGGAGCATCACATTTGTGGGGTCAATTAAACGCTCAAAATGGCCAGAAAAAGAGAACTTTCATCTGAAACTCGACAGTCTATTCTTGTTCTTAGAAATGAAGGCTATTCCACAAAATTGTTTGGGTGACCCCAAACTTTTGAACGGTAGTGTACATACACATTATATATACACATTATATATATACATATATATATATATATATATATATATACACATTTTATATATATATATATATATATATATATATATATATATATATATATATATATATATATATATATATATATATATATATATATATATATATATATATATATATATATATATATATATATATATATATATATATATATATATTGTCCCTTTTGGGGTCGCGGGGGGTGCTGGAGCCTATCTCAGCTGCATTCGGGCGGAAGGCAGGGTACACCCTGGACAAGTCGCCACCTCATCACATATATATATATATATATATATATATATATACAGTGGGGCAAAAAAGTATTTAGTCAGCCACCCATTGGCAATCAATGGGTGGCTGACTAAATACTTTTTTGCCCCACTGTATATACAGTCCATACATATATACTGTATACACTATATTGCCAAAAGTATTTGGCCACCTGCCTTGACTCACAATGTCTGTCACAACGTGACGACAGCGCGCCGTCATGCCTGTTAAAAACAAAAGAGAACCGGTCTAATTATTTCGTACTATGAGTCTTGCAGTCCATTGCTTGTAGACCAATTAGCTCAATCATACAAATAACATTTATTTAGTTTTTAATTATTACAAGCGGCAGAAAATGGATGGATGGATGGATGGAAACTTGCTGTCTGTAGTTTTTGGTACAGCAGTGCATAAATGGTTTTAAAGAATATATTTTCTTCATTCCAAAGTCGTTGTGACAGGAATGTAGCATCCTGCCATATCTGTGTTTTGTCGTCAGTCCAGCTGGTGCTGAGATACGGAAAGACTTGTCACCATTCACAAGTGAAAGAAAAACAAAACCTGAACTTCATTTAGTGGATGTTTTTCTTTCTTCTGAATTGTTGCCTTGGTCTTCCATGATATTGAAATATTTGGACAAATATCCTAGCTTCGTAGATTGTCCTGTGAGACTTTATTTGAAAAATACATGAATTCAACTGTAAATAATTAATCTGAAATGGAATAAAATATTCAGATTTCTGATGGTAATTCCAATAAACAGCACAGGTTAGTTTTTTGCAGATTCACTAAAATTCTAAAGAGCTGTTGTTACAGTTGTTGTTTCGTTTAGCTATTAGCTCACAAAGTTAGCTCAGATACATGATTATTTGTCCTTAATATCTGATAGTCTTCTGTCACTTGTTTGATTTTCACACATTCTTTCTTCTATTATTCATTGACTGCCAGGATAAATGCTATTGCTTTTCAATTTCAATCACGTTACTTGACAGGTTGTGTTCTTCGTATTACAGATTTATGGCCCACAAAGCTTCAACGTGATGGCACCAAGACCTTCATGTCCGGGCTCCTATTGTTTGACAGAACTTTCAGCTGTTCACTATATGGCCCCCCGTGGTTCTTACTGTGAATACACTTTGAAATGATATATACAAATATGTGTTGCATGTACAAGTGGCTCAGACTAGAGTGGGACTTATTGTTGTCTTGTCCTATGTCTATGTTTGGAAACCAATTCTGCCCAGCTCGTTGCTTTGCCTGTCTAAGTTTTGTTCATACAGTGGAACCTTGATTCATGGACACCTCTATTTGCTTTCTTTTCAGTCTACAAGCGTTAAGCTCGAGCCAAATATGCCTCAGTGTGCGACTCATGTCTCGGTGTATGATCGCTTCATTCATTTATTTATTCATTTTGTGTGATGCTAGAAGCTCTATGGGGGCTGTCATTTTGACGACATTGCTTCTTGTACACACCATTTTAAAAGGAGCAGGCCCCAGAAGTCACATCCTGATTGCATATTTGGCGGAATTGACGGCTGCAGTAGCGCCAATGGCACATGGATTGTCTCACAAATTGCAACCTTGATCAAAAAAGGACGTTTATATGGTTGCTGACTTTGCCCAAGGATTTAAATATCTTCGGAAGGACGGAGAGAAAGTGCAAGACCAGGTGGAAAAGCTGTTGCTAATGTAGCTAAATGAGAAGCAGCTAGCTGGCGATAGCAGTTCCGAGGCTATCATTTGAGAGAAGGCCCGCCATTTATATTGCGACTTGATGCCCAAAAGTCACCATGCTGACCAGACTGTTCAACAAATGCCACAAATATTCAAGGACACAAAATACAATTATTTTCCTTTCTTGTTTTTTATAGTAGCAACATATTTGGTACCATTTTGGACAGCACCAAAGGGGCTTCTGTGGGTGCGGACACACTGACAGTTAAGCGGGCTGTTGATGATGTGTTTGGATAAAAAAAGAGACTGTTGAGCCATTACCCACTTGTTATGTTGGTTTGACACATATACAGTACATATATATTACAGTGTCTTCAAAGTGTGAATTTTGTAATATAGGATAGGGACTTTTGGTGAAGCTAAAACCAATGATTTATGTTTACATTGTTTCACTATACAAAATTTCGGTTGCCGAACCAAGAACCAATTAAGTATTAAGTTCTAAATTGAGGTTCCACTGTACTTGTTTTTTTTCTCATGTTTTTTTTATTGTAGTCTGCCATCAGCATTTGTGTTTTTTTAGGTGATAATGTGAAATTCATTAGAAATAATGGGTTGAAATAAGCTATGGAAACACATCTTTACAAAAGAGTAGTTCTTCGTCATTTTCATTTTGTGAAAGTAACTCTCAGAAGAAAAAATGTTGGCGACCCCTGCTATATACAAGGTGTGTCCCAACCCAATATTGATATCTGTTTGAAATCCGCAAAAAACAAGTATCGGTTATAACGGCCTGTATCTAAAAATAGCCGATATAAGAACTCTGGTACAAGCAGTCTGTTGTGCTCCCACTAATGTTTCTTCTTGCTAGCTTAGCAGACAGATAACAGGTTGTTCCAATTTGAGAGCCTTTTAAAAGTCCACTCATGCATCCATTTTCTACCGCTTGTCCCTTTTGGGGTCGCTGGAGCCTATCTCAGCTGCATTAAAGTCATTCAATTTAAAAACTGAACACATATAAATAAAGTATGTCAATTTACATTACATGAGATGTAATGTAAGTGACATTCCAACTTAAAAGAAATGCGCTAGCTCGATGCTAACGTACATTGGATATGCCATATGCACGCTACTAATTAGTGGCGCTGTTATTTTACCCCCAAAGTTTAGCCCATTACAAGTCAGATTTACTTGAAATTTCTCGCATGCAGTTAGTGGCTCATTGTGTGTACTACAAAACACCCACTGCAACTTGAGGGGGTTTAGTCCAATCATCATTAGATTTTGTACACACCTTTAAGGGACTGACATGCCTCTGTGTACAAGTTGAACAAGATTGGTAAAAAAAACATGGATGCTATCAAGCTAAACCTCTATACTAATTGTCATAAGTCATTGAGCATTTGTCTAATGAATATAAGACTTTCAGATTATCTGTATTACATGCAGCATGTTTACTAAGGATTTCAAACAACCCGCAGGGAACGTCACAAATGTCATATATAATCATGAAAGAAAACTAGAAGTGACATTTACTTAGGGGCTTTCTTAGATTTAAATACATTTTTGTAATGTTTTCAATGGGCTCATGAACCCTATAATATATTTCAGCAAGTTATGCAAGCTGTCATGTTGACTTGCTTACAATTTTAGCAAGAATGAGGCTTGTTCCCAAGCGCAGCAGAAAGGAGGACATGCATATTAATCAGGCTGACTTTCATCATGGAGGATTTTTAATTAAACACTTATGAGACAGGCTCGCGCAATGCCATCGAGGATTTAATGACTAATTAGGACTATAGTAAACACATGAAACGTGAATGCTTTGTACCATTACCTGGATTTTCATTATCAACACTCGCCATAAATAGATTTTTTTGCTTTGTAGTCTCAATAAAGTTGCCTTCATTTTCCAAGTTCATGTGGAAACAAAAGTGTGACCGTCGTCTGAAATAGCTTCAAGCTTCATGTAACACAGCACAGGAAAAAACTACATTGACTAATGACACAATGTAGACTCAGAGACTTCCTTTCATACTGTATATACTGTATAATATGCAGGCTATTGTGTGTCAACGTTAATGTTGTAGCTGTGAAACATACAGCTAAGTTTACACAACCTTTTGACTGACAACTCATTAAATGATGTCATGTTTTCTCCTTTGTTTCCATAACAACGTTCTGGAAAGTAGAAATGTCTTTTAAAATATTACTGTTGTCAGGCATGCCACTGAGTGTCAGAATGACTTGATATGAAATTCACTGACTGTCAGATGATTGTATATTTATCATAAACGTTGTTTTCCAATAATAAATAAATCAGCTCAAGTGAAACTGTGAGCGGTCATTGTAATGACAATGACAATCTCTGAGAAAAAAATTATGTCAACATTTGTAGTGCTTTAGTAAATGTGATTCATAAACAACTAAATTTAACTAAACTACATTATCTACATGTATCTCAGTCAGATGCCCACAACTCTGGGAAACAAAAATTTTGAAGCAAATGGACTTGTTGTGTGCTGAAGACGTTTCGTCAACCAACACAGTCAACAAAGAACCAACCAACTATCAACCAACACAACCAATCAACAATTGACTACCAATCAACCGAAGAAACAACCAAAAACAATTACCCAACACAATTAACAACAACCAGCCAACCAATCAACACAACCAACAATTAACAACCAACGAACACCACCAACAATCAACACAACCATCAACTGACAAACAACAACTAACAACTAACCAGCCCAACCGACAACCAACCAACAATCAACAACCAACATCTGACCATCAACCTGAACAAATACTACCACCAAACGACAATCAACAAACCAACACACCGAAAATAAACACAACCAATCAAAAATCACCACAACCAATAAACCACACTATCAACCAACAATCAGTACAACCAACAATCAACAATAAAGGAGACATACACGTGTCTTTGAACATACTGTAAATAACTTACAAAAACTTTGATAACTACTAATTAGGGCTGTCAGAATTAACGAGTTAACTTTGGTGATTAATCACTAAAAATATTGCATTCATTATTTACACACTTAAATTAATCATGCAATTGTTCTTTTGACCGTCTTAGCTTTTATACCCTAACCGCTATATGGTCAACGATGCCTGAAAGAACTTCAGATAAAACTTTTATCAAGTTTTGTGAAAATAAATGACATGTATTCAAGTAAAACTTTTGAAAACGTTACTGGAAGACATTCTTACAATAAAATTGCATTTATGTACAAATATTGAGGTCTTTTCTTAAGCTAATTTCGCTTATGCAAGTTAGTACTCACCTGTGATTAATCATGATTTATCCAAATTCCAAGATGTGATTAATCTGATTTAAAAAAAATCATTTGACAGCCCTACTAACAATATAATAACATATATACAGAGAATATTAATATAATTATATGAACATTGAAATGCAATACACAATACACACGCAGATTGTAAAGCATTTTGCGATACATTTCATATGTATGAAAAATTGCTTAGTAAATAAAGTTTGATTGATTGATTGCTCGTCCCGCATTTTGTTGTCGCGTTTCTCTCAGGTTCAGGTTTCTCCGCGCTTCATAGAGTATGTGTTGGACTTTTAAGGCCAGTTGTACTGAGCGTAGTACATCATCTCCTAAGAACAACAATATGATATTCAAGTACCGCATCAGACAGAAACTTGGATTAAAGATGAATAACAAAAAGGGAGTATTTACTCAAGGCCAAAATGCCAATCATACTGTGCTTGGGTTCACTTCACACAAAGTTTGGTGCACTTCGCCATTTTTCGCACTTTTGGAAATGGTAGTCTATAGAGCACGGCATAGTGTAATTGGATGCACAAGCAACGTATCCAAGGCTGTAATGTGATCCATCTTTGCAGGTTCCCTAGTGATAACCAACAATGCTATGCTGTATATTGGAAAAAAACATGACAGACTCAAAACATTTCTAAATTTAAACAGCACATTCGTGCACCAATGACTACATTTGTGTGTCTAATGAAGAACTTTTGTTTAATAATGTGACCACTCCTTTCGCAAGTAATTAATGACAGATACTATAAGGTAATAAGAAACAAAAGCCGTCCAATTAAGTCATTATTTTATGTAAATGTTCATTTCTGAAAAGACTTGGATCACATGATAAAAAAATACCAGTGTGAGCGCTAAGACAACCGCACCAAAGTGCGCAGTAAGTATCATTTTGCAAAAGGAGAGGAAGTGTATCAAACTTGAGCACGAATCAGTGCACTTATGCTACGAACCTTAGATGTAAAGTGAACCTGAGCACAGTATCATTGGCCAAATGTTTGTATCCAACTTCTTTTTACACTTGCAAATGTGTGTCATACCTAACTATCCATCCATCCATTTTCTACCGCTTATTCCCTTTGGGGTCGCGGGGGGCGCTGGAGCCTATCACAGCTACAATCGGGCGCAAGGCGGGGTACACCCCGGACAAGTCGCCACCTCATCGCAGGGCCAACACAGATAGGCAGACAACAGTCACACTCACATTCACACACTAGGGCCAATTTAGTGTTGCCAATCAACCTATCCCCAGGTGCATGTCTTTGGAGGTGGGAGGAAGCCGGAGTACCCGGAGGGAACCCACGCAGTCACGGGGAGAACATGCAAACTCCACACAGAAAGATCCCAAGCCCGGGATTGAACCCAAGACTACTCAGGACCTTCGTATTGTGAGGCAGACGCACTAACCCCTCTACCACCGTGCTGCCCCATACCTAACTATGACTTTGTTTATTGTTAGCTATGCTTAACCAGAAACATTAACAACAGTGGCACCAACCCTGTGTCTTGTTTACCAGCCTCATGCACACATGTTGCATTGCCACTGTTCCTGTCAATCAACAGTCCCCTGGATCCCCCATGCTGCTGAATCCTCACCCCTTCTCCCACTGCCTCGTCACTCGGCACTGGTGGCTGAATGCCAATCTCTGGGCAGGACAGACAACCTGTCAAGCACAACAACACAGTGGAGCAGAGGAAGGCAGCTGATTCACCACATCTGCAATTCTAAATAAAGACCAACATTTACTCAACATGTCATTTAACACCATTCTCAGACGAACGTGTCACCCTTAGGCCCGATATAACTGTGCTACGTTATATTTGTTTTCTTGTTTTTTGGATCTTCATGTGATCCACATCACACCACACATCCATCAACAAGCATGTACACACTGACAAAAGGTTCTGTTGCAGTGATAGAAACATAAGCGAATACCAGCCTGAATCAACTGAATCAAATCCTGCAAGTTCATGTCAAAACATGGGAGCAACTAATGTTTTTGCAGGTAAAAACTGCAGTTGCATTTTAAAGATCGTTCACTCTCAAAAACAGTGGTGTACTCCTGTCATATAGAAGAGCTTTGGTCTAAATGTTTATTTAATATTTAGTGAGTAAAAGTTTGATAATATGGCCTTGCGTTGACATTGTATACTAATTGGGAAAAGTCTGCCCTCTGTCTGAAAATGGCGTGAATGCACTGTGCGTAATTCAAGGAGGGCCCCTCGCTCAACTGGAGCTCGGATTAAATTGGGTTGAGTCAGCACATTTCATTTGATAATTTATTGCTTGCTTGGCTGCTGTGTCAGTTCACGTCAGGATGGGGGATGTTTGTTTACAAGTGGTAAAGGAAATGTTGCGTCATGTCTTAGCAAAGTTGGAATTGTCACAGATATCGCCACTTTTGGGTAGTTACAAACATCGTAAAATACTCCATGTTGTCCAGAAGTCAAAATCTAAATAAATAAAGAAAGGGTGCCTTAATAATGTTGAGTTTTTAACCAATGTTTCTGCTGAACTGAGATCTTGGGCTCGGGATCTTTCTGTGTGGAGTTTGCATGTTCTCCCCGTGACTGCGTGGGTTCCCTCCGGGTACTCCGGCTTCCTCCCACCTCCAAAGACATGCACCTGGGGATAGGTTGATTGGCGAATCAATAGAGTACTTTGGTGATATTGTATGATGTGTTTGTATTTGGCAAACTTGTATTATTCCACGGACACAAAGCTGATTGAAAAACATTTGTCAACTTTATTAATACATTGATGACAGTATAATTTACACCTAAGGAATACATCAGATTTTGTATTAAATTAAAAACATTTCATCAAGCCTTAGACTTAATTTTTGGATACACATAAAAGCAAATGAAAATGTTTGCTGCATTAATCTATGGTCTTCCATCCAGCTTAACTATGTTGTTAAACACAAAATTAAAAATGATTTTGGTATAATCTCATGATGGCTGCATTATCCTTATCCAAATAAATCCTGAATATTTATATGAATAAATGACATACAGAAATGACATACAAATTTCACTTAAAGCAGTGACATTGGCAGACAGTCCATGCAATTAAATTAATCCGATTTCTTACATTTTCGTCTCTAAAGGGGCGTCCTACAATCCGATCGTGTTTGGTTTTTGAAAAGTCGGACTAACACACCTCGAGTGGGTGTGTGCCGGCGGATGGGACCCCTTCATATCGCGCCTGCGCCAGTCTCAGCACGCGGGATATAACCCGGAAGCAGATACCATTCAATGAAAACATAGCAACAATTGTAATGAAGAGGAGACTGTTTATTGGCATCAAAAGTTAAAAGAACGTACCTTTTTAAAGTGCATCGATCGGAGAAAGAAAAGGAACAGAGATTTAATTAAGAAGGTAGGTGTCGAATGCCGGCTTAATTCGGACTCTCATACAAAATAGGAATGAGAAGGAAGAGAATGAAGCAGGTATATTATAAGACAAATAATAAAGCGTACACAAACTAAGCCTGGGGGATATATCAATGTTATTGATATATTCAAGTTTTTTGTTGCAGACGATTTAATAAATAAAAAAAATTCCCTCTTGCTCCTGCCTACTTTTTGCCCCTAGGAGCTTTCGTCGCCCTCCTTAGCAGCAGACCTAGCAAAACATGGCTAATGTTCCAAAGAAAAGATAACTGTTGTCAGTACTTTGGTTATGTAATAAACATTTTTTACCGACCAGGATAAATAGATTGGTGTTTACAGCAGTCACTCACTCTGTCTCATCAACACACACACGCAGGGAGGGCATGCACACATACAAAAGCAGTCCAAGAGAAGCAACAAATGATTTGCAGTGATGTTGTTATGATGGAATTTAAATTCATTGACAGCTAACGCCAGCTATCTAAATTGCTATTAGTAGCTAACAACACCTAAAGCAATGAGCGTGCATGTGTTACGTACGTACGCAATTACGTACGAGAAGCAGTAAGAGGGCTGAATATATAGTGTGAAATACATTGGAAAGTAGGCGCCCTCTAGGCATCTGTGTAAATATTGCAAACCGCTCCTTTAAATAAATTTATGAAAGACAATTTCCCTAGTAATTAATTACATTTATGAAAGAGTAATTCCTTTAGTTATTCAGTTACATTTTTGGTTAATTAATCACTTTTTAAAAGTGATTTTACGAACACTGATGATGATACCAAGTATGATGAGAAAGAAGCGCAGTGGAAAATGACGACTAAAGCAGTCGCTCTGCACACCGCCAAAAAAGCCTGCGTTTATCCACTTGACTTACTGAAACTACAGCATAGTCTTCTCAATGTTTTACTTGATTATTTATTTGCGTACATGTATAATACTACATTTATTTACAGAAGTATTTTATTCAAAACAGATGTTATACATTTTTACTTTATTAATCTAAATGTTGGAGACAATTATTTATTTGCATGTAGGGTTAAATTTTTGTTAACTAAGGTATTTTATTTAAGACAGAAGTATTACTTCCCAGAGGAAGCTCTAATTCGGGTCTTTGAAAATTATTCCATAAAAAGGTACAATTTATACCTGGTCTAAAAAGAACAACATCATTCAAATTTGAATTTTGTTAAGAGTAAGATACAGTCTATGCAGTGTCATTTAAAACTACTAGTTTTTGATCAAATAAAAGAAAATCTTATTTTGAATAATATCAGTGATTTGTATTCAATGGGTTCTTCAAGAAGTAGGGGGGGAAAAAAATCGGAAAAATCGTAAATCTAATTTTTGGGGTAAAAATCTGAGATATTATTTTCAAGCCATATCGCCCAGGCCTAACACAAACCTCTTCACCCTGCATTTGTGCACTCCAAACTGATTAACAATAACTCTGTATTCCACACAACTGACAAGATAGTCCAGAACAATAGCAACCTTCATCTGGAACGGTATCGGCCGGGGCACGAACGGTCTTCCATCAATCCACAGAGCCTTATGAATTTAAAAGTGTTGTTTCCATGATTCGCTGAAACAACTCTATGCCAATACAATAATCCACGCTGAAAGGAAATAAACGCCCCCCAGCGTACGGGAACCACACGGCATATGACCAATAGTCGCATTAGAGCAGGGGTCCCCAAACTTTTTGACTCAGGGGCCGCATTGGGTTAAAAAAATTTGGCCGGGGGCCAGGCTGTGTATATATATATATATATATATATATATATATATATATATATATATATATATATATATATATATATATATATATATATATATATATATATATATATATATATATATATATATATATATGTGTGTATATATAGATTGTCTTTATAATCTGTTTTGTCATTTAACATCCATTAACATTGATGTTCATCAACATTTAACATTGTCACGTTATCGATGGGAAAATTCATTTTCAGACAATATGATTTGCCTGAGCGGCTAGGAGACACCAAGAGTAACAAGCGGTAGAAAATGGATTGGAAAGGAAAGATTTGAAAAAACTAAAATAAAAAAATAAAAACTAAAAACTTTTTGTTTAACTTGGGACTTCCTGTGGGCCGGATTCGGCCCGCAGGCCGTAGTTTGGGGACCCCTGCATTAGAGTGTGCATGGACACGTTGGACTTCACATGTAGGGATGAAAATACAAAAAAATGTTTAAAAAAATTATAAATCAGACTAATTTAGTGCAAGGAAACGTAGTGAGTAAATGTAGGTCTGTTTGTGATTACATTTCTTTTGTGAAATTGAGTCATGAATTGGCTTCAGCAGCTCATAAACTGATTACAGTAAAATACCTCCAATGTTCACTCTTAATTAGGTGAAGATCAAAAGCAGATAATTCGAAAAAGACAAAGTAGGCTCCTAACTACAGAAAGAGTGATGATGTGCCACTGAGATTATTATTTTTTTTACTAATTTCACATCTTAGATGCTGATAGAAGCGTTATGTTGACCTAGTTTACCATAAAAAAAAATACAGATACAGCAAGATACACATCTTAATACGTGCACATCTTATTATGTACACATCTCAGAACGTGGACATTTGCAGAGACGCTACCTATATCTATCTTATCTGGAATCTTCAGCTTCCATTAAAATGCAAATGAAGAAGCAGTCTGCTTTTCAACAAAAGCAAATATTCATCGACAAAAATGCTTTACAACTGACTCTTCACCCATTCCATTCCCAACATAAATTATTTAAACCGTTATTTTTTTTTTACTTTTTTTTTTATTGCAGATAAAATGCAAAGTTGTTGGGAGTTATGTGTGTCACGTGTCATGGTGGGTTCATTTAGGGTACAGTAAGTATTGCTTTGATTTTGAATAAACAGCTTTAAAGGGGCTGTTTACAACATTTACACAGATGCCTAGAGGGCGCTAACTTTCCAATGTATTTTCAGCGTTACATCCCAGTCTCTTACAGCTTCTAAGACGTAATAACGTAACTACTTACAGTACGTACGTAACACGTGCACGCACATTAAGTTTGGGGGTTGTTAGCTAAAAATTGCGCTTTGGATAGTTAGTGTTAGCTATCATTGAATGTATATTATATCATAACAATAACATGATTGCAAATTGTTCCTTGCTTCTCTTGGACTGCTTTAGTATGTGTGCACATGCTTCCTGTGCGTACGTGTTGACAAGACAGGGTTAAAGCCGTTAAAAAATCTTATGACACAAACCTAGGAATTGTGAAAAATATAGACAGTTTTAACAATAATGTGTTCTGTTAAACCATTGATGGTAACATAAGCTAGCAAATGGTGTTCTTGTTTTATTCTTGATCTGAAACAGGTAACTGTGAGCAAGTTGCAATCAGCCCCTTTATTTTATTTTTTTTAATCAAACACTAAAGCACTGCAAACTGCCAGCAGGTAATTATGCAATTACTTCAACTCCCAACAAAAAAATTAATACATTAAATTAAATAATACATATTAGTTGATGTAAGCATATAAGTACGCAGGTACATAGTATACGTTTCTTATATTCAGACACCTTTTGGCATCATGGAGGGCATTTTACCTTGATGACAGTCGAAACATGTCAATGTAAAAACTACATCTATTATATCTAAATTTTGTCTAAATACACAGATCATACATTCAAGAAGACAATGAAATTATTCGAGCTAATAGTTGAGAAGAGTTCTTCTCAGTAAAGCACAACAGTAAGAGTCTCTAGAGTGTGAAGGATTGTTTTGTTTTTTGGAAAGTTTGTTTTTGTTTGAAGTGCAGTATAAATAGTTCAAGTTTGTAGTCTATTTCCAGATCTCTACTAAACCCACTGCTTTCGTTTCATCCACTTGTCTTTGCTTATTCATGTATTTCACCCGGAAAACCACGTTTTTTGAAACACGAGACTTTAACCATGGAGGAGTGTTTTCAAAATCTTGCTTCTTCTTTGCACTATCACTATCCTTGACTCTCACTAGCCAAAGGCTAGACTGTTTGTCTAGCAAGTGCAGGAACTCTGCTCTTGTTTATCCTCCCTTTGTGTTCTTGATGTTTCCCTTTTTTGGGGCGGCGTGGCTCGGTTGGTGGCGCGGCCGTGCTAGCAACTTGAGGGTTCCCGATTCGATCCTCGCTTCCACCATCATAGTCACTGCCGTTGTGTCCTTGGGCAAGACACTTCACCCACCTGCTCCCAGTTCCACCCACACTGAATTAAATGTAGCTTAAAAGATGTAGATAATAGGTTTCACTATTTAAAGCGCTTTGAGTCTCTAGAGAAAAGTGCTAAATAATTAAATTCACTTTTGTTTTGCCTTATTTTTTGTAGACTTTTTGTACCTGCACTCGTGGGATGAATTAATATCCTATCCTAGATGCTTTCCTCTATGATATGTGATGTGATTATATATTGATTCCCAATACCCACAAAGGAATTTATGTCAGGATTTTCCATGACAGGTTTGGCTTCATATATTATTTCCAAGTGTGTTAGTGTTTAGTTAGTGTCAGCGCACCTTCCTTTCTCCATTTCATGTGCGCTTCCCCTGCCTCGTCACAGCCAGTGTGGCATGCTGAAGGACACACCTGCCTCTGTTTGGTGATTAAGACACGCACCTGTTTACTATCACCTTCGGAATGTTTTATATACCAGCGCCATGTCTCAGACAGTCTTGGTGTATTAGCAGGGGTGCCCATTAGGTCGATCGCGAGCTACCGGTCGATTGCCATGACATTATTTTCGGCACTTGATCGACATTCACGGCACCCGAGAATCTTGTGAGATGACGCTGGCTGCTGCGAGCTCAGTATGAAGAAAAAAACAACCAGCAGGAACGCGAGAAACACTTTATATTTCAACAGACTCTCTCGCGGTACCTGCTTTTAAAACTGTAACGACTAGGGATGTCAAAAAAAAAATGCAATTTTCAAATGAATCGCGTTTCTTATTTCTAACGATTCCTTATTGATTAAAAAATATATATTTTTATTTTTATTTATTTTTTAATCTCTCCTGTCCACTTAGGCAAACCATATTGTTGATTCAGGGGTGTCAAACTCATTTTAGCTCAGGGGCCGCATAGAGGAAAATCTGTGCACACTTGGGCCGGACTATTAAAATCATAGTATTAAAACTAAAAAATAAAGACAATTTCAGATTGTTTTCTTTGTCTTACTTTGGCCAAAAATAGAACAAACACATTCAGAAAATATTACAAACATTGAAGCCGCATTGAAATGTTGAAATGTTATGTTGTATTATGCCCAGGTAAATGCCATTTTATGCTGTTTTGCAGGACACATGTCACGTGACTTCAAACTTGACACCTCATTGGCTGGTTCTGAAACAAGATCGATTGCTTCAGTCTTAGTTTAACGAAGGTGGGTCTTGCTTTTTGAAGCAGCATATTTATGTACAATTAGTTTTTCAGTACTGAATTTTTAAACACTCGATCAACGTTCCCATCCTCACCTACGGTCATGAGCTTTGGATTGTGACCAAAAGGACAAGATCAAGGGTACAAGCGGCCGAAATGGGTTTCCTCCGTCGGGTGGCGGGGCTCTCCCTTAGAGATAGGGTGAGAAGCTCAGTAATTCGGGAGGAGTTCAAAGTAAAGCCGCTGCTCCTCCACATCGAGAAAAGCCAGATGAGGTGGTTCGGGAATAGGGTCAGGATGCCCCTCGGACGCCTCCCTGGGGAGGTGTTTCACGTCCGACCGGTAGGAGGCCACGGGGAAGATCCAGGACAAGTTAGACGGACTATGTCTGCCGGCTGGCCTGGGAACGCTTTGGGATCCCCCGGGAGGAACTGGACGAAGTGGCTAGGGAGACGGAAGCCTGGGCTTCTTTGCTTAGGCTGCTGCCCGCGCGACTCGACCTCGGATAAGCGGAAGAAGGTGGATGGAAGGATGGCTGGAATTTTCATACACTGAATTTTAAGACACAGAATTTTCTAACACGCATTTTGCTGACAAAAAATGTTTTTCAATGAAATTGTTAACATAATTTGAATTCAAACACAAAATAATTCAATGTAAAAAAAAAAAAGGTTTCGTTATAAAGGCACAAATTAACCTTAATTGTCTTGCTCCATCATGCCTGTGCTAACAATATTTTTCCCGCCACAATGTAAATTCGAAGTAGTGAAACTTATCAGCACTACTGTGAATCTGGTCTAATTCCAATTAATGCAAGTCATCAGAATAGGGTAATACTAATTTGTATTTTTGTCTTAATGAAAGAAGGGACTCTATATGCGTTAAACATGCTTGTATTTTTATTAAACACCTTTAACAAAAACATCTGCTTCATTAATAAATAAATAAAGTATATATATATATATATATATATATATATATATATATATATATATATATATATATATATATATATATATATATATATATATATATATATATATATATATATATATACATATATATATATATATATATATGTACATATATATATATATATATATATATATGTGTGTGTGTGTGTGTGTGTGTGTGTGTGTGTGTGTGTGTGTGTGTGTGTGTGTGTGTGTGTGTGTGTGTGTGTGTGTGTGTATATATAGATTGTTGATTACCTCGACTTGGTCATTTGATAAGTAGTTTGCCTGCTGAAAAAGTGTGAACACCCCTGGTTAAGTGTGTTGCTGTTTGTGCATGTGTTGCATGCTTCCTGCCTACAACAAGTTTGCTATTTTCAACCTTGGTTAAAAGCTCCTGGTTTTTGATAATTAAATTAGCTTCTTACCTGCACGTTATCTCCTGTCTCTGCATCTTGCGGCCACGCATACAGCGGACAGGAGAGTCTGTGACAATTTACTTTTCTAATTCAAAGTGACTTGATTGATCCCATTACACTCAAGTTTAATCACCTGAAACATGTGTCACTAAGCTTAAATGCTTGTTGTGTCCGAATGAAAAAGGAAACCCAAATCCTTCCAGGGATTTTATGCTCCCCTAACAAATTCTCTCCTGTAAGTTACGAAATATGTATTTATAAATGTAACTGTTTATTTAGATGACTACAGACAGACACGACATAAGCACATTAGGGTAGTGCAGGCTTTCCAAACACAGTGGAAGGTCACATCTTTTTGTTCTGAAAGCTTGTTAAACTGCACTTTCTTTAAAATCTTCCAATGGGAACTAATGGAAATAGAAATCATCTAACATTTTGTCAAGTGTAGAGTTAATGTTTAAAGTAACCTTTTAGATGTAAAAAACAAAACAACAACAAGAGTCAATCATACCGTGTCTGAGCCCACCTCACACCTAAGGTACACAACGTGTTGCTAGTGTGACCGCACTGATTTGTGCGCAAGTTGGATGAACTTCCCCTAATTTTCCACAACTGGAAGAAAAAGACCAGAGCACGATTGATCACACGCACGTAGAGAATAGCTGGCATGCCATCACTCCTCAAAAGTGGTTCATGATAATCACTGCATTTTATATGGAATTAAAATACAGAGACTAAAAATCCTCCAAAAGTCCAACCCACAGCACGCCCGCTCTCCTGCGGCTGCATTTATGTGTAATAAAGACGTATCGAATGACAATTGCCAGGAATAATCAGAATGACTGACAATAGGACTGGAGCAACATGTCATTTCATTCATGACTTTTTTAAATGGTGAAAAGAAATATAGCACCCAGGGTTTCCCCTTGGGGCAGCACGGTGGAAGAGGGGTTAGTTCGTCTGCCTCACAATACGAAGGTCCTGGGTTCGATCCTGCGCTCGGGATCCTTCTGTGTGGAGTTTGCATGTTCTCCCCGTGGCTGCGTGGGTTCCCTCCGGGTACTCCGGCTTCCTCCCACCTCCAAAAACATGCACCTGGGGATAGGTTGATTGGCAACACTAAATCGACCCTAGTGTGTGAATGTTGTCTGCGATGAGGTGGCGACTTGTCCAGGGTGTACCCCGCCTTCCGCCCGAATGCAGCTGAGATAGGCTCCAGCACCCCCCGCGACTCCGAAAGGGACAAGCGGTAGAAAATGGATGGATGGATGGGTTTCCCCTTAATTTAACTGACCGTGACACACGTCTGTGGCTAAATTAAAGCCGCCAGTACTTAAAAATAAGGGTTTTTTACGTGAAAACAAATTAAAGTAATAGGATGTAGCCTTCCGAAGAAGTCACATAAAGTCTGACGCTATTTTTAACTTTTATTGGCCAATGTTATGGTAACAACTGGCCCAATTCCAACACATATTCCCTCCCATGCACACCACTTAAGGCACGGACAGTGTGTTTGCGATCATAGGAACAATGAACAACGAATCAAAACCACACGAACATAAAACATTACCACCAGCTGGTTGTTACAGTATGAATGGACATTTATATAGCCTATTATTTGCGCACTGTTGATTAGTGATACACCGAAAATTCGTCAGCCGAAAAAAGACTTTGACCACGGGAACAACACTGCCGAAACAGGATGTTGTGACGACGTGGGCAATATGCACCGGATCGTCTGCAGCAGAGGCAACATGTCTGCGATGTGGACATAGTTTAATATATTCGAGATTAATACAGACAGATATATCTACAAAATGAGCAAATTTTAAGAGGACGATGGCGGCTTGTAAGAGAAGAAAGTTCAACTGGAGCAGCAGCGCGAAGCAAGTGTGACGTCATGCTCGATGTTTGTCGCGGTAAATGGAGGGACAGAAGTAGAGTCTTTAAACTTGTGTGCAGTCAATAATAAATGGGTTACACTTGTATATTTTTCCCACCAGAAAAAGATGCTAAATTTGTTGCTAGTCGTTTTTGATAAAGAAAAAGTCACTAAAAGTCTCTAGACACTTTCTCAACAAAGTACATTGTACAATAAGCAGCAACATTTGAAACAACAGCAAAACGATATAGTATAAAAAATATATGTTAATATTAATTAATAACACAGATGCATTTTTAAATATTGTATGCATACATTTGTTAGCCTTTTTAAAGAAAATCATATCCATCCATCAATCCATTTTCTACCGCTTGTCCCTTTTATCATAACAAATTATACAATGACGTGATGGTGACCACGCCCCCACCACCACAGGTATCTTGGCAAACTAGGGGAAACCCTGGCACCTTTTCTAGAACTTACTTTGCAGTATTTGTTTTAGTTTGAGGAAAGAGCTACTGCAAATATCTATATCGGTTGATATTGGTATCGGAAACAAAGTGCTGGATGATATCGATAAAAAAAAGAAGCCAAAATCGCCCAAAGGACAAATGTATATACCATACTTTTTTTAGTTGCTATAGTGAAAGGGTTCATAGCTTGACTGACTACTAAAAGCTACACAATATGCTGCAAGAAAATCTGTCTTTAAAGTCGGTATCATATTCTCTGAGGTAAGGCCATGAAAAGGCCCTGTTTTAGAAGATACCCCCAAATAAAGTCTATTGGCGGTATTTTAGCTAGGAAAGTTGCAGAGTAAAGCCCATGCACTGACTTGTTTCCACACCTAATAGCTTCCCAAGATAAATATTTAAGTATTGTTGACACCAACAGCTAACACAGTCCCCTGCTGGGAGGCATCAGGACATTTAAAAATTAGACATAGCAGATCACTCAATCGGCTTACTGCTATTTTATCGCCATTTAGGCTTTTCTGTGGCTGCCAAAACGAGCTATTGCAAGATCTCAAAGAGGCGTTAACACAACATCACACTGCACTGACAAGGGCACATGTGAGCTGACTGCATTCACAGTGAAAAAGGTCATGACGTCACCGCTGGCAGAGGATCCACTTTTGTTTTATAGATCCCAAAGGACAACGATGACGCCAAACACCGTTTGTCCAGGCAACGCTATTCAGCTCAAAATGCGCATACTGCCATCAAGTTTGTTCTATGCTGAATGTATCCTACCAAGAACATGTTTAAATCACTGGCTTTGATGAAAGAACAACGTCTGACACGGCTTTTTGACCCCAGTAAATGCAGTCATTAAGATCATCATTGAAGCTTTACAACGGATTGAAGAAAAGTTCTAGAACACTTAAGTACATTTCTAGACACTAAGTCTGAGTCACTATTTGGATAAAAGACTGGGAACAAATACCTTTGGGATGAACTACAAAAAAATGGAGCAGAAGCAAGTAACTAAAAGCAGTGGTCCTGTCCAAGCTGTATCAACAAATTACAACTACTAAAGATCCTTTTTTTCAATCACTAATGCTTACAAACTCTGGGACATTAAGAAGAGTATGGAAAAATTAACAATAAAGAATATTTCAAGTCTTTGGTAACATTTATAAATGTATCATTCACACATCAATTGGATGAGTAAAAAACTAAACTCATACATCTGTAGCGCCCTCAATGACTTATGGATAATTTAGTTGTTAAGTCAAAGAGGTTTTGCTTGATGTTTTTACAACCAATGTTGCCCAAACTTTACTCAAATGTCTTTGTCAGTCCCCTAAAAGTGTGCAGCACATTTCACAACCTAAGTGGTTGTTTTTGTCAATCCAAAATCTAGGGCAGGGGTCTCAATCTTGCAGCGCGCGGGCCAATTTATAATGAAAGTTTATTGTTAGTGCGGCCCGCATGTTTTTTATGAATGGCACTTTGCTGTGTTGTGTGCGGAGCTGAACGAACCTACCAAACACAATGGTGCATATGGCTTTCAGAGGCAGGACATCGACCGGGCTTGATGCAAGCAGAGAAATATTTCTCAATGAGTGAAAGTTACAGCAGTGTTGCCATGGAGAGTTTTCTTCCGTGCCTGGCTGGCTGCCTCGTTTCTATTGGGCACACGCAGACATTCGTCCCAGCACGCTGCGTTCACAACACTTCCCTAAAAACGTTTTTAAAGTTGCTGCCCATTGGGACATTATACGCATATATGTTTCTCTCTGACAAAATGAATGAACGTGATACATACGCGGCCATATAAAAGAAAAGTAAGGAATTCAATTTAGCCTAATGTAGTCTGCAGCCACATAGCGACAGCTGTCCGTCAGAAATAACAGTGCCCAATAACCCAGAACAATTACAGGGTCACACCGTTATTTGTGGGTCATTATTATTTATTTGCATCGCGCCATTTGCATTGTATTTGCATTTCCTCACACAAACACTACATATATTTTTATTTAATGTAATTAGTTTTTTTATTTCTATGATTACGTTTACAACAACAACAACAACAGCACTGTCCTATTTCCGCTTCTTTTTCCTTTAACAACAGCACGGCGGATAACCCTCGGTTTGCACTTGCTATCCTGGTACATTGTACGATCTACAAATGCCATGGTGTTCATCTCATCATGAAAGACATGAACATCAAGCGCAAAAACATTACTAACCACAGATCGAGGAACGTTAAAAGAAGCGGAAATGACATTCTCTGTGCATCGAGACGTTTTCCATGCATCGGCTAAACACGACAGTGGCCCCAAGTGGATTTAAAATATTAAAATATACTCCAAAGTAGGGCTGGGCGATATATCGAATATACTCGATATATCACGGGTTTGGCTCTGTGCAATATAGAAAATTAATATATCGTGATATTCGAGTATATGTTCTCACGCAGTTGCTTTTAGCTGTGGGCATTACACTACAGGCTTTTCTCACTCTTTCTTGTCTTTCCTTCTCACAGAGACGTAAAACAAGCGCACCTTCTTATATACGTCACATACTGTCGCGTCTTACGCCCTCGCTGAGCAAAGAGGTAGCAGCATGGGTAACATTAGCTGTGATGCTAGAGGAGTGGTGCGAGTGGTAATACGAGAGAAAGAAGGTGCGAATCTGGTAACAAATGAAGGAAGACTTCATTCCGAAGAAAAACAGCACGGGGTCCATCGTCTGGCGGTGGTTTGGCTTCAAGCGGGAAGATGTCGAACAAGTATGCGGCAAAAGCGTTGCTACAAAAAGTAGCATTACTGCTAATATGTAGCATAATTTGAAAAGTCACCCGCTAGAGAATAAGGAGTGCTTGAAACTCTGCATGTCAACATCTCCGTTCGGTGCCATGCCCACAAAATGCCTAAGCAACAATTTCCAGATCAACACCATATGAAAAAATGAGTCAACAACAGAATGAGATAACGGCCCTGCAATGAGGTGGCGACTTGTCCAGGGTGTATCCCGCCTTCCGCCCGAATGCAGCTGAGATAGGCTCCAGCACCCCCCGTGACTCCAAAAAGGACAAGCGCTAGAAAATGGATGGATGGAAGAATGAGATAACATCCACAGTAACCTACCATATAGCAAAGGACATACACTATTTGATTTCCTATTTTGCAACTCATTTTTATTTGACAGTTATTGAAATATCTTGTGTGACATCATGCACAAAAGTGCACTTTATTTGTTTTTATACTATTGTAGTTGCGTTCTGTACAAAAAGTGCACTTTAATTTAGTGTTGTTTTGATGCGTCATCTTAGTGACATCATGCACAAAAGTGCGCTAATAGCTTGTTTTAAAATGTCTGTGACAATCTTGCAGTTTCTGTTTTGAAATGACATGAATGTTTGTGCCACTACTTAATAACTGTTTAATAAATATAGTTTTGGTAAATTGTGGTTTCCCTCTGCATGAAATTTAAAATTAGCATATATTAATGCAGTATGAACAAGAATGTTTAATGTAGACACATAGAATCATCATACTGCTGTGATTATATGCATCAAGTGTTAATTCAAGGCTAAGGCAAAATATCGAGATGTATATCGTGTATCGTGACATGGCTTAAAAATATTGAGATATTAATAAAAGGCCATATCGCCCTGCCTTACTCCAAAGCCTAAGACATGTATATAAGTGTTTCCCATAAACTGCCAAGATACCTGTTGTGGTGGGGGCGTGTCTATGGGCGTGGCCATGGGCGTGGTTGACATGACATCATCGAGTAATTTGCATAATTTACTACAATGATATTATTTTCTCTAAAAAGGCTCAAAAAATGTATACTTACTAATTAATAATAACAGTTTTGTTTTAAACATCGATCCATTTTACAATATAATTACAACACTTTATGTACATATTTATATACAGATTTGAACAATAAGTTATTCACTGAAATATATTTATTAATTGTGGTTCTTACAAAAAATATATCTTATAAAATATAAAAGCTAAAATTTCTCTTAAAGCTCTGCCCCTTTAATTAGTGCATACTAAATAATTTAACTTTAGCCTACTACTACAACCATATTATTTACCAGCAATATAAAGTGAAACAGAGGCAGAGGTGTCCTGCCACAGTCAGTAACAAATAAACAGAAAACAGTAGTGGTCAAATACAAATAAGGCAACAAGAGAAGTATCCTACACTTCTCTTTTGTAAAGTAAATCTGAACAGCCTATATGGGCATCTACATCAACTATATGATTTGCCTGAAAAGCTGGAAAGGACAAAAAAAAAAAATTCTTTTTTTTTTTTTTTTTTTTTAATTTGTGGCGGACGTAATTCTTTCGTGGCGGGCCGCCACAAATAAATGAATGTGTGGGAAACACTGTATATACTTAATTTCTTATTAATTATCGAGTTTTTTTTCATCGTATTTTGTGTTAAAAAAAAAAAAAAAGACATTTGAGAAGATTGGGATTTTTTTCACAAAGCTTTTCTTGTGAAACACCTGATGCGGGCCACCCTCACCCAAACTCTCATAATCAATTTTCATAACTTTAACTCAAAGTTAACAATCAGTTGACGATGGGCAAAACATTTTTGTATACTAGAATGTATGCTAGCAAAGAGCACAGCTAATTTCATTGTACAGATAATGAAACATGTTTCTATTGTGCACATGACAATAACCCCTTTGAACTTTGAACTTCCCTACGAATAAACAGATCTTATTTGCGACTTTTTTTACCTCAAAAATGTAAAAAGCTCAGATAAACAAATTAACACGGCAGAGATTGGATAGTTTACTCAGGTCACTGGCATGCTACGTGTCCGAGGGGGGGTTTAAATGTCCAACGATTCGACTGCAAGGTTGGAAGTCAAATCAGACTCCTCCGAATCAAATCGTCAAATAGTCTATTCCAAGACACCTCTGTTTGTAAAACAGGCAACACTATAGGGATGAATGTTTTAAGACATTTTCATTGTTTTGATTGCAAAACAAATACGAAAAGTAATTTGGACCACAGCATTAGGATGTCCTAAATTAGGGGTCTTCAACGTTTTCCAGGTCAAGGACCCCCAAACTTTGATTGAGACATGGAGCGGGCACCCCCTACTTACATATTTTGTATAAATGATGTTTTAACTTAAACGAGTCCTGAAGGTACCTTGTTATTGTGCAATACTAAGATATTCAACTAAAACAGTAAAGTGCCGCTAACAGCTAGCTGACAACTAATGCACTAATTTCCGGCCGGTAGCTAGCGTGCTAATTGCTAGCTATTTTAAATGCTAGCATGAACCATAATTATTAATGCATGTTTTTATTTTAAACCTGCAAAGTACAGTGAGTAAGGTAGCCAATCCACTGCCATGGTAAACTACATATAGTGTGTTGCACAATGTTAATGTGTGTTTAAGGACATTTACATTTGCAGACAAATTGTGTGGGCAATATAAAAAATATAGTTTTAAAATGTATAATCAACCAACAAATTCACAATCCCCCTGCAGTACCTCTGTAAACCTCCAGTATATCCTTAATTTTCTATTTGTTACACTAAGCTCTTCATCTTCCTACTCCTTTTCAGACATGTCGGAATGTGAAACTGTAAATATGTGATGTGCACGCTGTAACTACATGCATGTTCAAAATAAACCTAATACTACAACCACTCGACAATGCTTATCTGACTTGTTGAGTCTTAATGCTGATTAACACCCCAAAAGGCATTGAAAGTGTACTTTGGCTTAACTTCAAAGATAAAGTTGTGGGGAAACAGGCAGCAAGTCGAAGGTTAGTACGAGGCGAGTAAAAGAGTATTTCTCAAAAGCAGCTATGTGTTTACAAAATATGTACGTACACAGACAGACAATGACAAGTGTACTCTGCCTCGTCCACATGTGCTTGGACAAGGGATGGTTACTTTCACAATTGTGCTGACACGGTACTAATTCCTGGTACATAGGAATCTATACCGGTAACAAATTTCGACACTATTGTGTGTTCATGTGTTAATATATATTAATTGTTTATAATAAAATTAAATTTTTTCAATTCAATATTTAAAACTGTTGCCTAGCCAGGAAGTAGTTTTTGTCATTAAGCTGAATGTGCCAGTCTAGTCTTTTGTTTAGCCCTAGAAAAATTTTATACAGCAAGTATTGTACTGATTACACATCAACTGTTTGATTGTAACATGCATCTTAGTTGTAGTTCTGAATATCTCATTTGGAGGTGTTGACATTGCTATAAAAAATCGCTAATGCTAATGAGTAGCATGTACATGGCACAGCCAATGTAAATTAGCACAAAACTAGCGCATTTTGAAAAGTGGAGCCCGACTGTACTTTCGAGCTTTTTCTATAAGACACGCTTGCTTGTTGCTAAAATGTTAACATTACCCACAAGCAGTCCGGCTAAGTCCGCTCTGAGTGCTTGCATGCGCAGTTCGACAATGTGAAAACAAAAGAAATTGACCGGATTCCGTAAATGAACAAGGAAGTCGCTACTACACAAAAAATACATGGACACCACAGATCAACGTGTTAGTGGGTTTTTACCGTGACTGTTGTGTAGATGAAGTAGGCAGATGATGGAAAACAACCACAGGAAGAGGAAGACGAGAGCTGCATAAAGGAAAGGGATCGTGCTGTACACACAAATGACGTAGCTTGAACAAAGATGACGTAAAAGCAACAAACAGGTCGCATTGCCGTTTAAACAGCAGTCAAATTTGAAAAGATCAGATTCTAAATGGATTCGGACAACCCCCAGCTGTGGCCCAAATCGAATGCGAAAATATCAGATTTTAAGCACTTTAGAGTGTTTAGATAGGATATTTTTTTGCCAATCTGTGTCACTTGAGGGTAAAAAAATCAGATTTGATGTCCAGTATAATCGGAACCAAGTATTGTGCCGTTTGATTGTACGTGAATCAATACCCGTTAGTACTAAAGGTATTTGGTCTGTACCTACAAAACTACCAATCTCTGTACCCATCCTTAGTCAGGAGCAAATACACTTTGATTGTCATGGTCTAGTCCAGGGGTCCCCAAACTTTTTGACTCAGAGGCCGCATTGGGTTAAAACAATTTGGCCGGGGGCCGGGCTGTGTATATATATATATATATATATATATATATATATATATATATATATATATATATATATATATATATATATATATATATATATATATATTTTATATATATATAAATATATATATATATATATATATATATATATATTATATATATATATATATATATATATATATATATATAAATATATATATATATATATATATATATATAATTTATATATATATATATATATATATATATATATATATATTAGATATATAGATATATATATATATTAGATTATATATATATATATATATATATATATATATATATATATATATATATATATATATATATATATATATATATATATATATATATATATATATATATATATATATATAATATATATATATATATAAATTATATATATATATATATTTTTATATATATATATATATATATATATATATATATATATATATATATATATATATATATATATATATATATATATATATATATTAGGGCTGCAACAACTAATCGATTAAATCGATTAAAATCGATTATTAAAATAGTTGCCGATTAATTTAGTCATCGATTCGTTGGATCTATGCTATGCGCAGAGTTTTTATTTATTTTTTTAAAAATTATTTTTATTTATTTTTACTAAACCTTTATTTATAAACTGCAACATTTACAAACAGCTGAGAAACAATAATCAAAATAAGTATGGTGCCAGTATACTGGTTTTTTTTCAATAAAATACTGGATAGGATAGAAATGTAGTTTGTCTCTTTTATCCGATTATTAATCGATTAATCGAAGTAATAATCGACAGATTAATCGATTATCAAATTAATCGTTAGTTGCGGCCCTAATATATATACATATATATATATATATATTAGATATATATAGCGCACTTTCCGCGCGCGCGATGATGTCACGTTATCGATGAGAAAATGCATTTTTAGACAATATGATTTGCTTGAGCGGCTAGGAGACACCGTGAGTAGCAAGTGGTACAAAGTGGATAAGAGAAGACAGAAAAAAAAATGTATTAAAAAAAAAAAATTTTTTTTTTTGTTTGTTTTGATTTTTGTATACTTGGGACTTCCCGCGGGCCTGATTTTGGACGCTGGCGGGCCGGATTCGGCCCGTAGTTTGGGGACCCCTGGTCTAGTCCAAAGCTCCTCTGACCTCTTTCACCCAGACATCTCACAAAGTTGCAGAATCAGAAGATCCGGTATACTTGTCAGACAGGGACAGCTACTTTTATAACAACAAACAGTGTGCGATCGGTGAGTGTTAGGTATAAAGAAAAACACATAACCCGGTCCTGGAATTATGGAATACCATTCCAAACAACAAACTGTTGCTTTCTCTTATACTACCTCTGATCTAAAGCAGTAAAATTCCCAGGTTAATTTTGTCCCTTCGTTCTGTGTCGGTGTTGTTTATACAGAAGAAATTCCTATTGGTGTAAAATAAAAAAACGTGGTTAATCTTGTAAATAAGGTACTGTTTATCCTATTTCCTTCACTTATTATTTAACAATGTTCACTCAAATATATATATATATATATATATATATATATATATATATATATATATATATATATATATATATATATATATATATATATATATATATATATATATTCTTTATTAGTACTGAATAATCTAGTAATTCTGTCAACTTTATTATTACTCATTCTTTAGCCTGCAGATCACCACTGCACTGCTCTTCAGTGTAAACATTGTGTTGTATGAAGAGGTGTGAGTAACACTACTGTTGTGCGAGTATGCACTCCCTTAACCTGCGGGTCACACCTGCTACCCAGCTTAAGCCCCGGTTTAGGGTTAAGGGAGAGGTCAGGGGTCATGGCGTCACATGACACTCCCCTCAACAAGATGAGAAAATAAGTTTATGTCAGCATATGTTTGTGTGAGTGCTTTGTTCCAAACCCTGAAAACAAGTTTACCCTCTCAACAGTTACATTTGGTCAGGAATGTTTTAGTTAGGGTTTATCATTTGTTTCAAGTATGGTTGGTCAACGGCCATCATTGAATCAATGGTGAAAGAAGCTGAAGAGCAAACGTGGCAGGGCCAAGTGGAAGTACCTCATTAGAGCATTTAGATGTAAAGGACCGCCAACGCTTCTCCAAAGACGCCACTAATTACATTAAAGTCCACACAATCTGGCAACCTCGAGTAATGACTTTGTTCACTTTCCAACAATCCAACAAATATTTACAAGTGTGGGTATTGGAAACAACAAATGTGTCTCCTGCGGTCTCGACTATAAAACTGTGCATGGAGGTCTGACTAAAAGTCTCCGTCTACCAAGGGTCGGCAACCCAAAATGGTGAAAGAACCATATTGGACCAAAAATACAAAAGACAAATCTGTCTGGAGCCGCAAAAAAATAAAAACCTTATGATGAAAAAGCCTTATAAATTTTATAATGAAGGCAACACATGATGTAAGTGTCTATATTAGCTATGACAGCCTAGTATCAAAATGACTATGTGTCGCTTACTGACAGAAATGTTTTATATTTATTCTACACATTTTTACAACATTGGAAGACATAAGTAAAACAGAGGCTTATGAGAGGCTGAGATAACTCCTGGAAATTACTGGCTTAGAATGGCCAAAGGTATAGACGTGTGTGTCCAAGTTGAAGGAAACGACAGGTCGTATTCTTCTAATGGATTTATGACAATCTTAGGCAAGCTGGGTAACGTTTGCTATGGTCTGGAACAACATGGCACACAAACAGCTATGAGAAATGCAGCCAATATTACATACAGATAATGAGACATGCAAATATAAATTATATACACAGAGGACATCCAGCCATCCTTTTTTTACCGCTTGTCCCTCTCAGGGTTGTGGGTGGGAAGTGTGGTCGGGGCTGGAGCCTCTATCAGCTGCAGTCAGGCATAAGTAAAGGAAATTAAATGAGCTCAAATATACCTACAAACGAGGCAAACAGCTAGCCTAAATAGTTTGTTAGCATCGATTAGTTTATAGTCATGCACTGACCAAATATGCCTGATTAGCACTTCACGCAAGTCAATAACATCAACAAAGATCACCTTTGTGCATTCACGCACAGCATAAAACGTTTGGTGGACAAAATGAGACAAAGAAGGAGTGGCATAAAAAACGTCTTTTTGTGGCAGCGTTGGAGAAAGTTATACATGTAAACAAACTGTTGCGTCACAGTCCACACAGCTATGGTGACCTCAAGAACCGCCAAAATTAGTAGGACAAAACAGCGCTCGCAAAATACTCTCATCAGTGAAGCATAAACACAAACATATTAAAGGTTTGTGTCATGTTTGTCCTCCTACAGAAACCATATTAATACAAAAAATATACTTTTACCCTTTTTCCATTTTCATACATTTTTGAAAAAGAGCCACTAGGGTGACACTAAAAAGCCACATGCGGCTAGCCGCAGTTTGCCGACCCACGGTCTAAAACAAACAAACCAAGATGGCACCGCTGTAGTGGCTGCTGGTTGCAGGAGCTTTGTGCTCTTGTGTATCCTCCTTTTGTGTTGGGTCAAGCCCATTCGAAATTACGCAACAAGTGGTGGCACTTTTGTGACTTCTGCAGTGCTTTCTTGTGAACTTATGGATCTGCCTATAGGGGAGACTTTTGGCCATGGCCATGTTGGCAGCAGAGACCAGCTTCTGGCTCTCTGCCACACCGGAGTCCGCGTGGAAAGACCGAAGGAGTTGCGCAGGTAGAGACGAAGCTGCGGAGCGTCGGGGTAAACAAACTTCACGGAGCCCTAGCAGAATGGGCACTTATCGGACACTTTGGTCTCCCTAGATCTAGACGGATTCTCACTCCTCTGTGCGGACTGCACATTGGCCAAGTGCTAGTGGGCAGCCTAGGACAGAGTTGGCTCTCTTGGTTACTTCGTGCAGCCCCCTCACTCCAGCAAACAATGCCGTGGAGCACTGCAGAGGCCATTGCTGTGTACACTATATGGGTGTTGAAATGCTGTCTTGTTTTGTTGTTTGTCTATGCATGACACCATGCATAGACAAACGTACGTGCGCAATATGTATTGCTCATTTTTTTGTTGTTTGACTTCTGGCTGTATGTATAATGGCGCCGCTGAAGTGGCACCTGGTTGCATCAGCTCTGTGCTCTTTTTTTTAAATGTATTTTATGTTATAATTTGTGTTCTTTGATGTTTCTCTCTTGTTTTCGTGTGTTGTTTGCCTTTCTTTGTGGACAACACCGCAACCACATAATTTCCATATTGTGGGATGAATAAAGTCTATGCTATCCTATTTATTCAAATAATTAGGGACTTCTATAGATGACACAACTTTTTGGCCCTGTTTTCTGCGTACCCAAGTAGGGCTACAACAATTGATCAATTAAATTGATTTATTCCATTAGAAAAATTAATAATCGTATAATTAGTAATTAATAACTAATAAAGAATTATCAAATTCAGACAGCACGGAGCGCCCAGAACTTTATGCAATGGAGCGCACATGAGAGCGGTGGTGTGTGGGTGCTGTGATCTGTGTGGCGGCATTTAAAAAAAGACAAACATACATATTTTTACTAATGCACACGTTAAAAGTACAATTTGAATGTTGACAATGTGCATTTACAGGGGTAAAAGAACGAAAGGTCATAACAAGCGGCAAAATGTTTGTTTTTCCCTAAAATACGCACTCAGGCTATAAAGTGTGTTTTATCCGATTACTAACAAACTAACCGATAGATTACTCTATTACTAAAATAATTGATAGCTGCAGCCCAATACGCAAGCTTTATAGATATGAACCCAGGTCTGTCCTCATTCGGCAACAATGCCAGAGACAGCAGTCTTTGTTGACCATGTCCACTTAGGTGGGAATCAGTAACAAGAGCAACAAGAAAATATACAAGTAGTATACCAGGAAAGACAAATACTTCACTGAGGTCCACACAAAGACACATTTCTGTCCAAAATTTCATTTCCAGCCTTAGGATTTTCAGTTGTTATTATGCGGTTTAGTACTGTCGGATACTGAACCTAGTTTGAACCAGATTTAACATCGAAGATGCCTTTTCACCCTGTTCAGACACCTACAGAGCATCAAAGTGTACCACATTCTAGCTCAAGTTATTGGGGTCTGAATCGGTCACTACAGAACTATTTTCACTTGGAAAATCCTGAACATTCTTATTCTTTTCAAACGTGCAAGCTCAGAAGCCAAAATGTTAAACTGGATCTAATCCTGACTGTGCAGTTATCAGTAAGGATCAGGATTTGCAATACAAAACCAGGTTTTACCTGGATTTGATGAAGACTTAAGTAGATCTGAATCCAGATTCAGACACAAAGACAAAGATGGAGGCCAGGACCTGCGCTTAGTTAGTTACATGACAAGCTTTAGTTTGGTGTCCAACTTTAAGTAGTCCTGTTGTCCCTATAAGTGGCCTTTATATTGCTGTCCCTGTAGGTTGTCTTCTATGCTGTCTGTATATGTTGTCTCTGTATGTTTTATCCATGTATTGTCCCTAAATGTAGTCTATACATGTTATCTCTATATGCTGTCTCCACATGTTGTCTTTATTGTCTTGACATGTTTTCTCTATGTATTATTCCTATACATGGTCTCTATATGTAGTCTATACATGCTGTCTTTATGTATTGTTACGATATGTTATATCTACATAGTGTCTCGTCATATTTTCTCAATGTATTGTCCCTAAATATAGTTCATACATGTTATCTCTATATGCTGTCTCCACATGTCTGTATTGTCTTGACATGTTTTCTCTGTGTTGTCTCTATATGATGTCCATGCATGTTTTTTCTACATGTTGTCTTAAGATGTTTTCTCTGTCTCCATGTATAGCACCTACATGTCCGTACATGTTATCGCTACATGTTGTCTTTATGTGTTGTCTGTATATTTATTGTCTCTATCAGTGTCTTTGTGTTGTCTTTATACATATAAATAAACATTGATTGATTGATATGTTGTCTGTTTTTCTGTTATGTCTTTAATTTTGTCTCTATAAGTTTTGTCCCTATATGATGTATCTACATGTTGTCTTAAGATGTTGTTTCTAAGTATTGTCCCTAAATGTTGCCTATATATGGAGTCCCCACATGATGTCCATACATGCTGTCTTTATGTATTGTCACAATATGTTATATCTACATAGTGTCTCGACATGTTGTCTCTGTGTATTGTCCCTAAATGTAGTCCATACATGTTATCTCTATATGCTGTCTCCACATGTTGTCTGTATTGTCTTGACATGTTTTCTCTGTGTTGTCTCTATATGATGTCCATGCATGTTTTTTCTACATGTTGTCTTAAGATGTTTTCTCTGTCTCCATGTATAGCACCTACATGTCCATACATGTTATCGCTACATGTTGTCTTTATGTGTTGTCTCTATATTTATTGTCTCTATCAGTGTCCTTGTGTTGTCTTTCTACATATGTTGTCTCTGTTTTTCTGTTATATCTTTAATTTTGTCTCTATAAGTTTTGTCCCTATATGATGTCTCTACATGTTGTCTTAAGATGTTGTCTCCATGTATTGTCCCTAAATGTTGCCTATATATGGAGTCCCCACATGATGTCCATACATGCTGTCTTTATGTATTGTCACAATATGTTATATCTACATAGTGTCTCGACATGTTGTCTCTGTGCATTGTCCCTAAATGTAGTCCATACATGTTATCTCTATATGCTGTCTCCACATGTTGTCTGTATTGTCTTGACATGTTTTCTCTGTGTTGTCTCTATATGATGTCCATGCATGTTTTTTCTACATGTTGTCTTAAGATGTTTTCTCTGTCTCCGTGTATAGCACCTACATGTCCGTACATGTTATCGCTACATGTTGTCTTTATGTGTTGTCTCTATATTTATTGTCTCTATCAGTGTCCTTGTGTTGTCTTTATAGATATGTTGTCTCTGTTTTTCTGTTATATCTTTAATTTTGTCTCTATAAGTTTTGTCCCTATATGATGTCTCTACATGTTGTCTTAAGATGTTGTCTCCATGTATTGTCCCTAAATGTTGCCTATATATGGAGTCCCCACATGATGTTCATACATGCTGTCTTTATGTATTGTCCCGATATGTTATATCTACATAGTGTCTCGACATGTTTATATATGTTATATCTACATAGTGTCTCAACATGTTTTCTCAATGTATTGTCCCTAAATGTAGTCCATACATGTTATCTCTATATGCTGTCTCCACATGTTCGGTATTGTCTTGACATGTTGTCTCTAATTATAGTCCCTAATAGTGTTGTCCCGATACCAATATTTTGGTACCGGTACCGGTACTAAAATTATTTCGATACTTTTGGATACTTTTCTAAATAAAGGGCACCACAAAAAATTGCATTATTGGCTTTATTATAACAAAAAGTCTTATGGTACATTAAACATATGTTTCTTATTGCAAGTTTGTCCCTAAATAAAATAGTGAACATACTAGACAACTTGTCTTTTAATAGTAAGTAAACAAACAAAGAAAAATTGGTGGACCGGTACTTTTCAGAAGCAGTATAGTACCGAATATGATTCATTAGTATCGCGGTACTATACTAATAGCAGTATACCATACAACCCTAGTCCATAAATGTAGTCCATACATGTTTTCTCTGCGTTGTCCCAATGCATTGTCTCTATTTGTAGTCCCCACATGATGTCCATGCATGTTTTTTCTACATGTTGTCTTAAGATGTTGTCTCTGTCTAAATGTATAGTACCTACATGTCCATACATGTTATGTCTACATGTTGTCTTTATATGTTGTCTGTATATTTATTGTCTCAATCAGTGTCCTTGTGTTGTCTTTATACTTATGTTGTCTCTGTTTTTCTGTTATATCTTTAATTTTGTCTCTATAGGTGTTGTCCCTATTTTTGATGTCTCTACATGTTGTCTCTATGCATTGTCCCTAAATGTTGCCTCTATATGGAGTCCCCACATGTTATCTATACATGTTTTATGTTGCCTCTCTATATGTATTCTTAGGTTTTTCTTGCATGGTTTATGTTGCTGTCTGTACAAGTTGACTATGTGTTGTCCCTGTCTCGCGAGGCGTGGCAGTGGCGTGGAAACGTCATATAACGTCACGTAAACTGGCAGACACAAGACGAAAGTGGACATTTAGGTGGACGGAGAAGGATAAAAACAAAAGTGGAAGTTAAAGGCGGACGAGAGGACTTGTCTGTTTTCAACAAGCTAACTTTTTCTTACCTCCCACTCTCTCGACCGCTGTCTTTCTTCTTCTCCTCCTTTTTTCGACGCCTGCCTTTCCTCTTCTCGCGAAAATATCCTTATCTCGTCAGCACAATGAGAGTGTAAAGAGTGTGTTTGGTCCACAGATTCGGCGTTTCTTGTGTTGTCTTTCTGCGCGAAAGGACAACTGCATTCTTTCCTCCGGCGGCGCGGGAGCGCGCTCGCTAAGATCTGGGCTGGTCAACGAGAGCAGCGTGAACGCGCAACTCACACAGGGCGGGGGCGGGGTGGGGGGGCCCAAAATGTAGCTTTTCATACATATTCATAAAAATACTGTTTGAATATGTTCATGCAGATAGCTAAAAAAAAAAAAAACACAAGTAGTTAGTGACATCTCATGAAGATGACATTGTTGAAATCAATCAATCAATCCAATCAATCAATCAAAGTTTATTTATATAGCCCTAAATCACGAGTGTCTCAAAGGGCTGCACAAGCCACGACGACATCCTCGGCTCAGATCCCACATCAGGGCAAGGAAAAACTCAACCCAATGGGCTTCAATGAGAAACCTTGGAGGGGACGGCAGATGTGGGGACCCCCACGAAGGAGAGGGGGGCAGCAGAGTAGAAAAGAGACGGCAGATCAACTGGTCTAAAAGGGGGGTCTATTTAAAGGCTAGAGTATACAAATGAGTTTTAAGATGGGACTTAAATGACAAACTGGGGCCCTAAACAGAATGTTATTTGAAAAAATGTTTGCCCTTTTTAATCCAACTATGATTTAATTTGATGCATATTTTGTGCTAAAACGAATTAATGGGAAATAAATTCAATAATATATTTTTGTAGAGTAAGATAACAAATTTTACTTGATCAAACTGCCTTAGAAGACCAGCACTAACAGTGAGAATATCTAGGGAAGTTTGCCGTTAATTCTTATCACTGATGGAGCAGGAATGGGCTAAAAATAACTTTGCTGACAAATGTAATATGAGGAGTTTTGACACTAAATGGGGTGATGACAAAGTGTTTCAATGTTTAACACTGTAGTGTAATAATGATGGTGGTAATGTAGGAAGTGGCTTGTGCAGCCCTTTGAGACATTTGTGATTAAGGGCTATATAGTTCAACTTTGATTGATTGATTGATTGAAGTGGGACACAGTCATGATCGGCTGTCGTTGGTCAGAAGCTTTTTTCATTGTTACCTTATTTATTGGCTGAACTAACATCAGACTAAAAAAAATGAAAGGGAGGATTTTGGTGCAGATGTGGATAAAGGCTCAAACTGAGAAATTATTTTACATTTTGAATGCTGCCACCTACAAGACAATGATTTGCTGATGTAAATTGCTGGATAAATTCCAACTATAAAGTAGAGAGAGTTCTCTAATTATGACTAAGTCACTTGTTGCTAGGTAGAACTTACGGGGCACTATTGTGTATGCCCAACACAACAAAAAACGCATATATGCCAGTCTTTGATTTATTATGGCGTTTCCTTACTCTGCCTCACACACAGCAGAGCAAGAACAGAGACGGATGCTGTTATTGATTATTTTCAACTGTAATCACAGCTCTGTATTCTTATCCAAATGTGCTTTAGCAACCATAGTAGCGCCTGTTTGCTCCCAAGGGCTCTGAATGCGGAATTACTTTGACGCAGGTTGACTACTTCAAAAACAATGGGAGTTGTGAATTACTCCGTTCCGGAGTCAAAATGCTGCTGGCACTCTGCCACACCGGAGTCTGTGTGAGAAACCGGAGGAGATGTGGAGCTAGCATTGAGCGTCGGGTTGGGCCAGCTTCACCGGGCCCCGCTGAATGAGCATATATCGGACACTTTGGTCTCCCTAAACGGATTCTTTGCTCATCCGCTCGGACGAGAGCTAGTGGGCAGCCTATGGTTGCTTTGTTGGTTCTGCTCCTCTCTAGCCATGCTGCACCACAGGGTCTATGGGTGTTGAAATTGTGTTCTTTGTTGTTGTTAAACATGGTGCAATGGTATGTGCACAATATGTAATATTTATTGCTCATTTTATTGTTTTACTTGTTGTAGCTGTATGTATAATGGCACCGCTGAAGTGGCAGCTGGTTGCATCAGCTCTGTGCTCTTTTAATGTATTGTGTTCTTTGTAGTTTCCCTCTTGTTTTCATACCAAGATGGCACCGGAGATGGCCGCCACGGTGCAGCGCTCCCTCGTGGTTGTTGCGTATTTCTTTATTTCTTTCATTGAACAAGGGGAGCACAGTCTACCAAGTTAAATTTCTTGTGCGTTAGATATACTTTGCCAATAAAGCTGATTTGGATAATGTCTCCCTAATGCAGTGCTTCCCAAATATTTTCTGTTACGCGCCCCCCATTCTCCACCGTGAATATAAATAATATAATGTCTATAAAATTGTTATAACTATATGTGGAGGGGGGCGTGGCCTGCGGGCCTGCCGCAGAGCGGGGTGTGTAGGGACGGGCCTCGAAGTAGCGGCAGGTGAGTAGATTGCCCAGCTGGGGCTTGTTATCTAATCACCTTTTGCCTTTATTAGCAGCAGCCGGGCAGAGACACGTTGTTGGAGTTGGAGACAGAAAAAACACACACAAACAGAGACACGCGGGATCTGTCGGCATCAGGAAGGAAACCTCCACACTATCCCTCTGCATAACCTTGTAAACCTCTTAACAATAAAGGAAACAACACACCGGTCTTTCCTCATCTCCCACTGTGGTTACAGTGCAGCCAAGTGCTACATACGCCCCACTATTTGAGAAAGACTGCCCTACTGAAATCTTTTTTCAATGTTTTAATTAATGAACATTTTACCCGTCTTTTTTAAGGCGGCTTTGTAAAAAAAACACACAAAAAAGCCAAAGAAAAATCTAAACACACTACTGCTTAAATTTTTTGGGGTTAAATGTCATTTATTTAAAACAAAAAGAGTAAGATAAGTAGGAAAACATTGATTTGTTTCTCTAATCTCTCAAGCATTAATTTGATTAACGATTTAGATAGCATAACAGCCTGAACAACATGGTGTCATCTCTCATCCTGAATGATCAGAGTCTGAGTGTCTGACTCAAGAGTCAGAATTTGAGACAGTCTGACTCATAGTCAGACAGGACTTCAGCCTCTACCCGAATGAAGGAGGTAAGGAAGTTCAAGATGAGGTCATGAGGGAATACTTTGGATGACGACATCGCTTAACACTCCTGAAGTGGTACAATTCAGAACTCAAACATATCCCCCGCCCTCCCCCAAAAAACACATTAAAACTGAGGCAGGCAGCAGCTAAACTCATAAAACTAACACACTGTGCTGCCAACTTACTGCTAACTAGAACTTAATGGGGATAAGCAAACACTAATAATCCTTTAATACTTCATGAATAAAAACTTGAATACTCGATACCCATGAACAAACACTTGAATAGGTCATAATAATCCTGCACGATGTGATGACATGCAATACCAAAGACAATCATGTTGTACTCATTAAAGAACATGTTTATTATTTGCATTGCATCAATTGTCTCTAAGATTTGGGTTATGCTTGCTACACAAGGGTTTGTGTTACTACATACTTTTGGTATATATATCTTTGAACTTGATGAATAAGCTAATAATTCATACAAATAAAATTATTTATTAGAATACAAAATTCCTAAATATACAAGTATTTACAAATACATTTTACCAGGAAATAAATCAAATAATTTCAATTACCATAAATGATGACCATGGAACGTCTGCAAACATTTGAATTCTATGTACTTGTGCATCGGATGGCTTTATGTGTCACACAAGCCATCTTATGTCTTATTGAAAAGAAGATATTATTCATCTCATTAAGTAATTCATAACTGACTTAACTATTTATGAACTGTTGTATTGAGAATAAATTGATGCAAATTGTGTACAAATCAAGAACAGGAAGAGAACATATGTGTTAGTAATTGCTATGAAGTGGAAAAGGGGTAGGATTAAGTAAACTTTGCTTCTTTCTACTACTTTTCGGACATTTAAAGGGAAAAAAAAGGAAAATATGTAACATTTGTGATGTATCATATTGGAACTGTATACATGTTCGAGAAAAACTTCAACCAACCATGGTGTCGGCTACTATTTAGTACGCTGTGACACGTGTGGCCTTTTGCAGACAGGAAGTCTCAGATAGCAAAGTGGAGGGAGAGAAAAACATGAGGCACAGTGGTGACTGAAAACAGGAAGCCACATAATGTTGAGTCAAAAACAAAAATAGTAGAAGACAGCAGCAGTTTTGCTCACTGTAATTCATGAGTTTGTTAACCAGCACAGTCGTTAGTTAAGTTGACTTAACCATGTTAAACAGAGCATAATTAAATGTAATTAATCTGTACCGGTAATTGTAAACTATTAGTTAGGTCGATTTACTCGTATAAATTAAGTGTAATTAAACATCAGTTGTAAACCAGCGCAGTCGTTAGTTAAATTTACTTAATGTGGCTAAATCGAGCTTATTTAATTGTAATTAATCAGCAATTGAAAACTAGCGCAGTCATTAGTTAAGTCGACTTAACCATGTTAAACAGAGCATAATTCAATGTAATTCACCTGTACCGGTAAACTATTAGTTAGGTCAATTTACTCTGATAAATTAAGTGTAATTAAACATCAGTTGTAAACCAGCGCAGTCATTAGTTAAGTTGACTTAACACACTTAAATGAGTGTAATAAATTGTAATTAGTAGTTGCAAAACTTGTTTAATGGCCTACTGAAACCCACTACTACCGACCACGCAGTCTGATAGTTTATATATCAATGATGAAATCTTAACATTGCAACACATGCCAATACGGCCGGGTTAACTTATAAAGTGCAATTTTAAATTTCCCGCCACACTTCCGGTTGAAAACGTTTATGTATGATGACGTATGCGCGTGACGTCAATGGTTGGTACGGAAGTATTCTGACCCATAGAATCCAATACAAAATGCTCTGTTTTCATCCCAAAATTCCACAGTATTCTGGACATCTGTGTTGGTGAATCTTTTGCAATTTGTTTAATGAACAATGGAGACTGCAAAGAAGAAAGCTGTAGGTGCGATCGGTGTATTAGCGGCGGACTACAGCAACACAACCAGGAGGACTTTGAGTTGGATAGCAGACGCGCTACCGTGAGTACAGCTTTGGCTTCCAAACATTTGATCGCTTGCCCGTACGTGCGTGTCGCTATGTGCATGTCACGTACGTAACTTTGGGGAAATATATTTTTCTTGCCGACTGATGGCGGCCGGGGTGTCGTCGAAAGCTACAACGCCCGCCGCCGCCGCCGTCCCGTAGCTAAGTTAGCTTCAATGGCGTCGTTAGCAACAGCATTGTTAAGCTTCGCCAAGCTGGAAATTATTAACCGTGTATTTACATGTCCATGGTTTAATAGAATTGTTGATCTTTTGTCTATCCTTCCAGTCAGGGGTTTATTTATTTTGTTTCTATCTGCATTTGAGCCCGATGCTATCATGTTAGCTCAGTAGCTAAAGAGCTTCGCCGATGTATTGTCGTGGAGATAAAAGTCACTGTGAATGTCCATTTCGCGTTCTCGACTCTCATTTTCAAGAGGATATGAGGTGGTTTAAAATACAAATCCGTGATCCACAATAGAAAAAGGAGAAAGTGTGGAATCCAATGAACCCTTGTACCTAAGTTACGGTCAGAGCGAAAAAAGATACGTCCTGCACTGCACTGTAGTCCTTCACTCTCACTTTCCTCATCCACAAATCTTTCATCCTCGCTCAAATTAATGGGGTAATCGTCGCTTTCTCTGTCCGAATCTCTCTCGCTGCATTGTAAACAATGGGAAAATGTGAGGAGTCCTTCCTCCTGTGACATCACGCTATTTCCGGTATAGGCAAGGCTTTTTTTTATCAGCGACTAAAAGTTGCGAACTTTATCGTGGTTGTTCTCTACTAAATCCTTTCAGCAAAAATATGGCAATATCGCGAAATTATCAAGTATGACACATAGAATGGATCTGCTATCCCCGTTTAAATAAAAAAAATTCATTTCAGTAGGCCTTTCAATGGAGTGAAATTAAATGTAATTAGTAATAGTAAATTAGCGCAGTCATTAGTTAAGTTGACTCAACACAGTTTAATGGAGCATAACTGGAATTAATCAGTTGTAAACAAGAACAGTTATTAGTTGACTTAACCAAGTTCAACAGAGTGTAATTAAATGCAATCCCAGCCGTAATTGTAAAGTAGTACAGTTATTAGTTGACTTCACTCGGTTAAAAGCAGCGTAATTAACCATCAGTTGTAAACCAGCGCTGCCATTAAGACTTAACAGGGTAAAATGCAGCAGAATTACACCTAATTAATCAGTCATTGTAAACTAGTGCAGTCATTGCTTTAAGTTGAGTCAATGCAGTTAAAAGGTGGATAATCAATTGTAATTAAAGGGAGCGTATAATTAATCTCTTAAGCGGTGTAAAGAGGATTAGCGTCACATTTAGCGTTTGAAACATTTTAATAAATGAATTGGAAAGCGGCTACATTTTGTGTTGTTTTGTAAACTTTATTGAAAACACAAACACACAAAATAAATGGCACATTCTTCACCATAGCATTAAAAATATCAACTGCTAAAAACACGATTATTTTTTACAAACTTACACAATGTTTCCCTTTTAAATATGCTAATTAAGTGTTGATAAAAAAAGGTGTTTTTTAATTCATTTTCATTGACAAATCTGCAGCTAGATCAATAAAGTAAATTCATTGTATAAAAAGTAGAAATAAATAAGAGGAGCTACATCATGTTGGTCACCTTTACAGAATATTAAAAGTGTTTTGGGGCGACGGAGACTTTGCTGAGTGCTGGCGTGATTTCTCTTCTTCTCTAATTGGACCTGCCACAATTACCTGAGACAAGACAAGAGTTGATTGACATTTTCACTTCTTCAATGTTGTGTATAATGGCCTTTAGTTTTAGCTTTAATGAAGATAGTTTCATTAAAAAATGTTCCAACAATTGCCTGCATTTTGTGTCCTTTTGGTGCAAATCCAGATAAAAGTTCATAATAAAATCGATAATAAAAAGTTCATAATTTTTTTTATTGGGCCTGAAATGACTTTCTTCTGTCTTCACATGGACTAAAATAACCTCGCATGAAGGGGACATAGCGCCACCTGTGTGTTTGTTACTCAGAAGTTGAGGCGTTACCTGTCCAGACGGCTGACCAGGTCTCTCACAGTGCTGATGAGGTTCTCGTGTTCTTGCGGGTTGCTCATAATGATGCTGTGCAGCCTCTTCATGTAGGCGTCGATGCTGTCCAGGGTGGGCATCTCTCCACTGCCTACAGATAAGATAGAAACATTGATAGAAAGGAGTAATATGATTGTTATTGAAGGGAATGAATGGTTGTTGTTCACAGCAGCATCAAACAGTGCCTCAACCTGTTCATTGACGTCACGTTGGTGCAAACAGAGCAGCTTGCCCAATTAAAGACAGAACTGGCAAATCTGCAGGTAGACAAAACGCTTGGATGCCACCTCCTGCAGTAAGACACCTTCTTGTCAGCGGAGCTTTCACAAGGTTTGGCAACTGTCTTTACAGTCCCACACACAAGAAAGCATGCCAACTATGCTACTGGCAGGCTGACTGACAACTGGTGTAGATGGCAGCTGTTGCACATTAAAGTATCAAAACAAGAGTCTGTTCCACATGTTGAAGATAACCTGTGGCTGCTGAAATGATGACGGATTGACCAAAATGACCACCAATCAATGATGCTGATTTCAAAGTAAATAGTGTTGGTAGTATGTCGTACCTCATTCTAGAATTTGGACAGTTTGAAAGCGATTTTAGTAAGTCCTACTGTGTGTGCAGCTTTAACGCTAATGAGTTTTCTCCGACTAAGCGTGTGTAACTCTGCACTAACCTAATAGATGTAGGGATGTGTAGCTATCACTTACTTAAGTTTCATACACTGTCCTTTCAGAGGAATGAGTACCTTTCTCACATTTGAACCAATACATTACCAAACCTTGGTACCTAGAAATTGATACCGGTACTCAACGGTATCAATTTGTTGTACTTTTTTGTGTGTTCGTGTGGTAATCAATGTAAAACATTTTTAAAGTACATTCTAAAAAAGAACCTTTTGGCAATTAACAGTGAGCTGATAATGATAACTGTGCTGTCCAGTTGTTACATCTTGTTTTCATACACTTGTCTTATTTGCAAGTATGTACCGTATTTTTCGGACTATAAGTCGCTCCGGAGTATACGTCGCACCGGCCGAAAATGCACAATAAAGACGGCAAAAAACATATATACGTCGCACTGGAGTATAAGTCGCATTTTTGGGGGAAATTTATTTGATAAAATCCAACACCAAGAATAGACATTTGAAAGGCAATTTAAAATAAATAAAGAATAGTGAACAACAGGCTGAATAAGTGTACGTTATATGACGCACAAATAACCAACTGAGAACGTGCCTGGTATGTTAACATAACATATTATGGTAAGAGTCATTCAAATAACTACAACATATAGAACATGCTATACGTTTACCAAACAATCTGTCACTCCTGATCGCTAAATCCGATGAAATCTTCTTCCTCGTTGTCGTTCCTGGTATGCGCCGCTCCCTTTCTTTCTGCTGCTCGATCGCCGTTTTCTGCTGCATATTTCACTCGTCGTCCGGCTTGTAATCTGCAGTATATGATTTCCTTTTCGGTGCCATTTTAGTTCAGCCCTTCTCAGTTTTTATAAGTTACCGCCAATGTTGATGTGATCCATTTTAATAGCTCCGGCAGTAGCATATAGCATATAGCAGTTAGTATTCCATGACCCACAATGCACCGAATTCTTATTTGTTGGCGTGTGAGTGACGTATGCTGACGTGTGTGTGACGATTGCGGACATTTCCTTCATCGCTCACGCGAATGAGATAAATAATATTATTTGATATTTTACGGTAATGTGTTAATAATTTCACACATAAGTCGCTCCGGAGTATACGTCGCACCCACGGCCAAACTATGAAAAAAACGTCGACTTATAGTCCAAAAAATACGGTATTAATTTCAGTTTGTCAAAGGTGTGTTGCCGTAATCAGAAAGTAATCTCAATGTGCGAGTCTTGTCTTTTGTTGAGTCCTACAAAGTGTTTGTACTGCAAGTATTGTATTTATTACACACCAGCTGTTTGATTGTAACAGGCATCATAGTTGTAGTTTTCATTACCAAGTTTGAAAGTGTTGAAATCGCCATGTAAAATCGTTAATGCTAATCAGTAGCATGTCTATGGCATAGCCAAAATAAAGTAGCATCGAGCTAGCGAATTTTGAAAAAAGGGGAGCCTTACTTTTGAGCGCTTTTTTATCAGGCATGCTTTCTTTTTTGGCATGGAAAATTGCAACATTACCTTAGTTAAAGCACTGAATTGACAAGCAATATATCACATACAACAACATAAAGGACACAATGTCTGTAGCTAACTGACAGATAGTTGGCAGAGCTTGAGGCGGCTGCATTTGAAGATTTGTGTAGTGAAGCCTGTTTTTTTTAATTATTTTTGTAAGGTAGAGTAGGCTCATCTACCTCGAGACAAGTCAAAGGCGGTATAATGTCTATGAGGAAGGAGGTTTGTCCTTCTTGACATGAAAAGATGCAACCTCTTCTCTCAAACGAGAACCTAACAAGTGAAAAAAATGTTTTTGTCACGTTTGGGGCTCAGGCTCTGGGAACTACTTTACATGAGCGTAAACATGATATTGGAAAACAGGAGAGATGTTTGAGTAGTGTTCTGTACCCGGCAGAGGCACGGAGGAGAAGCTGGCGGCGAGCGCCTGCCGCAGCGTCTCCAGGTGCTGCTGGAGAAGACTGTTGCGTCCCCGCTCTTGCATCACGTCGCCCTCCAGCCGGTCCACAGCGCCGCGCATGCTCTCCACGTGCTTCTGGAGCGCTGCGTTGCGCTCCTCGTACTCCATGTTGGTCTTCCGGAGTTGCCGCATCTCGGCTTCGCGAGCTACGCAATAGCGCAGGCAATTTAGCTATACTTTTATTGGACATAGTAGCAACGATCGTTTATGCACTTGTCAGCTGCTCACCTTTGCTGTGGTTGAGGAACTCCTCTGTGAAGATGGGGATGTCAAAGATGGTTCTGTCCTTTCCCTCTGCGTTCTGCTGATGGACACGGACAACCAGGTGAAAAGGATAACAACTGTCATTTCCCTGATGTCGTTTGCATTGACTTGATGACATATTGATGTCACAGGAAGAGGAGGTGCCAACCTCATGCAGAGCCTCGTTGGCGGCCTGGTTCCCCACATCTGGTGAGGAAGGAAAGAAGAAGACAAGGACAGCAGATGAGTCATATTTTCCAGCTTTCACGCTTCACCAGATGAGAACAAAGTGATTCACAATGTCTAAAAGTCTGCTCCTTTTAGGCATATGAAGTGAATATTAACACAAACAATCGCAGCAAATATACTAGCAATTTGTGTCAATTGGACTATAATATTTGCAGGTTTGCCATATTAGCTAACTGGTTTAGCAGTCAGATGCTATTCACTAAATACACACAGCTGATGTGAAATATTATAGATAATATTAGAACATCAATAAAACATGGCACATGCTAAGGAGACACCATTATTGCGTCAAATATATTTTTAAAGCGTTAAAAAACTGCCATCACCCAATGACTTCTGCGCCGATAGAAAGCTACCCATCATAACATACGCAAAAACAGGAAACGGAAAAGGCACTTTCAAAGTAAAAGGTGTCAAAATAAAAAAAATCTCAAAATCCATCCATGCATCCTTTTTCTACCGCTTGTCCCTTTCGGGTCGCGGGGGGTGCTGGAGCCTATATCAGCTGCATTCGGGCGGAAGGCCTAAATGTCCATAAACATGGAGAATTCCTAACAAGTAATGGCAAATATCCAAATTAATTTGTGGCAATGCGGCCACAAAGAAGTAAATGTGTGGAAAACACTGCATAGAAGTAAAATAGTGTCGGAGTGTCGGGGTGCACGATAATTATTGGGTTGATGAGAAATTATGACCTTACACAGAAACATTTTATAATATTTAAATATAGCTCTGATAACCGATAATAGTAAAAAACGCTACAATAAGGCAAAAATACCCAAACTGTGTTGTAAGTGGGTTAGGGTGAGCAAATAAAGCACTCATTTTCTCTTATGTGTCTTGCTGTAAGTCTGTCCCCGGAGCTTATTGTAAACAAACATGGCGTCGATTGTTTGGGACTTCGTCATTGTTTCAGTGGAAGACATACCGCGTGCTATTTGCAACAAATGTTTGGCAAACATTCCCCCAGGAGGGAAAAAAAATACCTTGTGTCAACACATTGAACCTTATCAGTCACCTGAAACGCCAGCATCACTATGATGAAAGAGGCCTGCTGCTAAAGAAGATTCCAAAAAGCCAGCTACAAAGAAAGGCAAGCACAAACTACAGTTCCATCTAAATGATAGACATAAATAAGTTATCAGTCTTTAGAAACAGTAAGTTTTTGAATGTTCAATGAATGTTGCTGGGCCGGGATTGGTTTTGGAGTTGGAATTGTATTATTATAGTATTATTGTGTATTATTTTGTTGGACTGATAATAAAAAAAATAATAAAATAAAATAAAAAAATAAAAAGTTTTTGATAACATTGGGTGCCAGTTCTATGATTAACTACATTCCCCCAAAAAATAAATAAATAAATAAAAAGACTGGGAGAAAAAAATATCATTCATCCCAAAAGGATTGTATTTGTGTTTGTACAACTCATTAAAGTGATATTTTTTCATGGGTAGAAATAAATGTGTCACTTTTTGGGGTGGCTTTGACATTTAAGGACAATCATTATTATTATTATTATTTTATTTTTAAATAAATGTCTTCTGGCTAATAGATGTTCATTTTTACAGGCTAATTCAAAATAAAAAAGTGAATGGCACAAAACATGCTTAAGATCTCTTAAGTGTTATTAAATATAAAATGTACAAAGTGTCTTCAAAGACTGAGAAGTTTTTCTTTCTCTTGCTTTAACAGTCTATCTTGTATTATTCTTACACTCTTAAAGAATTTTAGATGAGTGACTTTCAGACATTCCTCACCTCCTCGGTGTCGCTTGCCCTTCTGCTTCTCTTGGACCTTCCTGGTGAAATGTTTGTAGGCCTCCGTTTTCTGGTACTTCTCCAGCTCCCTCATGTAGCGCTCCTTGTCGCGCTCCGCCTCCTCTAAGTAGCGCTGCAAACACACAAAAAGGATGACGAGCCCGGTTCATTTCCCGGGATTGCTCCCATACCTGCTTCTCCTCGGGTGGCAGCTTGCTCCACTCGTTGCCCAGCATCCTGGTGATCTCCGGGAAAGGAACATCGGGACGCTCGGCCCGCAGCTGCTCGCGCCTGTCGTTCATGAAGCGGACGTAGCCCGTCAGTGGCGCCTTGGGCGCATTCCGGTCCTTCATGGGCTTCTTCCTCTTTCTCCCTTTGGTCCAGTTGGTACGTCTTGTCTTCTGAGATGATTGCAAAATGATACATGTGTCAGGTCTTGTGGCAAAATTAATATTTTAGTAATTTCTTGTCTAACAACAATTTTAGTCTAAGTAAATGGTAAATGGGTTATATTTGTATAGAGTTTTTCTCCCTTCAAGACACTCAAAGCGCTTTGACACTATTTCCACATTCACACACTGATCGCGGGAGCTGCCATGCAAGGCCCTAAGGGTGAAGTGACTTGCTCAAGGACACAACAGGCATGACTAGGATGGCAGAAGCTGGTGATTGATTGAACCTAACCACGACCCATCAGGAGCAATGGTGAAGTGTCTGGCACAAGGACACAACGGACGTCACTAGGATGGCGGAAGACCAGAACCCTCAGGTTGCTGACACAGCCGCTCTACCAACTGAGCCACGCCGTGATTCATGTTGTATAGCTTCTCTTCGCTGAATTTGGCCTGTTCTGTGTCTCGGAGAGGACACTTTTATATTCCCCTGCTGCCATTTTGGGGCTCTGCAGCAATAGCTCTGCTTGGTTCTTTCCACATTCTACGCTCACCTTCCCAGAGTATAGGATAAGGAAAAGTGTGATGCGAGATAATAATAAAAATAAGAATGGATTAGATTTTATATTGCGCTTTTCTATTATTAGATACTCAAAGCGCTCACAGAGAAGTGGGAACTAGAGATGTCCGATAATATCGGCCTGCCGATGTTATCGGCCGATATATGCGTTAAAATGTAATATCGGAAATTATCGGTATCGGTTTTTTTATTATCGGTATCGGGTTTTTATTTTTATTTTTATTAAATCAACATAAAAAACACAAGATACACTTACAATTAGTGCACCAACCGAAAAAACCTCCCTCCCCCATTTACACTCATTTACACAAAAGGGTTGTTTCTTTCTGTTATTAATATTCTGGTTCCTACATTATATATCAATATATATCAATACAGTCTGCAAGGGATACAGTCCGTAAGCACACATGATTGTGCGTGCTGCTGGTCCACTAATAGTACTAACCTTTAAAAGTTAATTTTACTAATTTTCATTCATTACTAGTTTCTATGTAACTGTTTTTATATTGTTGTACTTTCTTTTTTATTCAAGAAAATGTTTTTAATTTATTTATCTTATTTTACTAATTTTTTTAAAAAAGTACCTTATCTTCACCATACCTGGTTGTCCGAATTAGGCATAATAATGTGTTAATTCCACGACTGCGTATATCGGTTGATATCGGTATCGGTTGATATCGGTAATTAAAGAGTTGGACAATATCGGAATATCGGATATCGGCAAAAAGCCATCATCGGACATCCCTAGTGGGAACCCATCATTCATTCACACCTGGTGGTGGTAAGCTACATTTGTAGCCATAGCTGCCCTGGGGTAGACTGACGGAAGCGAGGCTGCCAGTTTGCGCCTACGGGCCCTCCGACCACCACCTATCATTCATTCATCATTCATTCACCAGTGTGAGTGGCACCGGGGGCAAGGGTGAAGTGTCCTGCCCAAGGACACAACGGCAGCGATTTGGATGTGAAGAGGCGGGGAGCGAACCTGCAACCCTCAGGTTTCTGGCACGGCCGCTCTACCCATTACGCCATACCGCCCCTAAGAGATCACTAACTTAGACTGTATTTGTCTTTTGGTCAAAGGTTACTCTTCGAATGGCTTTATTTTGTGATTGATGCTGTATTACTTCCTTTTTCTCATTTTTAACCAAAACAGTGCTGTTTACAAGCAGATCATTCTTTCTCCTAACAACGGGCCACTTCGCCCTAACCGCTCCTCCTCTAAGTTCCTCCCAAGGCAGATAAAAGGGTCTGGAATAGGGATCTAATGGTATCATACATACCGCGATATTTTGGATTCAAAGTCTTCTCAATAATACCGTGACGTGTGTGATGGTATCAAACGAAAACTCGGTGAGTGTAGTTTTCTTATGGCGTTTTAGCGTTGGCCGGGCCTGTAAATAAACTACATCTCCATGAATCCTCTGCGTAGCGCGGAAAGGGCAAGATGGGGGTGTTGAACGCCGTAAGAAGGAAGTGAAGTGTGTTCGTACTCGTCGTAGATAAAATCAATTGTTTTTTGGACATTATATCTGTCCATAACTGGTTAAGTTATGTTGCTAACAAACAAACAATCCCAGGCTAAAACATAACCTTTTTGGTGGGGGTAAGAATGTCTGCTTTCTGCAAAAGGAAGCGCGCCACTTTTGTTTCCAGCGTTTCCAAGGCGACACAGAGCCAGCTGGTCTGGTCGCACCACACGGCGGGAAATCACCAAAAAAAAATGTGTAACATGGGAAATAGGAAACTAAAAAGCTACTTGATAAATCCTCAATTCATCTATTTTTCAATTGCTTGTCTGTCCGTGTGGCGGGTGGGCTGCAGCCTTTTCCAGCTGCACTCGGGTGGACGGCAGGGCTGGACAAGTCGCCACCTCAAACCATCACACAGAAAAGATATTTGAAGCCACCGAAGCCAAACTATCAGTTTATGAGGTATTTAAATTATAAACATTTATACTGTTAGTTTACTTTTCTGAGAAACAACATTTTCCAGGCCGATATAAAAAAAGGACCACTGTAGAGGACACTGCTTCTCATAATGTAAAAGTTGAAAGACACTAAACTGTACATTATATAATGTAAAATCGGGAGAAATTCGTGGGAGAATGGTTGCCCCGGGAGATTTTCGGGAGGGGCACTGAAATTCGGGAGTCTCCCGGAAAAATCGGGAGGGTTGGCAAGTATGACCCATAGTCATTTTGATAGTAGGCTAATACAGCTAACAGACACTTACATCATGTTTTGCCTTCATTATAAGACTTATATACATTTGTTGTGGCTCCAGACAGATTTGTTTTTTGTATTTTTGGTTCAATATGGCTCTTTCAACACTTTGGGTTGCCAACCCTTGGTCTATACTGTAATTCTATTTTTAGAATGCGCTGCTGGATGATAAAAATTAGAAGTGAACTTTGGACACCTCTGATAAAGAGTATTGTGCATTAAATAAGTCATCTTATCTTAACTCTTGTAAAACAGTAAGGAAGGTCTTGATGTTGACAGTTTCACCCTGGAACTGACAGATTCTATTTTTACCATTTTCTGCAGGAAAACCAACAACAAACACATTTTATTCGATTTCGAGGTTACAATGTGATTGTTAAGATATGAGCTTTTGCTTTTATTTTTATTACAAATGTACACATTATATATTAGTTTAATACCTCCTCTCCATTTCTCTGGTTGGTGTTCTCTGTGTTGGCAGCAGGAGTTTGCTGTTCATCCATGACTTTTATATCCTGCAGAAGAAGAAGAACAAACTTACTTGTGAACAATAAACATATTTTTATTGTTTATTGCACAGCGCGTGTGGCTACGTTTCCTCGAAATGTCTACAAAAATAGTTGAACTTCACGACCAAATAAAAGTAAACATTGTGGGCAAAGGGTTGAGACTAAACATTACAACATCCTTTTCAATGTTCAACTTCTTCACTGCACAGGAAGTGAAAGTCAAACATCCTGGAGGACATTTCCCACCACAAAAAGCTGTGGGAAAACGTGGAAGGAATGAAGACATCTGCCACAAATATTCATTCCAATGTAAGGGGAAGTCCAGTCCAGCTTTCCTTTCCAGCATTCCTCACACACTTGAATAATGTGTCACTTTTTTTATACAGATAGATAAATATTTGGATTATTTTGTGTGTCCTCCTGAAACCCAGCAATGCATTTTTGTCGCTTCACAGTTCCTTTTTCAAACACAAACCAAACAATAAAACCTACTTGTTCTGATGTAAAGAGAACATTCTAGGCTTTTCGGTAACATGTAATTTGTTGGATTTTGTTAGATGAAATAGAAGATTGTTTAATTGATCCAGTAATCGCACTATTGAAAAAGTAGTAATAGAGTGTAGAATCCAGTGTTTCTTAACCATTTGTTGGGCCAAAATCGGTCTACTGACGACCGCAAAAAAATATCTGTTTCTCAGCTGTGGTTCGTATGAGCCTACAGGGTACTCAGTTGTAATACACTTTTCCACCACTTGTGGCAGTAATGACAATATCAAACAAACAGGAGAAGTCTGGAGCTAACGTCATAGAGGAGTTTCTAAAAGCGCATAAAATTATGACTAAAGTGGTTAAGCTATGCTTTTATTTGCACTTAAATTTTATTGACAGTTTATTCAAGAAACACATTTATATAATAAATAATGTTCAGTTTTGTTTGAATTTAAATAATTTAGCACTGTGTAATTGTATGTAAATGTATTTTTCATCAGTTTTTATGAGTACCTTCTTTCAGTGTACATTTGATTAGTATTTAATTTGTAATCAGCCTGAACTAAGAAATTGATAATAATCTTAGTGATTAACATATGGCTTCATATTATTTGACAGGGTTTATCCTGTTAAACTGTGAGTAAGTTAGTTATAATCATGACTATGATTGAAATCAAGAGTAAGATTACTAATTCAGTGTTAATATTTGAGTGGGCCCTGGTCCCCCTCTGAAGTGGAAAAGTTGGGCCCCGAGGTCAAAAACATTAATAACACGGTTTAATCAATAGGTGGTTTTGGTAAAAGAAAAGTAGATGTCTCCTGTGGTGGAGAGGAAGACGTACCACTACTAATTTACCATATAAAAATATGAAGATGCATTAAAATTTAAACAATTTAATTATGTTATTGAAAAAAAGTATTGTTCCTGTTATGAAAACAGCAGAAAATATGATGGATGAAAGTAGTCGACACTAGATACGGTTGTAGTCCTCTGCAAAAGACAATACAGTAAGAAAAAATGAGCACGTTTTCTGACAAAAAACATTTGTTTTAGCAAAGATAATTATTTACTGCAGTAAGTTAATTACTTTTCTCTACACCAGTGATCCCCAACCACTGGTCCGTGACACGTTTGCTACCGGGCCGCACAGAGACATTAAATAATTTATAACCGACCGCATTTCCTCATACTTAACTTTCGCCAGTCCCACCAGGCACACCAATAAGCTTGTTCATAGATGTATTATACAACTCCTAATACAAAGTCGCCATTTGCTAAAATTTGTTACATCTTTGTGTCATGGGACAATGCACATTAATAAACATATAAAATCTAAAGGTGCCAAATCGTAGCCAAAAGCTAGGTTCCGTCTGCAGTCCGCAGCAGGTTGATGACTGAAGTGCTGATATCAACAAAACCTAACCCCCCCGTTCCAACCTCCCACCCCCCGGATTGTAAATAATGTAAATAATTCAATATATGTACTCTGATGATTAACTTGTGTGATGACTGTATTATGCTGATAGTATATATGTGTACCATGAATTGATTTACGTGGACCCCGACTTAAACAAGTTGAAAAACTTATTCGGGTTACCATTTAGTGGTCAATTGTACGGAATATGTACTGTACTGTGCAATCTACTAATAAAAGTTTCAATCAATCAAAAAGCTTTTTTGCAAAGGCAAAAGGCCAGGTGCTCCCACTAATTCAACTTTATGGTGAGTTTTTTCATGTATTCATTTTTCATGCACTTATTTGCTATACATGTATTTATCCGCCACACATGGAAGGCCGGTCCGTGAAAATAATGCCTATATTAAACCGGTACCTGGTGCAAAATAAGGTTGGGGGACATCTGCATTGTTTTTACACTACACTGCCCTCTACTGATTGGCAACCCACATCGCATCTCCTAATATTAACTACAGTGGGGTTTAATCCAGAATGATTGACATAGTTTGGTCATTTTGACAAGTCATTAAATTAACAACACATTGAAAACTGTAATATCGCATAAACTAAATATATAAGCGTTTATACACTTACATTAAAGCACTAATTCACCGGTAGAGGATGGGCCAGCTCGAATTATATTGACGTAAAGGTCAGGTTAATTTTATTTTTTATAAAAGAGTGACATTCTAGAAAACACGTGTTCTGAATTATATACATTTACATTGTTATAAGTAATTAACTAGTAGCAAAATAACACATTTAAATCAGCTTCCAGTTGACTTCACCGATGACGTTTACTTGATTTGGCTGCATTATCAAACCTTGGTATTAAAATGAAATAAACACTCAATAGCACCGAATAATTCTTATATGCATATTTTAGAATAGCAATTCATATTTCTGCGGTAAAGTGTTGAACTTTAACGATAATGAGAATGAATGTATTATTTTAGAAGAGTAGCTAACTAGCCAGCTGCAGATATTAGCCGGTGGTAGCTACACAAGCCCGGCCGTTTTAAAACTATTCTCTTCCCGTCAACGTTCACCAAATGCAGCAGCTTGAACCGCACACGATATTAAAGTGGGAACAAATGTCACATGAACACACAAGTCAAACTAACCTTTGTGAGTACGAAACCGTTGCTGGACGCGAGCAAACGATGCTCTCCTATCACAACAATACAGCTAATGGCTATCCACTGCCCTAGAGCTGAGCATGTAGATCGCTTTCATGTGTCTTTTTTACGTAGACAGCGCTATTTTTGACGTTTTGACGTGCCTTTATTTTTTGGTTAATAATGTTGTAAAAAAAATTGCAATTATCAGTACTAAACAACATTAATTACAAATTGACACTAACATATGAGCGATAGGGCAAACGTTGCTCTAGTCTACATGGTGTCTTTCTATGTGTGTCTTCTTCGTGTCGGCAACTGATACCACTTGCAGGTGCTGCTACCACCTAAAGGCCATTTTATATACTACACCCAATTCTTTTTTAAAATTTTTAAATATAAATACAGTGACTTAGGTATTGTCAGGTGTAAACTCTCACGCCCTATAATGCCAAACACATCCTAGGAGATTAATACGTTTTTGAGCCTTCTACATCATTGGTGTAGTTTTTATCAGACCAGATGCGTGCAATATACGTATAATCCACATGGGGGCAGTAATTAACTTATTCGAGAGCTGTCCAGTGATCCTGCAAGATTAAACTTTGAAAGAGATACGTTAAGAAACATGTGTTTTGTTGATGCAATTTGAAATTAAGTTAAAGTTAAAGCACCAATGATTGTCACACACACACTAGGTGTGGTGAAATTTGTCCTCTGCATTTGACCCATCCCCTTCATCAACCCCTGGGAGGTGAGGGGAGCAGTGGGCAGCAGCAGTGCCGCGGCCGGGAATCATTTTTTGTGATTTAACCCCCAATTCCAACCCTTGATGCTGAGTGCCAAGCAGGGAGGTAACGGGTCCCATTTTTATAGTCTTTGGTATGACTCGGCCGGGGTTTGAACTCACAACCTACCGATCTCAGGGCGGACACTCTAACCACTAGGCCACTGAGTAGGTTCATATTTCATAATATTATAGTAAAACTATGTTGATAATGTGTGTATAAAATTTGAAACTGCAGGTATATAAAGTAGTGTAATTGTCAATTGGCATTTTATCGCATTTCCTGTATTATTTTGTGGTGATCACTCGGTGTGTGTTGCGATAATAAATTATTGCTTTCTGATTTGTTACAAGAAGGAAAAAAAAAAATCACTTTTTGTATGTTTTTTTTTACAAAACCCCAAACCAGTGAAGTTGGCACGTTGTGTAATTTGTAAATAAAAACAGAATACAATTATTTGCAAATCCTTTTGAACTTATATTCAATTGAATAGACTGCAAAGACAAGATATTTAATGTTCCAACTGAGAAACATTTTTTTTTCTTTTGCAAATAATCATTAGCTTAACAGAATGACTAATGGCAGCAACACAGTGCAAAATAGTTGGCACAGGTGCATTTTTACCACTGTGTTACATGGCCTTTCCTTTTAACAACAATCAGTTAACATTTGGGAACTGAGGAGACCAATTTTTGAAGCTTTTCAGGTGGAATTCTTTCCCATTCTTGCTTGATGTACAGCTTAAGTAGTTCAACATTATCTGCATTATCGTATTTTAGGCTTCATATTGCGCCACACATTTTCAATGGGAGACAGGTCTGGACTACAGGCAGGCCAGTCTAGTACCAGCACTCTTTTACTATGAAACCACGCTGTTGTAACACGTGGCTTGGCATTGTCTTGCTGAAATAAGCAGGGGCGTCCATGATAACGTTGCTTGGATGGCAACATATGTTGCTCCAAAACCTGTATGTACCTTTCAGCATTAATGGCGCCTTCACAGATGTGTAAGTTACCCATGCCTTGGGCACTAATACACCCCCATACCATCACAGATGCTGGCTTTTAAACTTTGCGCCAATAACAATCTGGATGGTTCTTTTCCTCTTTGTTCCAGAGGACACGACGTCCACAATTTCCAAAAACAATTTGAAATGTGGACTCGTCAGACCACAGAACACTTTGACACTTTCCATCAGTCAATCTTGGATGAGCTCGGGCCCAGCGAAGCCGGCGACGTTTCTGGGTGTTGTTGATAAATGGCTTTCGCTTTGCATAGTAGAGTTTTAACTTGCACTTACAGATGTAGCAACAAACTGTAGTTACTGACAGTGGTTTTCTGAAGTGTTCCTGAGCCCAACACACTGATGTCGCTTTTTGATGCAGTACCGCCTGAGGGATCGAAGGTCCGTACTATCATCACTTACGTGCAGTGATTTCTCCAGATTCTCTGAATCTTTTGATGATATTACGGACCGTAGATGGTGAAATCCCTAAATTCCTTGCAATAGCTCGTTGAGAAATGTTGTTCTTAAACTGTTCGACAATTTGCTCATGCATTTGTTCACAAAGTGGTGACCCTCGCACCATCCTTGTTTGTGAATGACTGAGCATTTCATGGAAGCTGCTTGTATAACCAATCATGGAACCCACCTGTTCCCAATTAGCCTGTTCACCTGTGGAGTGTTCCAAATAAGTGTTTGATGAGCATTTCTCAACTTTCTCAGTCTTTTTTCACACTTGTGCCAACTTTTTTTTTAAACATGTTGCAGGCATCAAATTCCAAATGAGCTAATATTTGCAAAAAATAACAAAGTTTTCCAGTTCGAACGTTAAGTATCTTGTCTTTGCAGTCTATTCAATTGAATATAAGTTGAAAAGGATTTGCAAATCATTGTATTCTGTTTTTATTTACGATTTACACAACGTGCCAACTTCACTGGTTTTGGCTTTTGTACTTTTAACGTTTAGTATTTCTCATTTAGGTATTTTCTTCATAATATTTGTATTTCTTGAACACATTTTTACTACGAGTGTTTCGTAAAGCACCGACTCGGCGAGTCTAAATGAAAGAAAGCAAATGTGAGCAAAACCTAAAAGAGTTCAGCTTTTACCATATGAAGCTTTCAGCACACGCACAATTTTGACATCTATAGGTACATTTCGATAAAGACGGGGAAAAACAGCTGTGGGTTAAATCACCAAAATGATCCCCGGGCGCGGCCACCGCTGCTGCTCACTGCTCCCTTCACCTCCCAGGGGGTGAGGGTGATGGGTCAAATGCAGAGGATAATCTCACCACACCTAGTGTGTGTGTGACAATCATTGACTTTTAACAAACATGGCTGTAGATGCAAGGTTGCATCATGAAATGCAACCTTAGAGTCTTGATACCAATGTCCTTGACCCAGCCACACACAATGAAGTTGTAGACCTCCATGCTTTTCCAGGTTTGTATCTGTTTTCTAGTGCAGAATGATGTTTTGAACACCAGATAGTTCGATATGTCTAAGAACGCAACCGACATATAATCCTTGATATCACTCGACAAATCTTTTTTGATCAAGTATAGGGATCTATTCCATTCGATTTTTTGCTCGTATCTGCTTTTTGTGGGAAGATCTAGGCCCCTTGTGTACTCAAGAGAGTTTGCACGCTGCTTTCTGCACAACAGCCCTCTCGGCTGGGTCGACACCTACTGTTTTTCACTTCTGGGAAGAAGTCACGTGACTGAGTACAAGCAATTACACTGTTTTTTTATTTTTTATTAAAAAAATAACATAAAAATAATATTTTGTGATTGGCTGTGTCAAATGGGATACAAACTAAAAATCATATATGGATATATATGGATATTTGTAAAAAAAAAAAAAAAGTTTTAAATTAGGGATGTCCGATAATATCGGCCTGCCGATATTATCGGCCGATAAATGCGTTAAAATGTAATAGCGGAAATTATCGGTATCGGTTTTTCTATTATCTGTATCGGTTTTTTTATTTTTATTTTTATTTTTTATTAAATCAACATAAAAAACACAAGATACACTTACAATTAGTGCACCAACCCAAAAAAAACTCCCTCCCCCCATTTCTTTCTGTTATCAATATTCTGGTTCCTACATTATATATCAATATATATCAATACAGTCTGCAAGGGATACAGTCTGTAAGCACACATGATTGTGCGTGCTGCTGGTCCACTAATAGTACTAACCTTTAACAGTTAATTTTACTCATTTTCGTTAATTACTAGTTTCTATGTAACTGTTTTTATATTGTTTTACTTTCTTTTTTATTCAAGAAAATGTTTTTAATTTAGTTATCTTATTTTATTATTATTTTTAAAAAGTACCTTATCTTCACCATACATGGTTGTCCAAATTAGGCATAATAATGTGTTAATTCCACGACTGCATATATCGGTTGATATCGGTATCGGTTGATATCGGTATCGGTAATTAAAGAGTTGGACAATATCGGAATATCGGATATTGGCAAAAAGCCATTATCGGACATCCCTATTTTAAATTGATTCGTTCAGCTCCACTTTCAAATATTTCGACTTTTCTGTCAATTATTCGGTGGTTAAGGCGAACATGAATACTTGATAAAGTGTCCAATTGTTGGACACGCCCACATTCCCTATTGGTAGAGGGGGTGTTGAAGGGGCGTGGCTTCTTACCAGCGAAGACCACGCCTCCCAGAACTTGTTTATTCTTTATTTAGAAACATTGAAGCTTCTTGACATTTGACGTTGTATTTGAGTAGATAATAGTACTACATGATAATAATATAATTTTAGATGTATAATACTCAAGTAAAAAAAAAGTGTACTGACATTTATGAATTTTCTACCTTTTTAATAGCAATGTCCAATGACAGACACTATAACAAAAATGTTTACCATAAAAGTACATATTGTATGTATAAAAAATAATAAAATGCACACACATTATTATGATATATGTAAAAAAAAAAAAGAGCAAAATACACACATTTATATGGAAAAAAATGTTGTTCTTATCTGTACTGTAAAGTTCAAATTTGAATGACAATGAAGGAAGTTGAAGTCTAAGTCTACATGTTGGTGGTGAATAAACACTTAAACACCAGCTGGCACTGACACTCAGATGAATCTTTATCTTAGCATCAACTGGCGAAAAAAACAACTTTGAATTTCACACACACACCCACTCACACACACACACACACACACACACACACACACACACACACACACACACACACACACACACACACACACACACACACACACATAAACATCATGCCAGTAATGAAGGCACTCCTGAAGACGACATAAACAGCGTTGTCATGACAACACATATGAGTTTTTTGTTTTATAACGAGGGGGGGCTTAGATGAGGAGGATGAGCAAGCTCGTTATCGTTTCTTTCCGAAGCCTTCCGGGTCGCCCGTGGATTTGCCCGCCGTCTCGTCCCCGTGTTGTAGGGAGGACCCGAGGTTTGAGGTGGCACAGGTGGGCAGTGGACAGTTACTGGGCGGCAATCTTCTGGGGGAGGAGCCAACAGCAGGTGAGACTTTGTCATCGTTCTAAATTCCAACAATAATGATGATGTACACAATTTTAAGAAGAGAATTCATTCGAGTTTTAAAAAGTGGCCAAAAAACAACAACTCTAACCTGCTTTGCAATCCAGGATTTATACTGTAACACAAACACACAACTCACAACAATAACAACAATCACAACATTTCTATTTTACTCACCTAAAAATGTTCGGGGGCGTCTCAGACTGAATCTCTGATGTCTCGTATGTTGTAAACTTTGATGTCTCGTTGATTGTAAACTTTGATGTCTCGTTGATTGTAAACTTTGATGTCTCGTTGATTGTAAACTTTGATGTCTCATTGATTGTAAACTTTGATGTCTCGTTGGTTGTAAACTTTAATGTCTCGTTGGTTGTAAACTTTGATGTCTCGTTGGACGGAAACTTAGACATCTCGCTTGACTGCAACTTTGACGTCTCATTCGTCGGAAACTTTGACGTCTTGTTGGACGTAAACTTTGAAGTCTCGTTGGACATAAACTTCGACATCTTGTTGGTCGTAAATTTTGATGTCTCGTCAGACGTAAACTTTGAAGTCTCTTTGGACTTTAACATCTCTTCGGTTGGAAACGTTGAAGACTTCGTCACAAACTTGGACGGAAACGTTGGCGTAAACTTTGATGTCTCATTTGATGGAAACCTTGGCGTCCTATTGGTCTGAAACGTTGGTGTCTCTTTGGACGAAAACTTTGACGTGTCGTTGGATACAAACTTTGATGTCTGGGTCGTACCGTCTGACATTTTGGTCGTAATCTTTGACGTCTTATTTAATGTAAATGTTGACGTCTCGATGGATGGATACGTTGACGTCTCGTTGGACGCAAACTTTGAAATCTTGGTCTTAATCTTTGACGTCTCATTTAATGTAAATTTTGACGTCTCGATGGATGGATACTTTGACGTCTCGTTGGACGCAAACTTTGACCTCTTGGTCTTAATCTTTGACGTTTCATTTAATGTAAATGTTGACGTCTCGATGAATGGATACATTGACGTCTCGTTGGTCGCAAACTTTGACATCTTGGTCTTAATCTTTGACGTCTCGTGGGATGGAAACTTTGACGTGAAAATGCTGCATCAAAACATGAACGTATGCCCAAGGTTTAGTGGAGTAGCAATGTTGGTGTTTCATTTGTAATGATCTAAAGATACAAAATAATCAGAGAGTTTGTATGTCTGAACTCACCGTGCTGAGTCAGCAAATGTCTTATTAACCTTCACGGGACATCTGGACAAACATGAAAAACATTACAATGATCAAAGAGTATGCTGCCTTGAAAGAAAAAAAAAGTTATAGATTCTCAAATATTCTTGCATACATTCTCCTTCATAGTCTGTTATACAATCTTAGATATATTTTTTGTACATATTGTATAAATATTCTTATATATATATTACTATAAATATTCCTATATATATCTAATAAATATCTAGTAAATATAAATATATTCTTATACATATATACAGTATATTCTTATGAATATTATTGAATATATTTATATAAATATTACTGTATATAATATAATAAATATGAATAATTATGTACTTATACATGAAGATGTTTATAGATATGATTAAATATATTAATATGGATATAATGTAATACATATCTAATACATATAAATATGTCATTTTGTATATACATACATTTGATATATTCTCATAAATATTCCTCTATACTGTATACATTCCTATAAATATTCATGTATCTAATCTAAAAAATGTTTTTGTATATATTCTTACTATTTATGTTCTTGTATATAATTTATATGTATAGGCCTATAAATGTTATATATATATATTTTGTTTTTGTTTTTGTATGTTTGTTTTTTCTTATATATATATTCTTTAAATATTCTTATGTATATATATATACTTATAAATATGTTTTGATATATGTTAATACTTCTGTATATAATCTAATACATATTATGTAATTTATACACTTTTTAAAAAATTGTTCTATAAAATCTCCTGTATATAATCTAAAAAATATATTATATATATATATATATATTGTTATGAATATTGTCACATGTAATTTATATATATTCTCTTTAAATGGAATTCATTTTAATGTTCTTGTAGATGATATACAACACAACTGAGTTCAAGCACAACGTTAAAAAAAAAACATAAAAAGTATTCTAATAAATATCCTTATATATTTTCTGAAATATTCCTTTCGATAATCTCATAACAATTTTTGCATATATTTTTATAAATATTCTTATATATTGTTTATATATATTCTTACAAACACAATCATATTTTATGTATAAATATACTTGAATATTAAAAAACGGTAAATATATCAATGTATATACTTGTAAGTCACATTTCAAACAAAAATAAATCACATTTTAAATCTCATTACTCTGGTCACACATATCCCACACGTCTCATTCAGCCACGTGTCTCACGTCTCATGTCTCACCCAGGCTGTCCAAGCAGACCGCAAGATGGAGGAGCTGAAACGCACATCATCATCATCATCACCACCACCACCACCATCATCATCATGGTGGACACCAAGACTGTCTTCATGACTGGACGAGCACAAGTTGACGTGTTTTTGTGTTGGGCCTCCACTTTTTATACGAGTGTCCAAGGGCACGCGGCTCACGTGCGCACGTCGCTGCGGTCAATATTTGTTCTTTGAGTTCATGGGAACAACACTGATCCCTTTGTATTGACACAACCTTCCACTGGAGTCATTTAAAGCTCCATCGCACTTCAACGTGATTGGCTCAGAGCAGCAGTGATGTCACGGCCGTGTTTAACTTGACCGTGTCATCGTGTGAGCTAAACATCAACTTACATTACCTCAACTGTAAAAATATAGTAAAATACACTTTTACTATACTGCTTCTGCCCATGAACCATATAATACCACACGTTTTCTGCAGGCGAGCTACTTTTCAATTGACCAAGTCGAAGGGATCTACCTCATTCATATATATAATTTATATTTACTTAATTATGAAAGAGACGTTTTTGTTCACATGTTAAAGGTGATTAATGATAATACAAGCATGTTTAACACATATAGATTCCTTTCTTTCTTGAAGACAAGAATATACACTACCGTTCAAAAGTTTGGGGTCACCCAAACAATTTAGTGGAATAGCCTTCATTTCTAAGAACAAGAATAGACTGTTGAGTTTCAGATGAAAGTTCTCTTTTTCTGGCCATTTTGAGCGTTTAATTGACCCCACAAATGTGATGCTCAACTCAATCTGCTCAAAGGAAGGTCAGTTTTGTAGCTTCTGTAACGAGCTAAACTGTTTCCAGATGTGTGAACATGATTGCACAAGGGTTTTCTAATCATCAATTAGCCTTCTGAGCCAATGAGCAAACACATTGTACCATTAGAACACTGGAGTGATAGTTGCTGGAAATGGGCCTCTATACACCTATGTAGATATTGCACCAAAAACCAGACATTTGCAGCTAGAATAGTCATTTACCACATTAGCAATGTATAGAGTGTATTTCTTTAAAGTTAAGACTAGTTTAAAATTATATTCATTGAAAATAAGGACATTTCAATGTGACCCCAAACTTTTGAACGGTAGTGTAAGTTGGTGTATTACCTGATTCTGATGTTGTTTGGAGTCAGACAGTAGTGCTGATAACGTCCGCATTTTCAAATGGAGGAGAAAAAAAGTCTTGCTTTCTGTCCAATACCACATGAAAGTGGTTGGTTTTTTGGCATCTTATTTGTCCAGCTTCCGTACTCGTTTTTTATGCACTTTACAAGAAATACATTGGCGGCAAACTCCGTAGCTTGCTAGCTTTTACACGCTAGCTTTCTGAGACTCTTATTTTGTTAGCGCAGGCAGGATGAAGCAGCGCTTTTATTGTGAAGACAGGAACTGTGCAGTCGGTCTTTAGAGTTTTGACGGCAGGTACGGCGCGAGAGTCTGTTGAAATAATAAGTGTTTCTCGCCTTCCTGTCGGTCGTTTTTCCTTAATAATGATCTGACAGCAGCCAGCGTCATCTCACAAGACCCTCGGGTGCCGTGAATGTCAATCAATTGACGAAAGTGACTTCTTGGTGAAGATTGATGATTGCTCATTTTTAGGTCTATTTTTCAATGCCTGGCTGGCGATCGACCGGTAGCTCGCAATCAACATAATGGGCACCCCTGATATAATATAACAATGTCCATCTGTCAAGTTCAAACACTGATGACATCTATTAAACAAGACAAGAAGCAAGGAATTAAACAGAGACAGAATTAAATTTGTCTCAATTGAGGAGAGATGCGACTTTCCCTGATTACATGTCAACAACTGTTTCTAAGGGAGGGGGTCGTAAACAGCCATCGCCTTTGGTTACAGAACAGTTCAAAGAAGAGGTCGTAAACAGTCCACAGAAAAGGTCGTAAAACAGTTCAAAAGAAGAGGTCCCTTTAGGGGAGTCAGGTCCTGCTTCCTCTTCGCTTTGTAGATCTCGGGTCAAGACAATATATCTTTCTGTTGATTACAATACATGAAAGAAACAGAACACCTTCATGTTGCTTCCCATCCTACACAGTGGAGTTTTACAAGCTTTCTGCTTGGTAGGATTAAAGACAGCTTTTGTCTGCTCGCCGGGAACTCATTGAAACACAAGGTTTTATGATAACTTAGATACAATTATTCTGACACCATCCATCCATTTTCTACCGCTTGTGCCTCTCGGGGTCATACAATATAATAATCATAGCGGTCAAAGTTAACGGGATCAAAACAAAGAAATGGACAAAGAAAATGGCAAGACCAGACCCATCAGTAAAAAGAGTGTTTATGTCCATTTTGTGTTGAGATGTTTTAAAAAAAATGTTGATATTAAAAACTGGAAAATGATCTAAAACACACTAAAGACACGCCTTCTCCGATTTGTGATCCATATTTGCAATAAAAGTGAGTAATGTAACATTGATTAGTTCCAGCTTCAATATCCCTCCCTTTAATTAGCATTGTTAGCTAGCTATGAAGCAAGCTAACAAGCTAAACCAGATCTGGGCAATCTAAGGCCCGGGGGCCGCATGCGGCCCGTTAAGCTTTTCAATCTGGCATTCCTAAATAATGTTTTTTTAGATCTTTAAGATGGAAACTGTGGCTGCCATTATGATGTGCAGTGATGTTTTCAAATGACCGTAAGTCTTGAACTGTACAAAGTATTTCAATGGTTGGAATTTGCGCTTTTGCATGATATACTAGTTACTATAGTAATCTAAGTCACAGCAGCTCAGACGAGGCACCAAGCAGTGTGGGTGGGGAGCGTTTCCACAGAGTGTTTCCAGAGCGCCCAGCCTGAAATGCGGGTGTCAGGAACAGACACGGTAGAAGATTTTTACTACAAAGTTCTAAAGCTTAGTGATATATCAGGGGCCGTACTTATCAAGCTTCTTAGAGTGCCATTTTACACTTAAGTCCTGAGAATTTGCGAAATTTAGTCCTACTCTCAAACTTAAGAATAAAAGCTTTTTATCAACGTTCTTAAGTCTAAGAATCACTCCTACTCTCCACGATATTTAAGAGACCTTCAGAGGTGTCTTAAGTGGTTAGGAGTTGCCAGCAGGGGATGGCACTGAGGCGAGAGAGACGTGCGCGAACATTCAGGGAACGGAACGATGTTTTTTTTTTTTTTGATGACGAGCAGCTGATCAAACGGTATCGTTTAGACAGAGCGGATATTATTTTTGTCACATATTTAATACTTTTCGATTGCAGTGGGCTAGTATATATAGAGCCACCCACACCAGTTTCAAATTAGTTGCCTAATTAATGAATTGGAAAGAAAATGTTATGACAGTAGCGTATGTGTGTGGCCGTGAGGTGAGTGACGTCAGTGAGTGTGTGGGCGATAGAAGAGAGGGAGCGGTAGCGTGAGTGCCGGCGGGGACTAGTTTGTTTTGTATTATTTTGTAGTTTATTGTCAAAATATACACTCCCATTGTCCACTTAAATATTTCCAAGATATGTCTTTATTCTTAGACAACGGATTCCCTTCCGTGATTGGTCATTTCTATGGACACAGAAATGACGTCACCTAAAATTCCGTTTACGGCACATAGTAATGTCGTAATTCAGCTCTGAGTGTGACACTTAAGATTCAGTCCTACACTTCGCTGAAAGTGTGAGTAAGACGCTTGATAACTAACTTTTAAGTGCAGCTTTCAGCGAAGAATTTATTTACTCTTAAGTCAACTCTTAACAGACTTCTTAGGAGTAATTCTAAGAAGCTTGATAAGTACGGCCCCAGATGTATCAGATTCTAGGTGGGGTTTTTATTTACCCTTCGCGTTCATATTTCGCTATGTTTGTTGCATTTTTGTGTTTCGCTTGATTGTAAAATATGTCGATCGAAAGGGTGTGTGACGTTCTTGTATCATCAATATTCAGTGTTTTATCGTTCATAGTTAATATTGTAAATCCCACATTCTTTATTTTCATGTACATTCTGGGTGTCTCATTCAGTAAAAAAATGTAAAACTCCATTCAGTTTTTTAAGGCGGTATAGATAGATAGTACTTTATTGATTTCTTCAGGAGAGTTCCCTCAGGAAAATTAAAAATATGTCATGTTTTTAGAATTCATCCATCCATTTTCTAACGCTTACTGGTAGAAAATGGCTTACACACGAACATGCATCCACAACAATATACGCCACACACATACATACCCCCCCCCCCCCCCCCCCAATCCAACGCCCTCGACGCAAATCCCATAGGGGTGATGAAAGGATGGTCAGCGCCTGAGAGCTGCGGCCTACCACCATGACCCCGCACTCCCTTCCCTCTGTTGCTATATATCTCGAGATGTACGTTGTAATAAGTATATGTGCTTTGCTATGGAGGTTTTTTTCCCACTCCAGACTGGGCCCCCTTAGGAGCCCAGTCTAGATTATATTTTTTTACTTATCCTTCCCCAGCGTTTTACCTTTTCCCCCATCTTTTACGGGGCACCTTGTGGCGACCCATCAGCGTTCCTATTCTGTAACCCTGTACACTGTTGTTTGTCTAATCTTGAACGGGTTTGTGCTGAAAACAAAGTTTCATTGTACTTGTGCAATGACAATAAAGACCTATCTATCCTTGTCCCTTTCGGGGATGACAGATCCTATCTCAGCTGCAATCAGACATTATTGTGAGGTATTGTATTAGTGTTCCTAAAAATAGATATACCGGCCCCCAGACACATTTTTTTCTCTAAATTTGGCCCCGAGTCAAAATAATTGCCCAGGCATGAGCTAAACAGTCTTAAGCGTTTTCGCAGTGGACCCACAGGAAAACACTGCCCCTAGCGTTTGAGGAGAGAATTGCTTGGCATGATGAAGAACTTTGACATGACTGTCGCAGATGTATAAGATTTTAAAGTGTTGCCATGACAACAAGGGTGTCAAAGAAGAGAGGAAGATGACGGTCAAGATATTTATTTGACTTCAAAACACATCTGAACAACACACTAAGTCACAAAGTTTGCACTTCCTGGAGAGTAAACGTTCACATGAGGAAAAATAAAATATTAATAATATATTAACAACACTTATGACATGATTATAGATTTCATGCAGCTGCACAAACACATAACACGTCGTGCGGGTCGTTTATCGGAAGTCGTCGGCTGAGAACATGCCCTTAGCCCGCCGCAGGATGGAGTCCTTGGAGGCGTCGTATGGATGTTCTTTGGAGGGAATCTCCAGCACTGCCGGGATGGACTGCATGTGGGCGTCGATGGCGTGGCGGATCATTTCGGCAATAAACTGATTGATAAGGATGATGCCGATGTCGTTACGGGCCAGGAAGCTCCTGGACAAAAATTAATAAAAGCATAATTTCAGTCTGTGCAAGACTTCACAAAATATAATAGTAAACAATATCTGTAGTGTACCCACTACAAAACTGAATTATTGCATTAAAATTGGGTTGAAAGCAAAGCATCAAAAACAAAGACTAATAAACAAATACCTACGTAGTTTCCCAAAATGATCATCTAGTGCGGGGGTCGGCAACCCGCGGCTCTAGAGCCGCATGCGGCTCTTTAGCGCCGCCCTAGTGGCTCTCTGGAGATTTTTCAAAAATGTATGAAGAATGGAAAAAGATGAGGGGAAAAAAAAATCTATTTTTTTGTTTTAGTATGGTTTCTGTAGGAGGACAAACATGACACTAATTGTTATAAAGCACACTGTTTATATTAAACATGCTTCACCGATTCGAGTATTTGGCGAGCGCCGTTTTGTCCTACTCATTTTGGCGGTCCTTGAACTCACCGTATAGTTTGTTTACATGTATAACTTTCTCCGACTTTCTAGGACGTGTTTTATGCCACTTCTTTTTCTGTCTCATTTTGTCCACCACACTTTTAACGTTGTGCATGAATGCACAAAGGTGAGTTTTGTTGATGTTATTGACTTGTGTGGAGTGCTAATCAGACATATTTGGTCACTGCATGACTGCAAGCTAATCGATGCTAACATGCTATTTAGGCTAGCTATATGTACATATTGCATCATTATGCCTCATCTGTAGGTATATTTGAGCTCATTTAGTTTCCTTTGAGTCCTCTTAATTAAATGTATATCTCATGACACATGTAATATGGCTTTTAATTGTTTGCGGCTCCAGACAGATTTGTTTTTGTATTTTTGGTCCAATATGGCTCTTTCAACATTTTGGGTTGCCGACCCCTGATCTAGTGATTACATTTTAAATTGAGCGAACGTAAACCAAGCCTATGAATTCCAAACAAAACTTAATTAATTTCTTGTTTTACTTTAAAAAACAAAATTATGATAAAACATGTATAGTTTTTTAGTGGTGGGTTTAAATGGAAAAACAAATGGATACACGGGACTGTCAATATTTTTAAGACGTAAGATAACATAAAAATCTACATGCATCACTTATCTATACCTATCACACATGTTTTAACACCAAACTTCAATTTTTACTCAATTTAAATAGAATGTAAAAAGAAAATCATTTGTGTGTATAAGTAGACAACAACAATAACGGCGGTAGATTAAAAAATTTTTTTTTTTTTATAGAAGTTAACACATAAACCAAAAGGCAATTGAAATCTGCAAACTTTACAATAAATACTTACCAGATGCATAAATCCATGGTTATACTCTTTATTCTTTGGTCTTTGTTGTCTGTTGTTTTGTATATTTATCTTTAATTATCTATGCTTTTCTTATTGCATTGCATTGCAAATGTATTTATGTCATATATTGTACCGCTTTAATAGAAAAAAACGATCGGAACTGGAAGACACAATCAGTCCACGCATGCGCACAGTTATGTCACTTCCTCGCATTTTTAACCAGGATTTTCGCATTTTACTACGCGCTGTGATATTTGAATGTTTTATTATTTTTGGCATCAGAAAAGCTTACACATAAAAACTGTAATTATTGCATTAAATTGGGTTGAAAGCAAAGCATCAAAAACAAAGACTAATAAACAAATACCTACGTAATTTCCCAAAATGATAATCTAGTGATTACATTTTAAACTGAGCAAACGTAAACCAAGCGTATGAATTCCAAACAAAACTTAATTAATTTCTTGTTTTACTTTAAAAAACAAATTATGATAAAACATGTATAGTTTTTTTAGTGGTGGGTTTAAATGGAAAAACAAATGGATACACGGGACTGTCAATATTTTTAAGACATAAGATAACATAAAAATCTACATGCATCACTTATCTATACCTATCAAACATGTTTTAACACCAAACTTCAATTTTTACTAAATTTAAATAGAATGTAAAAACAAAATAATTTGTGTGTATAAGTAGACAACAACAATAACGGCGGTAGATTAAAAAAAAAAAGATTTTTTTATAGAAGTTAACACATAAACCAAAAGGCAATTGAAGTCTGCAAACTTTACAATAAATACTTACCAGATGCATAAATCCATGGTTATACTCTTTATTCTTTAGTCTTTGTTGTTTTGTATATTTATCTTTAATTATCTATGCTTGTCTTATTGCATTGCATTGCAAATGTATTTATGTTATATATTGTACCGCTTTAATAGAAAAAAAACATCGGAACTGGAAGACACAATCAGTCCACGCATGCGCACAGTTATGTCACTTCCTCGCATTTTACTACGCGCTGTGATATTTGAATGTTTTATTATTTTTGGCATCAGAAAAGCTTACACATAAAAACTGTAATTATTGCATTAAATTGGGTTGAAAGCAAAGCATCAAAAACAAAGACTAATAAACAAATACCTACGTAGTTTCCCAAAATGATCATCTAGTGATTACATTTTAAATTGAGCGAACGTAAACCAAGCCTATGAATTCCAAACAAAACTTTATTAATTTCTTGTTTTACTTTAAAAAACAAATTATGATAAAACATGTATAGTTTTTTTAGTGGTGGGTTTAAATGGAAAAACAAACGGATACACGGGATAGTCAATATTTTTTTAAACATAAGATAACATAAAAATATACATCCATCACTTATCTATACCTATCACACATGTTTTAACACCAAACTTCAATTTTTACTAAATTTAAATAGAATGTAAAAAGACAATCATTTGTGTGTATAAGTAGACAACAACAATAACGGTGGTAGATTTAAAAAAAAAAAAAAATTTTTATAGAAGTTAACACATAAACCAAAAGGCAATTGAAATCTGCAAAATGTACAATAAATACTTAAGGGATGCATAAATCCATGGTTATACTCTTTATTCTTTAGTCTTTATTGTCTGTTTTGTATATTTGCCTTTAATTATTTATGCCTGTCTTATTGCATTGCAAAGGTATTTATGTTATATATTGTACCGCTTTAATGAAAAAAAAAAAAAGATCGGAACTGGAAGACACAATCAGTCCACACATGCGCACAGTTACGTCACTTCCTCGCATTTTTACTAGGATTTTCGCATTTTACTACAAGCTGTGATATTTGAATGTTTTATTATTTTTGGTATAAGAAAAGCTTACACATCAGGAAAACATAATTATATGAAGATGAACAAGCAGTAGATAAAAACCCCGGGAGTATAATCCCCACAATTTCAATAACTTTCACTCTGAAACGAATTAAAAACACAAACAAAAGTATTGTTAACGCAGGGGTGTCAAACGTACGGCCCGAGGGCCGGATCAGGCCCACAAACAGGTTTTATCCGGCCCGCGGGATGAGATTGCTAAGTATAAAAATGTACCAGAAATTTTTGAATGAAAGAGACAGCTGGTCTAAATGTGTCCAATAGATGTCGCAATAGGAATTATTTGTAGCTTTGTAGATGATGCTACATATGTACAAAATAAACCACATGATGTTTGTACATCAGTCGAGGAAAATGATAAAACTACATAAATAACATCCTTTAATTTGATTTGGAAATAATTTTTTTATCTAGATATATTGAAAATTAACACCAATGAGTTGACTGATGAACATTATCACATCATTTATTCAGAAAATATCAATAACGACAAATAAAGTATATATACTATTAACCGCAAAGGGTAATTGTAAAATAAAAACCAACAGCATTATGATTTGTACAATTTCAGAATGTGCTTGTTCTATTTTTAAACAAAGAAAACAATCGGAAGTTGTCTTTATTTTTAAGTTATCATGCCGTGATATCACCAGTCCGGCCCACTTGGGAGTAGATTTTTCTCCATGTGGACCCCGATCTAAAATTAGTTTGACACCCCTGCCTTAACAACTAAAGTGTTGTGTCGTCAGGGCCAGCAAGGCCTTCTCTGTTGGCCAGAAATCATGATCATAATTAAAGATCAAATTATTTTTGTATTTACTTTCCCGAAATATCTAAAATTATTCATATTCTCTTCATGCCTTATCATGCTCCTTCCAGTGCTGTTGTTTTTAATTTTAGTTTGTATCCAATCAGAATTCAACTAGCTTATGTTGCCATGCTGTACCAAATCTGGCAGAGGCCTTCAGATTCAGCAATGCAGGCGTCCGTGCACTGTAAGTGAACGGGCACATACAGTTGATAGACAGTTCCGATAGCCAATCAGATCACGAGTTGTTGTCAGTAAGGCCTTCTAGATGGCCTCACGTTGAACGTGACATTTACGCATCCTGTGATTGGATAGTTAGCAGATTAATTTGAGAACACATAGAGTTGAGAGACAGTTGCGATAGCCAATCAGATTGCAAGTTGTTGACTGTATTGATTGATTGAAACTTTTATTAGTAGATTGCACAGTACAGTACATATTCCGTACAATTGACCATTAAATGGTAACACCCGAATAACTTTTTCAACTTGTTTAAGTCGGGGTCCACATTAATCAATTCATGGTATAGCTGTAGCTGTTCTGTTACCACTAAAAGTTGTAAACTCTTGTTGTTAAAGTATGTCACGCTTTTCATTTAATTAACATTGTTACATGTATATTTGTCGCCATCATGTGGTCAGGGCAGGTCATATATCTTTGAGAAGAGTGTACTTTGAATCAAACTTTATTGACCGGAAGTTGCATAAGCCAAGCAGAGAAATTTACGGCATATGTTTTTAATTGCTGATGCGTTTTAATTGATTTTTAAATGCGCCAGAAAAGAACCCGTTTCGTATACTGTTAATTAAAATGTAATTAATTAATTAATTGATGTGATTCAATGCCCAGTAGGGTGTAAATGTGTTCTTGTATAGTATTTCTCCAGCAATGGTCATGTAGTGACATCAATTATGGTATTTTGAGAGATAATCATTGAAGTCGGACATCATTGAAGGCCTATGTGGGAAACGCACGGCCCGCCACTGTATTTAATATGAATTTTTCAGTGAGTTACCAGAACTTCAAAGGCACAACGGTCATTTAAAAATGTTCACAAGGTCATTGAAATGTAATCCGTCAATAAAATAACTAATTTCCTCAAAAAAATTAGCGGTTAGCCTATAGCAGGGGTGTCCAAAGTGCGGCCCGCAGCTAATTGTTTACCAGCCCGCCACACATTCTGGAAATGCTATTGCAAAAATAAAAATAAAACATTAAAAAAAGTAGAATGAGGTGAAATCTAACTAGAAAAAGTTGCAATGTTGACACAAATCTGCCATGCAGGCTGTTTTTCTTTTCTTTAGTCTATCTTTATTTTTCTTTTTTTGCCATTTCTCAAAAAACAAACAAAAAAAAAAACAATGTTATAATGAATTATTGACCTATTCAAGGCTCCAATTATTTTAAATATTTCACTTTAAAAATGTTTTATGTGGAAAATATTGCATATATTGTGTGGTTGCCATACAAAAACATCAACGTTTTCTTTGACAAAAGAGCATAAAACAAACAAAACAATAGTTCAAACGTAAAATTGACAGATATATCTGAAGTTGATCTTGTAACTTAAGTGTTGAAAGTAAAAAAAAAACGAATACAAATGTATCACTTTGAGTGGGGCACCTTTTGTATCCTAAATATATTTAATGGGATTTTATTTATCTTTTTTACTGTGATTACTCAAAAATAACAATGAATTAATATCAATGGTGTCTTGCATTATTGATGTTTTTAAGGCTCTAATTACTTCACATCAAACATTGCGTTCTGAATGTTTTGGGCAGTGGGGGAAATACTGCATATTTCAGTTTTATTTTTAAAAAAAAAGTTGTCTTGACAGAAAAGGCATTAAACCTTTTTGGGGGTTTTTAATGTTATATCAACATAAAATGTATATACTGTAGAGATTTACTGAAAGCGTTAAATAAAAAAAATAAAAAAATAATTTGACTTATTTTTAACATTTTAATGACTTAGACCCTTTATGGTCCCCGGGAGCCCTAAAGATAAAAAGAAACCAAAATCCATATATTTTGTTATGATTTGAAAATGAAAACTATCAAAATGGCCCCAGCAGGCTTTAATTTTTCCGTGTGCGGCCCTCAGTGGAAAAAGTTTGGACACCCCTGGCCTATAGCATTTTTCTTCTTCGATCCATATAGCTGCAGAACACGAGCTGAAATGACCAACGTCGCCTCTTAGTGTTTAGGAGACTCGCAGTGTTTGAATGGAAGATAGTACTGTGGACATGTAAAATGTACACAAGTCCGAGTCTTTAGGTGTATGTATACGAAGTGGGTATTTGTAAAAGAAAAAAATATTACGAAATATAATTAATTATATTATATGACTGTTATTTGAATAAATGCGTTCGTAAGAGAAAATTACAAAATGAGTGTGTATGTAGAAATTGGATGATTAATGGTAGAAAACAATATATAATACCAGTACATATCAGGAGGGATGAAGTAGAAGGACTTACTTGAAGGCCTCCTCGATCTCCGAGAGGCCAGTGTCTTTTTCCACCACCAAAAAATTCGGTTTTCGGTTCTTGTTGAGTTCACCGATACCACCGAGTAAAAATCCGGTGCACGTATCTTCATCGCCGATAACAGCGATCAGTTTCCCGCGGCCGGCCATTACGAGATGAGACGATTACAAATTTTGATGAGGATATTTGCTCTCTAGTCGCTAGGCTGGATTGCAGATCATGTGATAGTCACCTGACTGGCACTTCCTGTACGCGGCGGTGCACTTCCTGAGTATATGGTGCGTTCCCTTTACCTCGGAAGTATTAAGTCGAAGCTTGGAATGACGTTCTATATGATAGGCTGCCGCATTAAAAAACCTTTTACTGTTACACTACAATACTATAAATATTTATAATACAAACAGATCTTATTGATTGTGTTTGCTAACTATTTACCATCACGACGGTCCTCGCCAAGTTACTTGGAAGATTTAATGCGATTGTTACCATCATATGTATATTTTTTTAATAAATTATTTTATTTAATAGTATGTTTCAGAGTGTGAATATATTGTTTAAGTTAAGTAGACTCACTTACTATCCGGACAGAATCCTGGCGTCAAAGAAATTGTTATTTTTCCGACTGTTT
>NC_084742.1:10672703-10732703 GCF_033978785.1 Entelurus aequoreus | reverse complement strand
AAATGTAAGGCTCCCCTTTTCCAAAATGCACTAGCTTGATGCTAATTTACATTGGATTTGCCAAAGGCAGGCTACTATTAGTGTTCACGACTTTACAATGATTTCAAAACCTCCACATTTGGTAATGAAAACTACAACTAAAGGGAAAGTTACAAACAGCCGGTGCTTAATAAGTATAATACTTAAGAGTACAAACATTTTGTAGGGCACAACATAACACGTTTATCTTTACGGAAAAAGCTACTTCTTAGACAACATACCTAAAGATAGCTCATATGGTACGGCAATCTACTGTCTTGGAAGTGCAAATGACTTAAATGTTATCGGAAAACAAGGTAGAACTGGACAGCATAGTTATTCAGCTAATTTATTTATATTACATAAAAATATACTTCGATTATTAAACAATTAATATTTAATAACACACAAACACATCAAAAATTGTTACCGTATTTGTTTAAACGGGAACAGAACCCATGCCTAATGCACACACACACTGCTCCTCAAATTCCCAATTCTGTTGCTGACGACCCAAGAAAATGTTACAAAGCGGTACAAAATTGGATGGATGGATATAGTCACATGACCCACCCTTTTTCCAACATTAAAAAAAAAGATGATGCCCTGAAAGAATACACAGATATATTGAAGAAAAACACCTTTATTGCATCACCTGCTGCTTTTCCACATAGATTGACAACAAGACTTTCAGGGTCCTCACATGACCAGCTGCAAGACTTGCTACCTGCACAGTCACCTGGCTTAAGCCCCATCCCTTTTCCTTTAACACCCAGTCACATGATCCGGAGTAAAAACATGCGTTAAAATAAAACAAGAACTGAACACGAGGCTCAAGGGAGTCCGTGACACCGCCTCCGACTGACACGTTTATAATTTAGAAAAAGAGGAAAGGATCAGTCCTGTGAGATGCTCCGCCTCCTCGTCTGTACATGATGACGTCGCGCCGACATCTGTGCCGCCGCTTCCTGTCTCGCGTCCGGTGGTCTAGCTCTTCGCCAGCTCGTTGGACAGCCAGTCGAGGCCCTCGTACAGACCCGTGCCCTGAGTGGCACAGGTGGGCTGCATGTGCCACTGAGCAGAAAGGAGGGGTTAGCACTGTTAGCGAGTCAGAGGTACTGATGACTCAGCGATACATACGGTCCGGCTGCGCAGGTTGTTGAGACCCAGCTTGTCTGTGAGTTCGCTGATGGCGAGCGCGTTGGGAAGGTCCTGTTTGTTGGCGAATACCAGAAGCACGGCATCCCTCAGCTCGTCCTCCTGGATCTGTAGACGCAATCAACAGATGATGACGTCACTGGTTTCTAATTACCGAACAGGCGTGTCACAAACCATCTTCGAGAGTTCATCTGCCGACTCAGCAACACGCTCCCTGTCGTTACTGTCCACCACAAAGATCAGACCCTGGAGGTAAAGAGTACACATCGGTCTTGTTATCATTTTTTTTGCAGTTTGTGTGCTGGTTGCGTTACCTGCGTGTTCTGGAAATAGTGTCTCCAAAGAGGTCGGATCTTATCCTGACCGCCGACATCCCAAACTGTGAAGCAGATGTTCCTGTACTCCACCGTCTCCACGTTGAAACCTTCGCACACGCATTGAAAAAACGTTGTTGTTTTTAAGGGGCCGCTGAATTTCACAGACGGGATGACGTCGCGTCCTTACCGATGGTCGGGATGGTGGTGACAATCTCCCCAAGCTTGAGTTTGTACAAAATGGTTGTTTTGCCAGCTGCATCCAGGCCAACTGTCACAACAACAACAACAACAAAACAATGAATGCGTCGTTGCGCAACACTTCAACAAGGAAACAACTGAAACATCATCCAGTGAATGGATTCTGACAGCAAACTAATCTGCAGTCGTTAGCTGTGTCAACCACCGCTTATTTAAAAAAACAAAAAAAAACAATTTAATGTTTTATTTGGTGACGACAATGCTCAACTGCCGGGTTCGATACGTTAGCAGATGGTTAGCTTAGCAGCTCATTAGTTAGCCTAGCCTCGCGCTCACCCATCAGTATCCGCATCTGCTTCTTTCCGAAGAACTTCGCAAACAACGTGGACATCGTCAGACCCATTTCGACTAAAGCTTCCCGGTTTGACAGCAGCAGAGGAAAAGAAGTGGAGTCCCGGGAGATGAGCGAAGATCAGCAGCGGAATGGGCGCAGCTCACTCTGTGCCACGTCCAGGCCAACGCGGAACAAATGACGTCACGGAGCGGTGGGACAACTTGTACGTTCAACTACCCTCGAAAACATCGGAGATTCGAGTACTTCACCAAAAAAAGAATACATTTGTATGTTAATAATGACATTGTGCATATAATTTATTAAATAATTATTTAGAACTTAAGTTTATTCATATTATTATTGTTCTTGTGTCACTTAGCAAACAAACATTCTTTGACGCATATTAACGTCCTGAAAACGTGAATGCATCGACAGCGCCATCTACTTCACTTCCGGTTTAAACCAACATGGCGACCATTGGTTCGGCGACGCTTCCAAATATCAGGGAGTTGTTTTTACGGTTAAATAACTCAATTCCGGGAAGTTGAGTGGACGTTAAAATGGAATTGCCATTCTGAAGGTAAGAACTGGGTTAACCGAGGTATCATTGCTGGTGGTGATTGTAAATGTTCAACTCCAGAGGAAGTATGTAGTATAGATACATGATTTGCATGTGTTTTCACTACATGTTTCTTTATGTTTTCAACAACGCTACAGTGACATAACTGATCATCACCATTAATTACATAGTGGGGCATTTGATGATAGTTGGACCTTAGCTTTGTGTGTTTTTGATCAATGACCCTTGCTATAAGTTTGAGAAAATAACGTTTCAATATATCCTTCCACAGTTTGAAGTCCACTTCCCATGGAAGCTCTCACATAGTTGAGGCATGCTGGCTCCAGTCTGATCCAAGAACACGAAAGTTATGGAAAAGTTTGGGATGAGTTTTGGGGGCGGTCCCAGCCGGAAAGAGCTTCTGGAAGTTATTGAGAGTCAGAAGAAGCAGCTGGTTCAGTACCAAACCCGCTTCAAGGATGTTGTCTGTGCATACAAGAGTCTGTTGAAGGAAAAGGACGCCCTTGAGGCCAGTCTGAAGGTCTTGAGCGTGTCCCAAGATGTTAATCAGAACCAGGAGTCTTTGGACGGGGCCTTGGTCTTAGAGGAGGATTGTAAATACGTATCCGGTGACACTCCAGAGCCCGGTAAAGAAGTGCTAGAGGAAGACGTGGCAGAATTAGGAGTTCTGACCAGGTCAGAAGCACAGTCTGTTGACAGTGGCAGCTTGGTGGTGGATCAGCACCAGGCCACACCCACTGACAATGGGGAGGTGGACCGCCGAGTCATCCAGCTCAAGAACCAGTTGAGCACACTCACCAGTGCCTTAACCACAGTGACACAGGAGAAGTCGCGCATGGAGGCCAGCTTTCAGGCTGACAAACGCCAACTGAAGCAGGAGGTGGACGAACTTCAGGACCGCCTTACTGCTGTTACAACGCAGCAGGAGGCGGAGCTCCGTGGCCTCCAGCAGCAGTTGGCGGAGAGCCGTGTTCGTGTGATAATGCAGCAGCACGAGCGAGAGCAAGAGCAAAGCGACCAGTTGCAGCAGCTGCAGGAACTACAGAAGATCCTGCAGCAGGAGCGAGACCTGCGACAAGACACTGAGCTCCGCCTCCACGAGGCCAACGCGGCCTCGCATGCTATGGACCGCGGGTCTGAATTTGAGGTCCACCTGAAACAGATGAGAGAGGAGAGCGATGATCTGAGGAAAAAGTTGCATGCAGCCAAGGAGGAACAGGAGAAACCAGATCCCAGACTGGAGCAGCTGCAACAGGAGCTGAGCGAGCTGAAGAAGCGTCTCCAGGACCAGATACACCATGACACCCACAAGGTGAGTCCAAATTGAAACTGGTTTAGGTTTTAGATCCTGGTGTAAACGTGGATGTAGACATGTGATCATCTGTTTTACACGTTAGCTGTGTGTGTATACGTACAGGCAAGTCAAGAGGAGGAGCGCACTCGTGAGCGTGCCCACGGCGCAGAGCTGCGGATGGCCGGTCTGGAGCAGCGCGTGTCGGAGCTGTCGGATCTTCTTGGTTCTTGTGAGAAGGCACGCCAGCGAGACCAGCAGGCGGCCCAGAAGCTTCGAGAACGGATTGTGCAGCTGGACACAGAGAACAAAACGCTCGCCATCGCTGCCTCCAGTAGGTCAGTGTACGACTCCAGCCTGGACGACTCCCAGCTGGATGTGACAGCACTGAAAGAGAAACTGGAGAGGGTGAAGAAGTTACTGCTGGCGGCTCAAAGGAATCCACACCAGACGCTCAAGAACAAGACTGACGGCGAGGTGGAACCTGGCGAAGACGCCGCCGTGTACCAGCAAGAGCTTCGGCAGCTGAAGGATGAGTTTGAGCGTTACAAGAACAGAGCACATGTGACGTCCAAGAGCAAAAACGCCAAAGATGGCTGCCAGGCCCGAGAGCTGGAGGAAGTCCGCGAGCAGCTGGTGGACCTGAGGGAGAAGTACATAAACCTGCGCATTGAGAGCGACAAGGCTGCCGCCGCACACCGCCAACAACTAGACCAACACCAGCAGCATGTGGCGGCGCTGCTGCATGGCTACAGACAGGAAGTGGAACGTAACGAGACGGTGTACCGTGATTCGCTGCTCAGTCTGGAGGCTGAGCTACACAAACAGAGGGAGAGGACGATGGCGCTGCTGGGCGAAAAAGACCAGGAGTTGGAGCGTTTAAAAGCCGCGGCGCTGACCCACGCCTCCCTCGTACAAAGTACAGGCGTCGCCAGCAAGTTTGAGGAGAACGGTTATGGAGAGGAGGGCGAGACGGACACTATCGGCCATGCACTGTGGCGCGCCATGCCCACTGAGCCCACGCTGCTGCTCTATGCTGAGCAGTTTGCCAGAAAGGAAGTGGAGGCTGGCTCCCTTAGGCGGCAGAAGCGCCAGCTGGAGGAGGACATCCACCAGTTGCACGCCAAAATTCTGGCCAACGCCGAACGCCACGACGAGGAGAGTCACAAGCTCCGAGCACAGCTGGACAAATTGGTCCGTGACCAGAAGCGTGAGGGTTCCAACATGGAGTACCTGAAGAACGTCATCTTTAAGTTCCTGACCCTGCAGGACACCAGCGGGAGGCAGCAGACGCTCAACGCCATCCTCAGCATCCTTCATTTCAGTGCACAGGAAAAACATTCTGTCCTGAAGCAGCAGGGGGCGTCGTGGTGGAGCAGCAACAAGAGATGACATCATCACAAACATAGAAGTTGACTAGCTGTAAAGCTGACCGAAGCACCGGAGATGCAATTCCACTTCTTGTCAAAAGTGAAGTGTATATTGTGTTTAAATTAAATGTTTTAAGAGCTACCAAACATTCCAATAAATCTTTATGTCTCAAAGATGAAGATTGAATGTTTTATGATGTGTAATAATTTTCTCGCATGGCTTTTAAACTTGACTTGGGCATTTACTAAAAGGGGAATATATGAGTTGAGATATAAAATTAATGTCAAACCACAACAGAAGCAGCTTGCAAACAAATTAATGTAAACGTTTATTGAACTTACACGTTCCAATCAGTGTGTCACATGACGCCCACACAACTTACATGGTCTTGCTGAGTGTGTTACTGTGCTTTGAGGACATCTTGCAGCTCTTTAGGCAGGGAGCTCATGGTGGACGTGATCAACAAGTCCAATTTGTTCAAAATGTCGTCTTTTACCTGCAGCTGCTGACTTCGGGCTTTAATCTGAAAATCACGATAACATTTAACTTGGCGTGTAAAAATTCAGAACTTTGACTTTGAAAGTCTGTTCAAAATGGAACTTACCAGTTTCTCTCGGAGCTTCAGAACCAGGTCGACAATCTCCACTTCTGACTTGTCTTGAGTCCATCCCAGCGGGTCCTGACCCACAAGTCACAAGTGAGTTGCTATGATTGGAAAGAGATGGGAAGTTGCTATGACAACCACTCACAGCCGCACAGATAACCTCCAGGTGGAGACTCTCCAGTTTGCGTGTCATCTCTCTGTGGCGGTGGCGGTACCATCCGTCAAAGTTTGGAGATTTGAAGAACTTCCTGTTGACGCCATGAATTAGGCATGTGAAACTGTCGTGCAGACTTTTAGCGTAACTAGCTCACCTGTACAGTCCAGTCCAATCACCTCGAAGTGCTGAGGTTAGCTGAGGGCCACTGTGCTCCAGCATAGACATGAAGTCGTCCTGACTGAAAGGACGAACCTGCGGGGGCGTCTGAACAGAGACATAAATCAGCGTGGTCCCCGTGTGGTGCTGATGATGTCAGAGGCGTGGTTTACCTTCCAGGGTGTCACCGACCTCTGCAGCGGCATCAGACTGGCCATGTAGCGCTCCTGACAGACAAGATGGACATGGTTACTGCGGCTGGTGGGCGTGTTCCCGGTATCAGCTTCTTACCAGTGGGATGATGAAGCTCTGTGTTAGCTCTAAAAAGTGTCTCCTCAAGATGGCGCTCTGCACCTCGGATGGCCGCCGCCTCTGGATGCCCTGTGGAGACACTCGTCTCACACCTTCACACTTCCTGTTGAGATTTTGCCATCCCACTGTGGCGCCGTTACCTTCAACAGCCGTTTAATGAGGATCTTGTCTTTGAGCAGGAAGCTTTTGTAGACTGTGAAGATTCCTGTACACAAATGCGTAATTTTGAGTGATGCCCGCCCGCCCGCTCCTCTTCCCTCCACATGTGGAGCGGTACATGCACATCCAAAAAGAATATGACCTTCCATTGCAGCGAACGTAAAGGCTGTGATTGGTCGGCTTCCACTACATTATTTCTAGTGCGTATACGGCTTCGCAAACGCATTCTGTGATTTTAGATTATTTGTAATTGAAGTGACCGTGATACATTGATTAGTTGCAGCACCGATTTTAGAGAAATTTTCAAAAACTGCTTGTAAAATACTAATCCTTCCACCATGGTGGAAAAATAAACAATGTTTCTTCCAAAGAATAGCTAAGCATGCTACTGACGCACATACACACATTCTTGTATGTGTTACCTTCTTGAGACCTCTGAAAAATGCCTACCTCTTTAGGACCACCCTTTCTAGATCTATAAAGATTTGTATTTACAACATTAATAATATATACATACTATGAAAATACAAAAAAGGTAAGCTTTTAATTTAAAAACATTTTGTAATTTTTTAAAAATCTTCATTATTTGCTTCAAGTTATTAAAGTATGTCTCTATATACATTTATTTATTTATTTCTATTAATTTTGACCAAAGGGGGCGCATTTCAATGTCTTACACACACTTATTACATATGTTGACCAGAGGGGGAGCACTTCACATTTTTACACACACTTGTTATTTCATATGTCAACCAGAGGGGGAGCACTTTTAAAACCGACACACAGTCAATTTGAAAAATCCCTCCTTTTTGGGACCCACCCTAATTTTGATAGATTTCACCACCAGGGGTGAAAATGAGACATTCTCATTAGATGCAACGGTTTTCCGTATTGGAACCATGATTTCGGTCCTAACTTGTTCACCGGTCCTCATATGGAAGGTACTTTCCCTTGTTGATGTCTCAAGAAGGGTAGAAATACAACACACACACACACACACACACACACACACACACACACGCACACACACACAGACAGACAGACACAGAGCAGCATGACAGAAGAAGCTAACCACAGAAGCTTTAATGTAAAGTAGGGAGTGGGTGATCGATCCAGATGTCGATAGTCAATGTTTCAGCAGAGAACTGCACATAGGAGGCTCAACCCCGACAAAGAGTGCATAAAGCGAGCAAGATGGCGTTCAAGAGGACACGCAAAAAAACATACCCATGCGGTGCCTCACCTGGTTTGGTGTCCAGCGTCTTCAGTTTGGAGACTTTCTTTAATTTCAGCTGCTTGGGGATGCTTGCTTGCTCTGAGAGGACAGGACAGGACCTCGGATCTGATCGCTGAGATGCGAAGAAGACGTCGAGACGCAGACTCACCCGACATCTTGGTCTCTCCTAGTCGCAGGACGTGAGGCCAGCTGTGGAAGGTCTTGATGAAGAACGGGTTGGTCACGCCCAGGATCACGCTGGGCCTGAAGGATCCAATAGTCGGTGTGAAGGAAGTCAGGTGATGAGGTCGCCGCCTCAGGTGTGCGTAACTCACGGTGCTTGCGTCCTGGTCGTAAATTCTCGAAACTCGCAATCATGGATGGTGAAATACGGACGGAAATCACAGCAGAACTTGAGAGGACTAATGGAGCTGAGGACACACACACAGGTGTCATCAATGCGCCCTCTGATTGGTCGGTGCGTTCAAGTTCTGTTAGGTACCTGATGAGTGCTAAGACTGTTTCTGAGGAAACCGTGGGAGATGGTGCCATGACAACCACGGGCTCGCCGAGTAGTGTGAGCTCCCAGAGCATCTGCAGATGGATCAGAACTGACTGGAAACACCTGGACAGGTCAGAGGTCATTAGGTGAAAACACATGGGCAGGGAACCTGGACCGGGAACGGGAACTGACTTGAAGAGGTCCAGCTCGTGTACAGAAGGCAGCAGAGTCGGTGTGGGTACGACATTCTAAGGATATGAAAACACATCATTGACACAGTCTGTCCGCCATCTTTGTTTCAACACTAGCAGTTTAATGCGTCTGAGATCATATGGAGGAAACACGGCAGGAATTAGGTGAAGCTCCGCCTCCTAACTCACTCCTCCCTACCTTAAAGGAGTGAAGCGACTGGCTTACCTCCTTTGCCGCCACTTTCACTGGACTTCCTGGTTTGTCATTCTGGGACGGAATTGTGACCTGAAGAAAAACAAACAAACTAACCGATGGACACCTCAGGCAAAACAGGAGAAAATGGTCGACACGTTGCCCTCACCTGTAAGACCACACCCACTAGAGGGAGGTTAAAAGTGAGCCCAGCAGCGAGGAAAGGCCATTGGTCGATCTCATTACACACTGCGTGGAAGAGGGAAAAAAGATGGTTAAAGATGATTACATGACGAAGGTACACACTAAACATGACACGAAGATCACATGACCTGTTTCCAGCCACGGCTCGGACTTGTCGAAGAACTCGGGTGCGATGATGTGAAGCATGGAGTAAAAAAGCTGAACGAACGGCAGCCTGGACACGAGAACCAGCGACTACAAGACACGTCATTTGTTTTAATGGCTCTAACAATAACTATACATTTCATCATATTCAACCATACATTTGACAATGCTATATTGCATAATCGTTAACAATAAATTTCCTACATTTCATCATAATTAACCACATATTATATCTTACAATAAATATTATATTTCACGATCATAAACAATAAATGACATATTTCATCAAATTTAACCTTATATTCTATGATATATTTAACAATTAATATATAAATGTTATATTTCAAGATCACTAAAAGGCGAACTGCACTTTTTTTGTAAATATGCCCAGACAAGAAAAAAAAGGTTTTTTGCATTCAAATTTGTAATAATCGGCTCGTTCTAGGTGGCTAGCAATGGTACCTTTGGGAGTATTCAATTTGGCCTTTAAAGTCCTTTAAAAAAACATCCAAAAACCATCAATAATACTCCATTTACATCTCGTGACATGAATATTAACCAAGTATTAGTGATATTATTATAAGCATTACGCAAAGAATCACTTATTAAAATATTCAAACACATTGTTACTGTTCAAACTGTGTGTAATGTTACAGTGGCCAAAAATGTACATATGCCTGTTAAATAAAACTTCTGCCTTGTTTTTAATGAATATGTAGGCCTGCTATGCTACTGTATTTTAATGTTGGTCAATATCAATCAATCTATCAATCAATCAAAGTTTACTTATATAGCCCTTAATCACAGATGTCTCAAAGGGCTGCACAAGCCACAACGTCATCAATATGGTGGTAATTGGGGAACAAAGTGTTTTCTGAGGTGGTACTTGGTGAACCAAGTTAGAGAACTACTATTCTAGATTATAACTCATGCCTTTCACCTGTATAGTTGAAGGCAGTGGTCATAAACCGAGAAGTTGGTCATTTTTGACATTCAACTTAGACCCGGAGATGGCGAGAAAGACAAAAAGACGCAGTTTGCTTTTTCCTCCCACACTTTGTGAGGATTATGATTAATTCTTCATCTAAACGGGAATATATATCCATCCCATCATTCAGCATTTTACTGAGAGCACACATTGTACAGTGAGTGATTATTTTATTTATGTTTGTTGTCTTTCATGAAGTCTGTCATGATTAGTAAAAGTTGTTTTTGAAGAAAAAAGTGAACGTTGTGATGAGTCTATGAAATGAATGCGCCGCCGTATCCTTAAAATGACCAACATATGTAAATATTACATGTTATTGTGAATGTGCCTGTTACTACAGTACATGTTTGGACGTTTTTTTGATCGCTTTATAGTCAGAATAGAGCGACTCCTATTGAGTCCATTGTTGACTTTTATTTATGTTTATCAAAGAGTTTGTGCATAAACAAATAAATAAATACATACTGTATGTGTTCTTGTCTTACATAAGGATTGTACATAAATTCCCACACAAGTGCAGTTCCTCTTTAACAATAAATATCATATATTTGGTGATATTTATTAGGGGTGTCCCAATACAATTCTTTCCACTGATAAAATACCTATATAGTAGCCATGAGTGTTTGTTGGCTGATACCGAAGTTGATCCAATCCAATATCAGCAGGAATCACATACAATTGTATTATTTTGTCATGTGGAATGTTAGAAAAGGTTAGATAAAGTCAAGCAGAGAACAATGGTAGGTTTGAAAAACAATAACTTATTTATCTCTTATGCACTTATGCTGTAAGTGGAGTGGTAATTGTTTTTTTGTTTGTTTTGCAAAAACCCTAGTGGGCACAATAATTCACTCATGATGCAGTAAATTGAATGATACGGACAAATTTGTTACTGGATACTTTTAATACGCTTCTGCCTTGGAGATTTTATATCTGCAAGTAATATGCAACTATAAATGTTCAAAACTTGTTTATATTGATAAATGTGCTGTTTAAGATTGCAATATTATTCAATTAAAGGCACTTATTGTGTATGTTTAGCTAGTGTGTTACTGTATGCTTAGCTGTTGTGTAGCTGCTAGCTTCTAGTAGTCTATAGTCTACGGTGTTTATCTTTTGTAAAGGACTTGACTAAAAGAAAAGACCAATCATGTGTGCTTATTGGAGGACAAGTAAACAATTATTTTATTTTTTTTGCTGATATCGAAACAATATCAATATTGGATCGGGACACCCCTAGCATTTATCAATGTCATGCTGCCTTTGAGTGTGCCATCACCTTCTGGAAGTATCCTCGTTTCACGGACGCATCTTTGACTTGTCTGAAATACACGTAGCCATAAAAATGGGACGTTTCGCTCTGAGGACACATGAAGACAAACAGACCTTCTGGTTGGACCGGTCTGTGTCCTTTTACTTTATGTTGCATTCTGATTGGCTACCTGAAGCGTGGCGGGAGCATCTCTGTTGTAGATGACGTCTCTGAGCCTGGAATGTCTGCGACCGACCGACTGGCGCATCCGGAAGCTGAACTGCGTGTCCCCAATACATCCTGACGAAAAAATTAAGAGAAATGACAAAAGTTGCGTCAAATGGTGTATGAACAGTGGTGTGCCGTCAGGGCCAGCAAGGCCTTCTCTGCTGGCCTAACATAACCAGAACTCATGATCATAATCAAAGATAAAATTATTTTTAAATTTACTTTCCCTAAATATCTAAAATTATTCATATTCTCTTCATGTCATATTATGCTCCTTCCAGTGCTGTTGTTTTGTTTTGTATCCAATCAGAATTCAGCTAGCTTATGTTGCAATGCTGTACCAAATCTGCCTGACGCCTTCAAAATCAGCAATGCAGACGTCCGTGCACTGTAAGCGAACCGAGACATACAGTTGATAGACAGTTCCGATAGCCAATCAGATCACGAGTTATTGTCAGTAAGGCCTTGTTGATGGCCTCACGTTGAACGTGACATTTACGTTTCCTGTGATTGGATACTCATCGGGACCGTTAGCAGATGAATTTGAGAACACATAGAGTTGAGAGACAGTTCCGATAGCCAATCAGATTGCAAGTCGTTGACAGTTGCTGTTCTGTTACAACTAAAAGTTGTAAACTCTTGTTGTTAAAGTGTGTCACGCTTGTCATTTAATTAACATTGTTACATGTATATTTGTCGCCGTCATGTGGTCAGGGCAGTTAATATATCTTTGAGAAGCGTGTACTTTGAATCAAACTTCATTGACTGGAAGTTGCATAAGCCAAGCAGGGAAATTAACGGTATACGTTTTAATTGCTGATGCATTTTAATTATTTTTTAAATGCGCCATAAAATAACCCGTTTTGTATACCGTTGATGTGATTCAGTGCAGAGTGTAAATGTGTTCCTGTATAGTATAGTCATGTGGTGACATCAATTATGGTATTTTGAGAGGTAATCATTGAAAGCCTAGGTGGGAAACGCACGGTGTAGGAATTATTTGACATTTACCTGAGTAGGAGTCCGGAAACGCAAGGTAGCAAAGGCTGGTTTTCTGGAAAGAAACGACAGGAAAAGCTGTAACCAACATATCAATGTTGTGAAATTAATCATAACTTTATTGACAATTACCTCCTTCTCAGTTAGCTTCACATGCCGAGGATAAACCAGCTGGAAATAGAAAAACACTCTGTATTTACTCCATTGACAAATATACACGTTTGTGTGACGAATTGAAGATGCTGTGTTTAATTAAAACCACCTGCCTGCTGCAATTAGGACATAAAACACATCATGTTGTTGACATAACACCCAATCATTCATGTTGTCACTTGTGAGTACAGTGTAACACACATCTACACACAACATGTTGTTGACATAACACCCAATCATTCATGTTGTTACTTGTGAGTACAGTAAAACACACGACACGTTAACGTAACACACAGCTAGCAACACGACACTAATGACAATGCTAACTGTGCTAAGCTAACAAAGCACACCTCGATGGCTTGTCCGAGCTCCAGGTCAAAGGTCACCACACACACGCATTCGAGCCACGAAGAGAAGCGGGCCCAAGGACGACGAGTCTCCGCCCGGTCCTCCCGCGACGAACCGCAGCCGTCAAACGTGTTCATGACGACCGAGTTCAGACCTCCTCCTCCATTGCCGACGCAATAGTGCTGGTGATAAGTGCCGCCCCCTGCTGGACACTGCACGCAAACACAATGACAGTGCAACAAAAGGTTACGGTTAGCACATTTGAGTGTAATAAAATGATCTATAACAGAAGTGTCCAAACGTTTTCATACATTGCATACTAAAAACTAAAAGTATGCAGGCACCATTTTTAATTTAAAAAAGAAGAAGCTAAAATTCAGACATTATATATATTTTAAAACAAAACTTTGTGCCAGCTCTGATTACGTATATTATTAGATAGAACATTTCAGCTTTTTCTCATTACATTACATCATTTTTGCTGTTCATTTTCCCCTGTAATAATAATACAACTGTGTAACTGCATAACTTAGTGTGTCAAAAATTCCGCCTGTACGAAAATATTAATGTTCAATTACACATTTAACCGTGTTAATTATTGTTGTTGTAATTTTTTTAAAATTAATTCATCCACAAGCTCGTAATATTTCTATTTGTAATTAACTACTAACTAAACATTTCGTGTATTTGTATATTATTTTTATTTCAAGAGCATTTTTTTTTAAATCTTAGGTGTGTCTAAAGTTTTTCCACCAAGGGCGCAAACTGAAAAGTCAAAGTACATGGGGTCAATTTTGATATGCTGTTATTTTTATAAAATGCTAAAAACAGATATGTTTAAAGACAACACTCTGCGTTAAATGTGAGGTGACTAAGTATATTATTATTAATTATTAGGTTGAAAATGTCATCTTTTTCTCATTACATTCGAATTGTTTTCTATTTTTTTCCTTGCATTTTACGGTTGTTGTTTTTTTCCGACAACAGCTGCAGGCCTATAAAACCAGGTCTGCGGGCCTGCCCGGAATTTGGGCATCCCTGGTCTAATAAATGTTCACATTCCTTTATTTAGACAAGTTTTATGTGTAGATGGAATTTATTTATTTTCTATGTATTCCATATTTTGACATGCATGTGTTGACATGTACAACATAATAACACTAAATGACCCTTTACTGGCAAAATATATCTTCTACATTCCTAAGCCTAGACACGGGCGTGTTTATCCACCCACCCATTTTACTACCGCTCGACCCTCTCGGAGTCCCCCCGCAAGTAAAAGCGAAACGAACGGTCGCTTTCTTCTACATGGTGGGACTTTTATTTTGAAAAGGTCGCTGGCGGATGTGAGTGGAGCCCATTCCGGTGTATAAAGTCTGCAGCTTGCTCATGTCTAGTTGATACCCCATGTGAAAGCCGGACAAACCAGGACCATGTCTGCAGACCCTTCCTCCTTCGCGTCCGCCGCCAAGTGCGCCAGCAAACATCTCAACTTAAACCTCTATGTCGACTTTGACAAACATGTTATCAGAGCCACGGTGGAGATCACAGTGGAGGTTCTGGAGGACCGGTTCTCCTCTCTGGTAAGGTTAAACCGCTCCGGTTAGCCGCGAAGCTAATGGGCTCATTGATTCAGATAAAGTTATCATTCCACTCTTTTTGAAAACGATTGTTCTCCCTTTGGTTTTCTTATCAATTTGAGATTGACGTCATTGAAGCGGAAGAACACATGACTTATGCTCCGAACTTTGACTGATCTATCAGTGTCGATCAATAATCAATACTTAATGGTAAATAAATGGTAAATGGTTATACTTGTATAGCGCTTTTCTACCTTGAGGCACTCAAAGCGCTTTGACACTATTTCCACATTCACCCATTCACACACACATTCACATACTAATTGCTTGCATTCAATAAATAATGCATTTGACTAATAGAGTAAATTAAATAGTTTAGTAACTTAGGCTTAGTGCATCAGGTGTTCTGTTAGCTGATGCTACCAAAGATCAATAATGCATGTGACTAAAACAGTAAATTAAATAGTTTAGTAACTTGGGCTTAGTGCGTCAGGTGTTCTGTTAACTGATGCTACCAAAGATCAATAATACCATAATAAAAGTTATTTATCTGTTGCAGACTTTGGACACCAGAGACTTGAAGGTGATCTCAGTCACTGCCAACGGGCAGGAGGCCCGCTTTACGATGGGCCCCAAACACGCCTTCAAAGGGGCTCCACTGGAGATCACGCTGCCCTTTGACCTTTCCAGGTGACGAGGCTGTGTGTCACGTCAAACAGTTATTTGTCTTACTCATGATGTTTACTTTCGGACCAATCAGAGGGCAGAATGTCATTGTAGGCGTGACCTATGAGACGTCACCAGGTGCACCTGCCTTACAGTGGCTGACACCTGAACAGACGGCGGGCAAGAAGCATCCGTACCTGTTTAGTCAGTGCCAGGTAGGTGGTTGTGGTCCATGCTGAAATACTTACACCATCGTGTTGCAGACTTTCAGCACTTCCTTCTCCTTTCTTCTTCTTCTTCTTTCTCCGTTTGTGGCAATAAAAATGTACTGTTTCAACACAACTTTTTTTTCTTTTTGTCAGGCTCATCACTGCAGGAGTATGGTCCCTTGTCAGGACAGCCCATCCATCAAACACACCTACTATGCTCAGGTTACACACACACACACGCGCACACACACACACAGTATGTAACATGGTTTCCGCATTAACAGCATCGTGGACGGAATCTTGGAATTGGCCAATAAAAAAAACCCGTCAAAACGAAATCTGAAACTACTGTTAAATCTACTGTTAAATGCTGAATATTACAAAAATTGACATAAATGTGACTGAAGGAGAAGGAAGCGTCAATATGCAAGCGCCCCCACCCGAACCAAACAATCAGTCTTCGCAATAACAGTGCTGTGCTAATAACATAAAGGTTTCAAAAAAGTAACTAACAAAGCTTTCTGGGAAATACAGTACCGTATTTTTCGGACTATAAGGCGAACTTAAAATCCTTTAATTTCCTCAAAAATCGACTGTGTGCCTTATAACGAGGTGCGCCTACTGTACGGAATAATTCTGGTTGTGCTTACCGACCTCGAAGAAATTTTATTTGGTACATGGTGTAATGATAAGTGTGATCAGGAGATGGTAGTCACAAATAAGAGATACATGTAGACTGCAATATGACACCAGTAAACAACACCAAAACTTTAAATGTTCCATTGAAATTAAAAAACATTACACACGGTACTCAAAAATCTGTCAAAAGGTTTTAGTATGACTTTGAATCCGGATTGTCGGCCCATTATGGCTACTGTTGTCAGAGATACAAGTATTACTATGGTGTGTGTATAAGGACCGCAAAATGGCACCCATTAGCAGACATATTATTTGGCGTTGTGTTTTGCAACATTATGCAAAACCAACTTTTCTTACCTTCTGGTACCTGCTGATGTGTATTTGAGAGCTGCATAAGTCCTGAAAATTTGCGCACTTCCGCCACCGTCGTCCGTGCCGATGCCGTAGTCGATAAGTTTCTTCTTTTTCACTATCTTCTTGTTATAGGGCATTCACCCTCTGCTTTTGCCATTTTTAATATAAAGTAGTGTAAAGTTCTAACTTATATCTTGCACTGGAAGCGCTAAAAACTACCAGTGTAGTGAGTTTACATAATTCACCCATGGAACTTTAGTTAATAGAGAGTTCCGGTCGGACGGTTTTTCACGGGACACATTTCCGGCGTTGTTGCACTAGTGAGCTACGGATGAGCAGATGCTGCTCCGTTGTTGATTTAAGTAAAGTCTGACTGTCATTAAAATAGTTAGCTCCATTTTTTGACACTTCTTCCACTCCCGTCCTTGCACGCTACACCGCTACAACAAAGATGACGGGGAGAAGACGCTGTCTAAGGTGAGCCACGTAAAAAAGACCGCCCGCAAAACGTCGCATCCTGAAGCGACTGTCAGAAAGTGACTTAAAGACGATCTGTAAAACATAATCTATGCAACATTTTGACCAAATAACCACCATTACATGTTATGTAGACCACAAGGAAATGTTTTAAGTTTAGAAAGAAATCATAATATGACCCCTTTAATGCGCCTTATAATCCGCCTTTTGTATAAAAACAGACCCGAATAGACCCGCTCATCGGCAGTGCGCCTTATAATCCAGTGCGCCCTATGGTCCAGAAAATATGGTATTTAAGCATCTAGCAACACACCGGCATCTTCACTTCCTAGTTTAGTTCCTAGTATATATTTATTTTTTTTAAACTTTATGTATCCCCCGTAAGGAAATTAAGTAGAGCTTCTCATTTGCAATGTTGACCTAGCATGGAGGTAGCATTTACATGTTGGAGATGTTGAAGTGTGATGATAATCTCTCATCGTCTTGTCATTTACCAACAAAAATGACTGCTATAGATGGCTCTTAACATGCTGGGGTAAATGTGTTGGAGCATAAATGAGTGTTTAAAATGGACAACACAGGGAATGCCTGCAACTGCAGACAGTGCACATTAAGGAAGCCTTTGGTGGTATTTATTTTTATAATTATAATTACTATGACAGGGACGAGCAGTAGAAAATGGATGGGATTCATTACTATTAATAATAATAGTAATATTATTATTATTAGTTATAGTAGTCATTTTATTTCAGACCCAGGGTGATCCATATCACAGAAAAATAAACCATACAACGATAAAAACCCAAATAAAAGAAATACAAGCATAAATAAAATAAAATAAAAAAACTTGCATAAAAATAAAATAAATTAAAAACACTCCACAATATTCAATGTCCAGCATACAGGCGTACTCGCCAATGGTTCCACAGACTGGATGAAAATCTGACAGAACTGCGAGTCGGGTTAGTCAGACCGTCAGTGACATTGTTGTCTGACTCAGCTGCCCTACACATGAACCTGTACATGAGATGACGTAAAGTGGCAGAGCAGGTGGGGACCCCAATACTGACGAACATTTGGCTTGCACTGCAGCGCCTTGAAGCTCTTAGAAGCAGTCTCATGCTGTCATTGTAAGCCACTATCATCATCATCGGCAGTCACTCGTAGTCGAGTATGACTGTCCTCAGAATGGATGGGTTCCCATTCGGGAGGACGCCTGCGCGTGACGTCTTTTAGCGTGGGGAGACTGATGCGCCACTATGAGCTTCTTAACACTGGCTTGTTTAAAGCGACACCACAGATGGGCAGTATATAGTGATGTGCAATATGCTTTAAAAAGTGTGATCTTCACAGAAACTGAGCACATACTGAACTTTCGACACAGCCTGTTTGCTTGAGCATATAACTTCCGTCGCGGTCTATAAATATGTTTGTCATCAGACAAGTCATTGGTAATAATATATCCCAGATATTTAATTTCACTGCACACACTAAGTGCAGAACCAGATAGAGAGAAGTCAGGAAAGGCCGAGTGTCTGTCTTCTCTACTTCTAACTATCATGAATATATATAAGTAAGTCCGACATTGAGCTCTGAGTATGTGCTTGTACTGCCATTTAGTGTCTACAGTACTATTAAGTCTGTGCTGTATAAAACGAGTAAAACGTCAATACAATACCGTTTGTTTTCCATTTTTTGTTGATAACCTTTGCTTTTTAAGGTTACAAGGAACACTTAAAACGTTGATCACTAATTCATAAAATCAAAAGTTGATTCAATGTTGTGGGGAAAAAGAAGCCTCAAAAGATCACAACTTTCGGGGAAAAAGCTGCTGCGAATTCAGGCATTTCAGGCCATTTCAAACACAACAAAAGCCTGCGATATCTCGAAAACCCTTTTCTGTGGTTAAAGTCTCTTACCTGAGAACACTTTGCCTTACAAAAATAAGTGAAATAATTCTTAGCAGTAGACCAAAGCAGTGTGCTGTCATTGTTCAGTAGGGATAGGGAACGGGAATACAAACTACAGCCATAAATACTGTGCTATAACTAATAAGAACTATTGCAACAAACTAATAATCAACACTTTTCAAAATCTGACTGTAATGTACTTTACTAAAAATAACTTTATATAGCAGGGGGGGTGTCCTAATTGCAGTCTGGGGGTCATTCTTGATCCTTAGAATATTGAGTTTTGTTCCCTTACTGTATCCAAAGTGAACCCAACTGTGACCTTAAAACTATAATTATTAGAGATGTCCGATAATATCGGCAGACCGATATTATCGGCCGATAAATGCATTAAAATGTAATATCGGAAATTATCGGTATCGTTTTTTTTATTATCAGTATCTTTTTTTAATTTTTTTTTTAAAATTAAATCCACATAAAAAACACAAGATACACTTACAATTAGTGCACCAACCCAAAAAACCTCCCTCCCCCATTTACACTCATTCACACTCATTCACACAAAAGGGTTGTTTCTTTCTGTTATTAATATTCTGGTTCCTACATTATATATCAATATATATCAATACAGTCTGCGAGGGATACAGTCCGTAAGCACACATGATTGTGCGTGCTGCTGGTCCACTAATAATACTAACCTTTAACAGTTAATTTTACACATTTTCATTAATTACTAGTTTCTATGTAACTGTTTTTATATTGTTTTACTTTCTTTTTTATTCAAGAAAATGTTTTTAATTTATTTATCTTATTTTATTTGATTCATTTTTTTAAAAAGTACCTTATCTTCACCATACCTGGTTGTCCAAATTAGGCATAATAATGTGTTAATTCCACGACTGTATATATCGGTTGATATCGGTATCGGTTGATATCGGTATCGGTAATTAAAGAGTTGGACAACATCGGCATATCGGATATCGGCAAAAAGCCATTATCGGACATCCCTAAATATGACCTTACAGTAATATGACTCAATCAAAAGTAAATAATATGACCTTACAGTAATATGACTCAATCAAAAGTAAACAATATGACCTTACAGTAATATGACTCAATCAAAAGTAAAGAATATGACTAGAGATGTCCGATAATATCGGTCTGCCGATATTATCGGCCGATAAATGCGTTAAAATGTAATATCGGAAATTATCGGTGTCGGTTTTTTTATTATCAGTATCGTTTTTTTGTTGTTGTTGTTTTTTTTAAAAATTAAATCCACATAAAAAACACAAGATACACTTACAATTAGTGCACCAACCCAAAAAACCTCCCTCCCCCATTTACACTCATTCACACTCATTCACACAAAAGGGTTGTTTCTTTCTGTTATTAATATTCTGGTTCCTACATTATATATCAATATATATCAATACAGTCTACAAGGGATACTGTCCGTAAGCACACATGATTGTGCGTGCTGCTGGTCCACTAATAATACTAACCTTTAACAGTTAATTTTACAAATTTTCATTAATTACTAGTTTCTATGTAACTGTTTTTATATTGTTTTACTTTCTTTTTTATTCAAGAAAATGTTTTTAATTTATTTAACTTATTTTATTTGATTCATTTTTTTTAAAAGTACCTTATCTTCACTATACCTGGTTGTCCAAATTAGGCATAATAATGTGTTAATTCCACGACTGTATATATCGGTTGATATCGGTATCGGTTGATATCGGTATTGGTTGATAGCGGTATCGGTTGATATCGGTATCGGTAATTAAAGAGTTGGACAATATCGGCATATCGGATATCGGCCAAAAGCCATTATCGGACATCCCTAAATATGACCTTACAGTAATATGACTCAATCAAAAGTAAAGAATATGACCTTACAGTAATATGACTCAATCAAAAGTAAAGAATATGACCTTACAGTAATATGACTCAATCAAAAGTAAAGAATATGACTATAAATGCGTTAAAATGTAATATCGGAAATTATCGGTATCGTTTTTTTTTATTATCAGTATCGTTTTTTTAAATTTTTTAAAATTAAATCCACATAAAAAACACAAGATACACTTACAATTAGTGCACCAACCCAAAAAACCTCCCTCCCCCATTTACACTCATTCACACTCATTCACACAAAAGGGTTGTTTCTTTCTGTTATTAATATTCTGGTTCCTACATTATATATCAATATATATCAATACAGTCTGCAAGGGATACAGTCCGTAAGCACACATGATTGTGCGTGCTGCTGGTCCACTAATAATACTAACCTTTAACAGTTAATTTTACACATTTTCATTAATTACTAGTTTCTATGTAACTGTTTTTATATTGTTTTACTTTCTTTTTTATTCAAGAAAATGTTTTTAATTTATTTATCTTATTCTATTTGATTCATTTAAAAAAAAAAAGTACCTTATCTTCACCATACCTGGTTGTCCAAATTAGGCATAATAATGTGTTAATTCCACGACTGTATATATCGGTTGATATCGGTATCGGTTGATATCGGTATCGGTAATTAAAGAGTTGGACAATATCGGCATATCGGATATCGGCCAAAAGCCATTATCGGACATCCCTAAATATGACCTTACAGTAATATGACTCAATCAAAAGTAAAGAATATGACCTTACAGTAATATGACTCAATCAAAAGTAAAGAATATGACCTTACAGTAATATGACTCAATCAAAAGTAAAGAATATGACTATAAATGCGTTAAAATGTAATATCGGAAATTATCGGTATCGTTTTTTTTTATTATCAGTATCGTTTTTTTAAATTTTTTAAAATTAAATCCACATAAAAAACACAAGATACACTTACAATTAGTGCACCAACCCAAAAAACCTCCCTCCCCCATTTACACTCATTCACACTCATTCACACAAAAGGGTTGTTTCTTTCTGTTATTAATATTCTGGTTCCTACATTATATATCAATATATATCAATACAGTCTGCAAGGGATACAGTCCGTAAGCACACATGATTGTGCGTGCTGCTGGTCCACTAATAATACTAACCTTTAACAGTTAATTTTACACATTTTCATTAATTACTAGTTTCTATGTAACTGTTTTTATATTGTTTTACTTTCTTTTTTATTCAAGAAAATGTTTTTAATTTATTTATCTTATTCTATTTGATTCATTTAAAAAAAAAAAGTACCTTATCTTCACCATACCTGGTTGTCCAAATTAGGCATAATAATGTGTTAATTCCACGACTGTATATATCGGTTGATATCGGTATCGGTTGATATCGGTATCGGTAATTAAAGAGTTGGACAATATCGGCGTATCGGATATCGGCAAAAAGCCATTATCGGACATCCCTAATAATTATATTGGATATCTGTCCGATATCAGCACAAAAATATATATATATATTGAAGGATATTGGTTTGCATCCCAAATATATAAATAAGCAGTCCTACAGCGCGTTTACTTGTGCAAATGTGTACAGCCAGTTAACATTTTAAATGTCCTCCAAAAAGCACACAAGGTTGGTCTTTTCTTCTATTTCAGTCAAGTCAATTACACAAGGCAAACATGGTAGGCTATAGGCTACTAAAAACTAGCAGCTACACAACAGCTAAGCACACAATAGCACACAAGCTAGACATATGTAATTCATGTCCTTAATTGGACAATATTGCAGTCTAAAACACTACACATGTCAATATAAACAAGTACTAAATAATTATAATTGCATATTAGTTACACATACAAAGTCTCCAAAGCATTAAGCGTGTTAAAGTATCCAGTAACAGTGTCCGCATCATTTGAACTTACTGCATCAAGAACTTATCTTGAAGGCGATTTAAGATGATTTTTTTTTTTGTACATTTTAAAACCCTTTCTTGTAGGGTATGAAACAGGTTTTGTTTAAGGTTTGTTTCAATTTTTCGTACATTTAGCTCCACAGTCATTTTTTTTAACCCGTTTTTTGACTCTGTCTGCAAGCTGGCTGTTTGTGGAAGCGTTCCCAGATTGCGATTGAAAGCGCAATCAATACATTTTCATTTCATTCGGTACTTTGACATTGTTTAACACGAGTATCCAACTTTGTGACAACATGCTCAAGTCAGAAAAGAACAATTTCATCACAGGTCCCCTTTAATGAATATTGTTACCGCTAGGTGTCGCCAAAAATCTATTAATTTTCCACTTCAAAAAAATAATTTGTCATAAGGTTACTATTTAAAGGCCTACTGAAATGAATTTTTTTAATTTAAACGGGGATAGCAGATCTATTCTATGTGTCATACTTGATCATTTCGCGATATTGCCATATTTTTGCTGAAAGGATTTAGTATAGAACAACGACGATAAAGATTGCAACTTTTGGTATCTGATAAAAAAAAGGCTTGCACCTACCGGAAGTAGCGTGACGTAGTCAGTTGAACATATACGCAAAGTTCCCTATTGTTTACAATGATGGCTGCATGAAGTGAGAGAGATTCGGACCGAGAAAGCGACAATTTCCCCATTAATTTGAGCGAGGATGAAAGATTTGTGGATGAGTAAAGTGCAAGTGAAGGACTAGTGGGGAGTTGAAGCTATTCAGATAGGGAAGATGCTGTGAGAGCCGGGGGTGACCTGATATTCAGCTGGGAATGACTACAACAGTAAATAAACACAAGACATATATATACTCTATTAGCCACAACACAACCAGGCTTATATTTAATATGCCACAAATTAATCCTGCATAAAAACACCTGCGTGTTTGTTATGCTAGCTCCTAGCTCCTCTGCTAGCTCCTAGCTCCATAGAACACGCCAATACAATTCAAACACCTGATCAACACACACAATCACTCAGCCCAAAAGACCGTTCACCTAACCCAAGGTTCATAAAGCTTATATATTTTTAAAAAGTTACGTACGTGACGCGCACATACGGTCAAGCTCTCAAATGTTTAGCAGCCAAGGCTGCATACTCACGGTACCTGATATTCAGCTGGGAATGACTACAACAGTAAATAAACACAAGACATATATATACTCTATTAGCCACAACACAACCAGGCTTATATTTAATATGCCACAAATTAATCCTGCATAAAAACACCTGCGTGTTTGTTATGCTAGCTCCTAGCTCCTATGCTAGCTCCTAGCTCCATAGAACACGCCAATACAATTCAAACACCTGATCAACACACACAATCACTCAGCCCAAAAGACCGTTCACCTAACCCAAGGTTCATAAAGCTTATATATTTTAAAAAAGTTACGTACATACGCAAAAAAAAGTTGCGCACATACGGTCAAGCGATCAAATGTTTAGAAGCCAAAGCTGCATACTCACAGTAGCACGTCTGCGTCTTTGTCATCCAAATCAAAGTAATCCTGGTAAGAGTCTGTGTTGTCCCAGTTCTCTACAGGCGTCTGTGTATCGAAGTCAAAAGTCCTCCTGGTTAGAGTCTCTGTTATCCGAGTTCTTCCATCTTGACTGCATCTTTCGGGAATGTAAACAAAGAAGCGCCGGCTGTGTACTGTTGTTGCTGACTACGTTCGAAAAATACGTCCATTTCGCACCGACAACTTTCTTCTTTGCTTGCTCAGCTTCCTTCTCCATAATGCAATGAACATGATTGCAACAGATTCACGAACACAGATGTCCAGAATACTGTGGAATTATGAAATGAAAACAGAGCTTTTTCGTATTGGCTTCAATGTGGAAGGCATACCCGTGTTCGCCGGGCTACGTCACGCGCATACGTCATCCTCAGAGGCGTTTCGAACCGGAAGTTTAGCGGCAAATTTAAAATGTCACTTTATAAGTTAACCCGGCCGTATTGGCATGTGTTATAATGTTAAGATTTCATCATTGATATATAAACTATCAGACTGCGTGGTCGGTAGTAGTGGCTTTCAGTAGGCCTTTAAGAACCATGTGAATAAACTGATGTTGTTGTGCTGGGACTCTTCACCCATGAGCGTACTACAGTTAGGGAATAAGGACCCCGTTTTTACGTTTTAACTTCTTCTTTATGTGTAACTTTTTCAGCAGCAGCTAAGTACACCCTCATACACGTTGTTCAACACGCTGACTCAAGAACCCCGGAAACGTAAAACATAGCTGCCCGGTAAACTGCCTGACTCAAACACACTCAACTTAAAGGTGCATGACTAAATTATTAACTTGTTTACGTCAACAATAATATAATCATTTATATTCAACAATTAACATATTAAATAGGGATCTTTTACTTCTATCTTCATCACTGACAAAGGGAATTTATAACGGTTAGTCTTTTTATGACTACCAGTGTTTTCTGAGTAACTTCACTTGATCAAACATTTTCTACGTACAATGACTTGTGCTGATATCGTATCGAATTAATATTGGTATCGGCCAATTCTCAAGGTTCCAAGTTGTATTGGGGATTCCCCTACCTAAAACCGAAGTATGTACGGATGGCATACCTTTACACACACAAGTGTGACAGTGTGTGTCCTTTCTGTGCAGGTGTCTGTCCCCAAAGAACTGGTTGCGGCTATGAGCGCACTGAGAGACGGTCAGGAAGTGGACCCTCAGGACAGTCATCGAATGGTTTATCGCTTCAGACAGCCGGTCAGTCCTCTTTCATCTTCTCGTCTTTGTCAGCATCCGGGTGATTCCTACCCATGGCCTTTCAACTCTGACCTCAGGTGCCAATGCCCTCTTACCTTATTGCCTTGGTGGTTGGCGCTCTGGAGAGCAGGTAGGTTGTAGTCCGACGAGCTCACGGGGTCGCCTGCTGCGGAGTTCTGACCTCTTCTGTTTTCAGGAAGATCGGGCCCAGGACAAAAGTCTGGTCTGAGAAGGAGTTTGTGGACCGTGCGGCATTTGAGTTCTCTGAGGTCGGTCGCAATAGACAACTTTAATCGTGTGGTGTAAAATAGTTGAATTATGTTTTTTTGGTGTGCTTCTCAGACCGAGACCATGTTGAAGACAGCTGAAAACCTGGCAGGTCCATATGTTTGGGGACAGTATGACATTCTGGTCCTGCCGCCATCTTTTCCGTACGGCGGAATGGAAAACCCATGTCTGACCTTTGCCACGCCCACTCTGCTTGTAAGCACACACACACACTGGTTTCATATTTTGGCTCAAGCATGTGACATCTCTTATGTCTTCTCAGGCCGGAGACAAGTCGTTATCTAACGTGAGTCACTGACCTTTCGAGTCTTTGTTACCATGGATACGCCTTGACACCGTCCTCTTCTTGTCAGGTGATTGCTCATGAGATCTCCCACAGCTGGACAGGTAACCTGGTGACCAACAAGACCTGGGAACACTTTTGGTAGCACGCACACAAGACACGCATGCGCGTACAAACACACACACAGGGGAACTCATCGCCCATGCATGTGCACGTGCAGGCTTAACGAAGGTCACACGGTCTACCTGGAGAGGATGATTGGTAGACGTCTAGAGGGGGAACAGTTCCGACAGTTCAAGGCCATGGGGGGCTGGAAGGACCTCCAGGACTCTGTGAGAACCGCCATGGTCCCGGCCGCATAGTTCCTGATGATCATGTGGTCTTCATATGTCTTCTTGTGAATCAGGTGAGCACATTTGGAGACAAAAACCCTCTGACCAACCTGGTGCCGAGTCTGCAGGATGTGGACCCTGACGACGCCTTCTCCTCCGTCCCCTACGAGAAGGGCTTCGCTCTACTTTACCACCTGGAGGAACTGCTGGGCGGTCCTGGTAACACCCGCGTTGCCCGTTTAAGCGTACGATATCATTGTGGACATGTCTGAGTCGCGTGTGCCCCACAGAGGTCTTCATGGGCTTCGTCAAGTCGTACATTCAGCTCTTTGCCTACAGCAGCGTCACCACAGAGCAGTGGAAGGACTTCCTGTTCACCTACTTCCAAGACAAGGTGAGACATGTGGGTAGATGTCCCCCTTTTGAGGACTTGATGACATGGATTTGTCCCTCAGGTGGATGTCCTGAATAAGGTGGACTGGAATGCGTGGATGTTCACTCCAGGGATGCCTCCAGTTAAACCACGGTAAGGACAAGCCGTCCAATGAAGGTCTTCAGCTTCTTACGTGACCGCTGTGTCCTTTCAGCTATGACACCACGCTGGCCGACGCCTGCATTGCTCTTTGTCAACGATGGGTCCAGGTGAGACCAGGGTTTTTTTTCCCCAGAAAACAGGTTAAGTGAAAACTTTGAGGATATAAAACCTGAGGTGAGGCATATTCAGAGTTTTCCGTTCCAAAAAAGAAGTCAAACTCAGAGTAAGTTACCATGGTAACTAATCTGTGAGCCATATTAATTAAAGTAAACAAAACAATCTCCCATCAAGAGCTGAAATTTTAGATTATTCCTATTTCAAGATATATCAGATTTTAGTACATTTTGTAATTTTTAAAAGAAAAATTGGTCTAACAAAAAGTTGTTAAAAATAAGTTGTTTTTTTGGATATAAAACCACTAAATTATAGTTATTTGTATTTGCATTGACTTGATGTCAAATAAATTTAAAACAAGTAAGATTTTCAGCTTCCTCCATGTGTGTTTTTTACTGATTTAATCTCACCTAAGTTAAAATTGGATTGTATTTCATATCATTACTCTTTTGATTGATTGATTGAGACTTTTATTAGTAGGTTGCACAGTGAAGTACATATTCCGTACAATTGACCACTAAATGGTAACACCCGAATAAGTTTTTCAACTTGTTTAAGTCGGGGTCCACTTAAATTGATTCATGATACAGATATATACTATCAGATATATGTGGGCCAATAATTAAATGTCATTAATTGTTTAATTCATAAACTAATGACTCTGGCAGCAATTATCGCTCACTTCAGTTCAATATGATTTTACTGTAATACTGTTGTTTCTGAAAGAAACAAAAACACTTTCAGTTCCAGGGGGTAAAGAAAGACTGCTATTTCTGTCCCCAGTTATGGTGAATTGTAGAATCAGCACTCTGTCGATCATGACTTTTTCAAGTGGTCTTTACTCAGAGTGAACATAGGATTAAATGAACTAGTTCAGATCAGCTGTTCTGGAACCGGACTTTCAGGGTTTCCCATCTATGGGGAAATCAGCTCAGATTTTATGTTTAAACTCAGTTTGTTGAACCTCCTACCTAGTACTCCCATGATCTTAGTCTTGTATTTCTAAGTCAGGAGTCGGCAACCCAAAACGCTGAAAGAGCCATATTGGACCAAAAATTAAAAAAAACAAATCTGTCTGGAGCCGCAAAAAATGAAAAGCCGTTTATAAGTCTTATAATGAAGGCAACACATGACGTAAGTGTCTATATATCAAAACAACTATGTGCCGCAGGCATGAAGCAAATCTTCGTTGACAGAAATGTTGAAATGTAATATTTATTCTACACATGTTTACAACATTAGAAATCATTAGTAAATCAGACGCTGCTCAGAATGTGAAAACTCCTGGAAATTACTGGCTTTTAATGGTCAAAGGTATAGATGTGTGTGTCCAAGTTAGGGCTGTCTTCTTTTAATAGATTTATTACAATATTTGGCAAGCTCAGTAATGTTTGCTGTGGTCTGGAACAACATGGTACACAAACAACTATCAGAAATGCAGCCAATATTGCATACAGATAATGTGTCATGAGACATGCAAAATTAAATTATATACAAAGAAGATACAAGTAAAGGATATTAAATGAGCTGAAATACACTTACAAATGAGGCATAATGTTGCAATATGTACATACAGCTAGCCTAAATAGCATGTTAGCATTGATTAGATTGCAGTCATGCACTGACCAAATATGCCTGATTAGCACTCCAGCAAGTCAATAACATCAACAAAGCGCACCTTTGTGCATCCACGCACAGCATAAAACGTTTGGTGTACAAAATGAGACAAAGGAGTGGAAGATTTTACATGTAAAAAAACTGTTGCATCACAGTCCACACTTTGGTGAGTTCAAGAACCGCTGAAATTAGTAGGCCAAAACGATGTTCACCAAATACTTTCATCAGTGAAGCATAAACACAAACATATTAAACAGTGGTCTTTAGAACAATTGGGAAGTTTTGTGTCATGTTTGTCCTCAAACAAAAAACATGCTAAAACAAAACAAAAAATGTTCCCCCATCTTTTTCCATTTTCAATCGTTTTTTAAAAATGCTCCAGGGAGCCACTAGGGCGGCACTAAAGAGCCGCATGCGGCTCGAGAGCCGTGGGTTTCTGACCACCGGTCTAAGTCAAACCCTGTCCTCTGATCTCCACCAGGCCAAAGAGCAGGATCTTAACGGCTTCAGTGAGTCTGATGTGAAGAAACTGTCTTCCCACCAACTCATCGAGTTTTTCTCGCTTCTCCTCCAGGAGGTAAAACTCAAAAAGTCCAGGTGACCTTAGTACACCTCAAGTCACCCAACTTCTCCTTTTTGCAGGAGCCGCTTCCTCTGAGCCACGTCAAGAAGATGCAGGAGGTCTACGATCTCAACTCGTGCATGAATGCAGAGGTCCGCTTTAGGTGGGTTTCAGGTCCTGTGGTCCCAACCCCACCCATGCCAGCAGGCCTGCAGTGATTGGCTGCTCTCTGTCCAGGTGGCTGCGACTCTGCGTGCGGTCACGATGGGAGGAGGCGGTTCCCATGGCGCTAAAGATGGCGACTGAGCAGGGCAGAATGAAGTTCACGCGACCGCTCTTCAGGTATTCACACGCTCTTTGTTTTCCTCATGACCTCATAAGTCAGTCTCTCCAAGATTTCCAGATCGTGCCAATTCACACAAATTCAACCAATCCCTGTGAATTATGTGGGGCCTCGTGAGCAATGGACAAATTAACAACTTCCCTGCATCTTTTAGCTCACAGGTGTCAAACTCAATGCCGAGGGGCCAGATGTGGCCCGCCACTTCATTTAATTTGGCCCTCGAAAGCCTGGAGTTAATATGTATCAAAGTACTGTAACTTTCCTTACTAAATGTATTCTTTCCTTCTATTTTGGGAGAAAAAAAATGTGCACTCCATGTAATAGCAAATTATGTTAACCTAAATATTGTCTAATTATGCGAAAATATATTATCAAACATTCAAACCATTTTTTAAATATAAATAAATACTAATGATAATGATTTAAAAGCAAGTTATCTATCAAATTGTTCAATGTAAAAGTAGCAATAGATATGTATAGATGCATGGTAAAATTGTGAAATTGACTGGTTTTTACAGCATTTTTCTCTAAATGAAAAAACTGTCCTTTTTTTACTGTAATAAACTATGGTGCCGTTTTGGCATTTACAATAATACACCGAAAAATCTACAGTTGTCGATTTGCGGTAAAAAAACCAAAAAACTGGCAGCTCAGGTGCCAAATTTTTACTGTAAAATAGTTATTTTCTAAAATTTACAGTAAAAATAACTAATGTAAATTTTACAGTAAAATTCTAGCAACTGTGCTGCCTTTTTGTCCCATAAAATCAGCAGTACTGTTTTTCCATTTACAGTAGTATACCGGTACACTAAATTTTACGGTGAAATTATTGCAACTTACCGTATTTTTATTTTTTTACATTTAAGTTAAAAAAAATCTACTAATAAAATGCATGAAAAATTGTGTAATAATAGTATTCATAGTATTATGAACATATTATGAACATAGTATTTATGTTTGGCCCTTCTGGGGCCAAACATAACTGCACACAATTGTCGTCCTCCCGCATAGCTCAGACCTACTTCTGGTTCCTGTCTACAGCGCTAAGACTTCTGGATAATGTACTATATAAACATTTAGCAACACGCTGGCGTCCTGACTTCCTAGTTAACATGTATTTATATAATTATTTAATTTTCAATGATCAAGGGTAAGAGTAGTAGTCATTTTATTAAGACCCAGGATAGCTGAGCAGTTAAAAGCATTGGCTTCCATAAAGAGGTAATGGGTTACATTCCCTGTCAGGTCGTTAGGTAACTTAAAAATCTCCGAAGTTTTGTTTCACCTCCATCGTAGTTTATCAAGACTGGTTACATTTGTCATTGGGGCCTGGAATCTTCACTCAGTAAGACCAAGGATAGATCAGTGGTTAACACTTGGTCACCAACAAGAGGTACTGGGTTTGAATCCTGGTCTGATAGCTCAGTAACTTACAGAGCTCCAAAGTTTTGTTTCACTTATAGTGTAGTTAAACTGAGACAGGCTCCTCAATTATATTTGTCATTGGGGCCCGGAATCTTCTCTTAAGAGCTAGTGTTTTACCTCTATCATAGTTAACTGATTGCAAAAATCTTGTCTCAATAAGACCCAGGATAGCTCAATGGTCAAGACTGCCGCCTCTCTTTCTCAGTACTACTGGGTTCAAATCTATAACTTAGAAAACTAGTTTTTTGTTTGACCTCTATTATAGTTTAATGATTGCATTTGTATATGAGCGAAAATCATGTCAAGATGGCACCCAGGATAGCTCAATGGTCAACACTGTGACCTCCCAATACAGGGGTACTGGGTTTAAATCACACTTAATTTGACATGTAATTTAGGTTCATAATTTTGTTTGCAGCGACAGGTGTCACAATTATATTAGTGAATGACCCAGACTAGACTTATAACAAGAAAGAGGATAGCTCAATGATTAAGACTGCTGCCTCTTACTCAGTAGTGCTTGGTTCAAATCCATAACTCGGAAGATCTTGTTTTTTGTTTCACCTATATCATAGTTCACTGATTACATTTGTATATGAGCGAAAATCAAGTCTAGATGGCACCCAGGATAGCTCAATGGTCAGCAGTGTGGGCTCCTTATACAGGGGTACTGGGTTCAAACCCCATACAGGTAATCAGTAATTTGGCGGGGTGTTTCATCTCCCCTACACAGAGTAATATTATGTGCTAGTTGCCTGATTACCATATAGTTGAAAAATGTTATAAATAATCAAAAATAAAATGTCAAATACTCAATGATGACACCTCAGGGGTTACCTGTGAGTGTGTGTCAGAGAGAGAGAGAGAGAGAGAGTGTGTGTGTGTGTGTGTGTGTGTATGAATGAGTGTGTGCGAGTGAGCGTAATTCCTGAGGTGGGTGTGAATAGGAGTAGAAAGTTAATAATAAAGAGCATTGACCAATGAGCTCTCCTGGGTACGATTAAAATAAAATAGGTTAATTGTAATTGGGTTAAAAAAAAAAAAGTTAATTAAATAATTATTTTATCCATGTTAACATTACATGAAAGAGGGTCACCTCTCAGCCACAATATATATCACCTTGATATCTCCAGCCACAATTTCTTAAATTATATATCAACCCAACCGGGATTCGAACCCAGCACCCTTCATTCCGAGTCAACTGTCCTAACCGCTGGTCTATCCTGGGCCTCGTGAAGAGAGGATTTCGTTCCATACACAAATGTAATCAAGGACTCCTGGCTCAGTAAAGTATGATGGAGGCTGAACAAAATACTGTCTAACAGAGTGGGGTTTGAACCCAGTAAGTTTCATTCCAAGTCAACAGTCTTAACCACTGCGCTATCCGGGGTCTTGTAAAGAGCAGATTTTGTACCATGCACAAATGTAATGGAGGACTCTTGGCCCAGTAAAGTATAATGGAGGTGGAACACAATACTGCCAAAGACAGTGGGATTCGAACCAAGCCCCCTTCTATCCGAGTCAACAGTCTTAATCACTGGGCTATCATGGGTTTTGTGAAGAGAAGATTGTGTTCCATATAAAAATGTAATGGAAGACATCTTGCTCAGTAAAGTATGATGGAGGTGGAATAAAATATTAAAATATAAAATTTAAATTTAAATATAGGTTCGAACTCAGCACCCTACTTACCTAGTCAACAGTCTTAACCACTGAGCTATCCTGGGTCTTGTGAAAGACGATTGTGTTCCATACACAAATGTAATGGAAGACATCTTGCTCAGTAAAGTATGATAGATGTGGAATAAAATACTGTCAACCAGACTGGGATTCACACCTAGCACCCTTCAATCTGAGTCAACAGTCTTAACCACTGATCTATCCTGGGTCTTGTGGAGGAAGAGTGTGTCAGAGAGTGTGTGACTGTAGTTCCTGAGCTGGGTGGTAATAGTAGTAGAAAGTTAATATTTGAGGGCATTGATCATTGAGCTCTCCTGGGTTAATAATTAAAATAGGTTAATTGTAATTGGACAATAAAAAAAGACATTCAAAAATAATCAAATGTTAGCGAATATATGCTACATCATCTGAACAAAACATCCATAACTGCTGTCTAGTTGTTATATCTTGTTTTATTATAACATTTTTGATCCTCATTTAGTATGACGATAAGTTGCAACTACAGATGCAAGTCCAAGACGTTAGACGGCAGTAGTGTAAAGTGTAGTAGTGGTATTATGTTGTGTTGGCCAGTCAGTTCCGTCTTTGCTAAATCTAGTCTTTTGTTGCGCCCTAAAAAGTGTTAATATTGTAAGTATTGTACTTACGCACCAGCTGTTTGATTGTAACAAGCATTTTAGTTGTAGTTTTCATTAACAAATTTGGAGGTTGTGAAATCGCAATGTAAAATCACTAATGCTAATCAGAAGAAAGCCAATGTGTATTAGCATCAAGTTAGGTACATAGCACCTTTGGATTTTAATTGAATCAATTCGGTCGGTGCCAATAACGTGCCGGATTCGACACCCATCCCTAGTTATAATATGTGCTTTTACTGCAATATTGTCTACTTTTAAGTCTGCGTGGTATAAAATAAGTAAAACATCAATATTTGTTTTCAGATTTTTGTTGAAATCATGTGCTTCTTGAGGTTAAGATTACAAGGAATACTTCAAACACTGATAAATTAATAGTTGATTTAATGTTACTGGGGGGAAAAGTAAGCCTCAAAACTTTGCAACATTTGCCGCAGCCTAATGAAAAAGCGTCTGCAAATTCAGGTATTTCAGGCGGCAACAATCACAAGAAAAGTCTGTGAAATCCTGGAGGAACTGATAAGTCCTTTTTGCTTGTCGTCTCCAGGGAGGTCTTCAACTTTGAGAAGTACCGCGAGGAAGCGGTGCGCGTGTTCCTTGCTCGTCGGGGCACCATGCACCCCGTGACCTCTGGACTGGTGTCCAAAGACATGAAGGTATCAGGGGACCAGTAGAGGGCCAAACACAGCCGCAGAAGAAATATCTGAGAAATAAATACTTTTGATTGTAAACATGTTTTATCACTTTTTTATTTGAAACGTTCATGACAAATACAAGGTACAAAGGTCACGTTTTAGAACGTTAGTATTGTGACAGGTTCTTGACACACGGGAAGCTGAAATCAAGAATGATGAAACAACGTTAGGACACAGAGAACGAGTCCTTTCGTCACAGCAGGCTTCAACAGTCTATTCAGCTTTGTGCTAAATAGTTGGGTGCTGAGGCTGGGGTGGCCCTTGGTGGCCCCTGCCCTGCTCTCGTGCGGCCATATTTTTTGCATTTTTATTGAAAGATTTCAAAGAACTATTCACCAGCTCGACAAGTTGACACATGATCCTCCTGTTGAGACATGTCAACTAGGAATCCCTAGGAAGATCATTAAGAAACTGTTCATGATCTTTAAAGAATGACATTTCATAACACAATGGCTAAGCAGTTTTTGCTAGCCAACATTTCAGATAGTTCCGCTTAGAACCAGCTGACAGATGAGTTAAAAAAACAACTCCATAAGGTAGTCTTTTTTTCAGACTAGGTCCACAGATTCTGCTGCAGGTACAATGCCAGTACAAATCTCTGGAAAGTAGGTCAGACCCAGTCAAGGCCAATTCCCCGGGAAATCATCACATCCTTCAGGTTTTGGTCTTCCTTAAGGTCCAGCAGTCGCTGCTCCTCCAGCAAGGGTACCAGGGCCCTTCTCTGCTCCACCACCTCTAACATCTCCTCCAGGGTTTCACGCTCTTTCAGCAGCTCAGCCTCCTCCTTGAGGTGGTCTGACACAAGAAGGACACATACGGTACTTTTTTTTAACACCTTTTTGTTTACACCTCTACACAAGAGTTCAGATCTGACTGGAGGGCGGCGTCTCTTTAGGACACAGACTTCCAGCTCTGCATGGACACTTACAGTATGTGTGCTAGCACGTGTTAGGTAATTATACAAAGTATTAATTTAATATAGAAGGACACAATATTGAATACTATCAATCATCGATCTACATTTCTGCCAGTGGGTGCTCGGTATGTGTGTGTGTGTATTAAAAAAATAAATAGACGTTCAGCGAAGTTAATACCCCATATGATTTGTGGCATTATTATTATGTAAAACGGACCAAACTCGCCACAAAATTAACTACAACAAGATTGATTTTTCAAAAATTATTTTAAAGATTGAAAGTTGCCATCAATCCCACGTGGGTGTTGTTGATAAATGGCTTTCGCTTTGCATAGTACAGTTTTAACTTGCACTTACAGATGTAGCGACCAACTGTAATTACTGACAGTGGTTTTCTGAAGAGTTCCTGAGCCCATGTGGTGATATCCTTTACTCACTGATGTCGCTTTTTGATGCAGTACCGCCTGAGGAATCGAAGGTCCGTAATATCATCGCTTACGTGCAGTAATCTCTCCAGATTCTCTGAATCTTTTGATGATATTACAGACCTTAGATGGTGAAATCCCTGCCAACTTAACTGGTTTTGGGGTTTACACATACAAACCCAGTTTCCATATGAGTTGGGAAATTGTGTTAGATGTAAATATAAACGGAATACAATGATTTGCAAATCATTTTCAACCCATATTCAGTTGAATATGCTACAAAGACAACATATTTGATGTTCAAACTGATAAAAAAAATTTTTTTTGCAAATAATCATTCACTTTAGAATTTGATGCCAGCAACACGTGACAAAGAAGTTGGGAAAGGTGGCAATAAATACTGATAAAGTTGAGGAATGCTCATCAAACACTTATTTGGAACATCCCACAGGTGAACAGGCAAATTGGGAACAGGTGGGTGCCATGATTGGGTATAAAAGTAGATTCCATGAAATGCACAGTCATTCACAAACAAGGATGGGGCGAGGGTCACCACTTTGTCAACAAATGCTTGAGCAAATTGTTGAACAGTTGAAGAAAAACCTTTCTCACCCAGCTATTGCAAGGAATTTAGGGATTTCACCATCTACGCTCCGTAATATCATCAAAGGGTTCAGAGAATCTGGAGAAATTACTACACGTAAGCAGCTAAGCCCGTGACCTTCGATCCCTCAGGCTGTACTGCATCAACAAGCGACAGTGTGTAAAGGATATCACCACATGGGCTCAGGAACACTTCAGAAACCCACTGTCAGTAACTACAGTTGGTCGCTACATCTGTAAGTGCAAGTTAAAACTCTCCTATGCAAGGCGAAAACCGTTTATCAACAACACCCAGAAACGCTGTCGGCTTCGCTGGGCCTGAGCTCATCTAAGATGGACTGATACAAAGTGGAAAAGTGTTCTGTGGTCTGACGAGTCCACATTTCAAATTGTTTTTGGAAACTGTGGATGTCGTGTCCTCCGGACCAAAGAGGAAAAGGAACATCCGGATTGTTATAGGCGCAAAGTTGAAAAGCCAGCATCTGTGATGGTATGGGGGTGTATTAGTGCCCAAAACATGGGTAACTTACACATCTGTGAAGGCGCCATTAATGCTGAAAGGTACATACAGGTTTTGGAGCAACATATGTTGCCATCCAAGCAACGTTACCATGGACGCCCCTGCTTATTTCAGCAAGACAATGCCAAGCCACGTATTACATCAACGTGGCTTCATAGTAAAAGAGTGCGGGTACTAGACTGGCCTGCCTGTAGTCCAGACCTGTCTCCCATTGAAAATGTGTGGTGCATTATGAAGCCTTAAATACCACAACGGAGACCCCCGGACTGTTGAACAACTTAAACTGTACATCAAGCAAGAATGGGAAATAATTCCACCTGAGAAGCTTAAAAAATGTGTCTCCTCAGTTCCCAAACGTTTACTGAGTGTTGTTAAAAGGAAAGGCCATGTAACACAGTGGTGAACATGCCCTTTCCCAACTACTTTGGCACGTGTTGCAGCCATGAAATTCTAAGTAATTATTTGCAAAAAAAAAAAAAAGTTTATGAGTTTGAACATCAAATATCTTGTCTTTGTAGTGCATTCAATTGAATATGGGTTGAAAATGATTTGCAAATCATTGTATTCCGTTTATATTTACATTTAACAACATTTCCCAACTCATATGGAAACAGGGTTTGCACATACATACAGAGTGTTTAGGCACGCAAAGAAGGCCGCCCAACCCTGGTGAACACGTTGACATCACATATTAAAAAGACTTGACCTATCAGAAGCCCTGGATGGATGAACTGCATGATTAAGACTCTGAGAAACACTGAAGTACCTCAACTCTTCTAACCTTTGACCCCCCCACATTAAGACAACCTGAGGCCGACTACAAAGTACACCGAGCGATGTCCTTCCTGGTCCCCGTGCCCTCCAGCCCAATCAGGCGTTTTACCTTCCACTGCCATCCTGTCACGGAGTTCCTGCTGCAGGCGATTCTGTTGATCTTCCAGCTGCAGGTCTCGTGCACTTAAGGAAGCAAAAGGTTCAAGGTCAGCCATGCACGAGCACCTTGAGTCATCTGCAGTCAAGGGTGACGTACTCACAAAATCATAAGTACAGATTCGTATCGAACAAGAACATTCTTCTGCTGGACCAAGTGGAACCAGTGCTTCATGAGATCGGTGTTCTCATGGAGTCCTGCAGAGACAGGTTAGGTTCTTACTGAAGTCAACCGACTCCAGGGGTCAAAGCCATGAAGCTGATATCAAGGAATAGATCCTTCACATCACCGAACAAATCTTTTTTGATAAAGTATAGGGATCTATTCCATTGCATAGTTCGATTTTTTTTCATGTATCTGCTTTTTGGAGGAAGATCTAGGCCCCCTGTGTACTCAGAGAGTACACCTTGGCTTGGTTGACCACCACTGTTTTTCACCTCCGGGAAGGAAGCATACAGTTTCATAGAGGAGCCCCCTGCACTGTTCTTCATACCTTCTCCTCTCAGAAGTCTCTCCACTGTCACTCCTTTGGCCTCCAGACATCGCTGCTCCTCCTCAACCAGCTGCAACTGTCTCTGGATCAGCTGACACATTCAACATTATCGATCAGGCTTCACAGAACCAAACATAGGACCCAGTCCCAACCCTCTTTGGTGTACTCACCTGCGCTTTGTGGAGTCTCATCAGTTCCTTCTGCTTTGCTCGTCTGCGAGTTGTCCCTTGAGCCCGACGGCAGACTCTGGTGCCCGGGTGTGCATGCTCACGCTCATGTTCCCTCTGGAACAGGGTCTCCGTCACGCTCAAACTCGACGGTTCCGTCGGGTCCACAAGGACCCCCACCACTTCCGTCACACAGGAAGACCGTCCATCAGAATCCTGCAGCGTAGCTTTGTTTTTTGAGCAACGTTCCGGCGCAAACTGAGAACAAAGATTTTTTTTTAAATGTGAAATCTTCTGAATGGGTTCTGGTTGTCATTTCCTCAGAGTGTACCTGAACGGGAATGGCTGGTTTGAAAGCCACCGCGTGAGGAACGTATGCAGGCTATAAGACACGAAAGACAGTAAGACAGTCCTGGCTCATGTCAAGTCACCAACAACAGGTCCAAGTCGGTGCAGACAACACATCCGCCAAAGGATACTAAAGGATACCTAAGTACACAAACAATACCAAAGGATACCAAATGATACCTGTGCTGTCTGCTGGTCTTTCACTGATATTTGTTGCAAGTTTCTGGTCATGTCGATGGTCTCCAAATGGAGCTACAAACACAACATGAAATGTTTGTACATCCAAAAAAGTTTCCATTTATCTTACATCATTTATTTGACACGGTCTTACATTTTTTCTTACTTTGATATATTATCTTAATATTTATTACATCTTATTATACATGATCTTACACTGGTCATTTGACATTATTTTATATTATCCAAAGTGGTTATTTTTACATAATTATTTATTATTTGTTGTAAATTACAAAGTTTTTTAATTTTCTTTAATATGATTTATTTATTAAATTTGTTATTTTACGTATTTATTTATTGTACATTACATTAAAGGCCTACTGAAACCCACTACTACCGACCACGCAGTCTGATAGTTTATATATCAATGATGAAATCTTAACATTATAACACATGCCAATACGGCCGGGTTAACTTATAAAGTGACATTTTAAATTTGCCGCTAAACTTCCGGTTCGAAACGCCTCTGAGGATGACGTATGCGCGTGACGTAGCCCGACGAACACGGGTATGCCTTCCACATTGAAGCCGGTACGAAAAAGCTCTGTTTTCATTTCATAATTCCACAGTATTCTGGACATCTGTGTTCGTGAATCTGTTTCAATCATGTTCATTGCATTATGGAGAAGGAAGCCAAGCAAGCAAAGAAGAAAGTTGTCGGTGCGAAATGGACGTATTTTTCGAACGTAGTCAGCCACAACAGTACACAGCCGGCGCTTCTTTGTTTACATTCCCGAAAGATGCAGTCAAGATGGAAGAACTCGGATAACAGAGACTCTAACCAGGAGGACTTTTGATTTGGATACACAGACGCCTGTAGAGAACTGGGACAACACAGACTCTTACCAGGATTACTTTGATTTGGATGACAAAGACGCAGACGTGCTACTGTGAGTATGCAGCTTTGGCTTTTTTTTGCGTATGTACGTAACTTTTTTAAAATATATAAGCTTTATGAACCTTGGGTTAGGTGAACGGTCTTTTGGGCTGAGTGATTGTGTGTGTTGATCGGGTGTTTGAATTGTATTGGCGTGTTCTATGGAGCTAGGAGCTAGCAGAGGAGCTAGGAGCTAGCATAACAAACACGCAGGTGTTATTATGCAGGATTAATTTGTGGCATATTAAATATAAGCCTGGTTGTGTTGTGGCTAATAGAGTATATATATGTCTTGTGTTTATTTACTGTTGTAGTCATTCCCAGCTGAATATCAGGTACCGTGAGTATGCAGCCTTGGCTGCTAAACATTCGATAACTTGACCGTATGTGCGCGTCACGTACGTAACTTTTTAAAAATATATAAGCTTTATGAACCTTGGGTTAGGTAAACGGTCTTTTGGGCTGAGTGATTGTGTGTGTTGATCAGGTGTTTGAATTGTATTGGCGTGTTCTATGGAGCTAGGAGCTAGCAGAGGAGCTAGGAGCTAGCATAACAAACACGCAGGTGTTTTTATGCAGGATTAATTTGTGGCATATTAAATATAAGCCTGGTTGTGTTGTGGCTAATAGAGTATATATATGTCTTGTGTTTATTTACTGTTGTAGTCATTCCCAGCTGAATATCAGGTCACCCCCGGCTCTCACAGCATCTTCCCTATCTGAATAGCTTCAACTCCCCACTAGTCCTTCACTTGCACTTTACTCATCCACAAATCTTTCATCCTCGCTCAAATTAATGGGGAAATTGTCGCTTTCTCGGTCCGAATCTCTCTCACTTCATGCGGCCATCATTGTAAACAATAGGGAACTTTGCGTATATGTTCAACTGACTACGTCACGCTACTTCCGGTAGGTGCAAGCCTTTTTTTTATCAGATACCAAAAGTTGCAATCTTTATCGTCGTTGTTCTATACTAAATCCTTTCAGCAAAAATATGGCAATATCGCGAAATGATCAAGTATGACACATAGAATAGATCTGCTATCCCCGTTTAAATAAAAAAAATTCATTTCAGTAGGCCTTTAATTTTATATTATTTCATTTTTATGTATTCATCTATTAAACACATTTATGTTATCTTACATTGGTTAACTCATATTATTTTGCTACCATACATTGGGTATTTTACACAATTTTCATTGTTTATTTCATTATCTTATTCATTAGTCTTATTCATTATTTATTTTTATATTATCTTACAATGTTTTAATCATTTTTAATATTTATTTTACATTATTTCTTACATTATTACATTTATATTATCTATTTAATTATATTATTGCCATTATTATTCAATTATCAAGATTCATTTTAAATGATCCAACATTTATTTGATATTATTTTGTTATCTTAAAGTATTAGTTATTTGATATCAATTTGACATTATTTTTGAATGATCTTGCATTGTTTATTTGATATAAACATGTTGGTTCTGACTCTTACGTTGTTTCTGGGCCCAAGTGAGCATCTGTGTTGAATAGTGGCTGAGTCAAGGTCACATTCATCCATCAAAGTGACAGCTTCTGTCAAAGCTGTGACAATAGAAGTGCTTGAACTGGAATGAAGACATCTTAGCAGTGACATCATCATCTCCACGACCACTTACCTTCATCTTTCTTCAGCTCGTTTGCAGCTGGCAGTGAGGCTCCGCCCTCATTCCGCTTGTTTCTCTTTCTGGCAAACACTGCATTCCACAGCGCCCTGGCTCCTCCTCCTTTCCGCCAAGCAGAAGGAGGCGGAGCCTCGCGTAGACCTTTGAGATAGCGATGACGTCGGTTGTGCGTTTGTTGGCTGCTTCCTGTCTCTTCTGGCTCCGCCCACTCTATCTCCACTGCACATTTGTCTTGCAGAAGGCGGAGCTTCTTCAGTGACAGATTGATGTCATCAAAAGATCTCTGGGGAGGACACACTGAATGGACAACCTCAATGGGCGGGGCTTCTTTCTTACAAGAGCTGGGTGAACAGGTGGAGGAGGCGGAGTCAAGCTTGGTGATGAAGGAGGCAGTGGAGGAAGTCTCAGGTAGAGAGAAGGCGTCGGAGGAAGTGACATCACTTGTGTCTGCTGAGGGGAGAGGGAGCAAGGGCACGAGAAAGGAAAGGACAGAGCAAACATTGTTGATTGATTTGTTCATGTCAATTATGTTCATGTATTCATGTCAGCAATGGCCATGTGTTTATATTAATTTTGTTCATGTCAATTATGTTCATGTATTCATGTCAATATTGTTCATGTGTTTGTATCAATTATGTTCATGTATTAATTTCAGTCATGTTCATGTCAATAATGGCCATGTGTTAATATTAATTTTGTTCATGTCAATGATGTTCATGTATTCATAAATAATGATAAATGGGTTATACTTGTATAGCGCTTTTCTACCTTCAAGGTACTCAAAGCGCTTTGACAGTACTTCCACATTCACCCATTCACACACACATTCACACACTGATGGCGTGAGCTGCCATGCAAGGCGCTAACCAGCAGCCATCAGGAGCAAGGGTGAAGTGTCTTGCCCAAGGACACAACGGACGTGACTAGGATGGTAGAAGGTGGGGATTGAACCCCAGTAACCAGCAACCCTCCGATTGCTGGCACGGACACTCTACCAACTGCGCCACGCCGCCCCCATGTCAATTATATTCATGTATTCATGTCAATTATATTCATGTATTCATGTCAATATTGTAAATGTGTTTGTATCAATTATGTTCATGTATTCATGTCAATTCTGTTCATGTATTCGTGTCAGTTTTCATCACAATTATGTTCATGTATTCATGTCAATTCCGTTAATGTGGTCATGTCAATTATATTCATGTCAATTATGTTCATGTCAGTAATGGCCATGTGTTTATATTAATTGTGTTCATGTCAATGATGTCCATGTATTCATGTCAATTATAGTCATGTATTCATGTCAATTATGTTCATGTATTCATGTCAATTCCGTTAATGTGGTCATGTCAATTATATTCATGTCAATTATGTTCATGTCAGTAATGGCCATGTGTTTATATTAATTGTGTTCATGTCAATGATGTCCATGTATTCATGTCAATTATGTTCATGTATTCATGTCAATTCTGTTAACGTGGTCATGTCAATTATATTCATGTCAATTACGTTCATGTCAGTAATGCCCATGTGTTTATATTAATTGTGTTCATGTCAATGATGTCCATGTATTCATGTCAATTATAGTCATGTATTCATGTCAATTATGTTCATGTATTCATGTCAATTCTGTTAACGTGGTCATGTCAATTATATTCATGTCAATTATGTTCATGTCAATAATGGTCATGTGTTTATATTAATTGTGTTCATGTCAATTATGTTCCTGTATTCATGTCAATTTTATTCATGTATTCATGTCAATATTGTTCATGTGTCAGTTTTATTTTCATGTATTCATGTAAATTTTGCTAATGTATTTGTGTCAGGGTTTTTCATGTTTTCATCTCAATTATGTTAATGTTTTCATATAAATTACATTCACGTCAATTATGTTCATGTATTCGTGTCAGTTTTCATCTCAATTATGTTCATGTATTCATGTCAATTCTGTTAACGTGGTCATGTCAATTATATTCATGTCAATTACGTTCATGCCAGTAATGCCCATGTGTTTATATTAATTGTGTTCATGTCAATGATGTCCATGTATTCATGTCAATTATAGTCATGTATTCATGTCAATTATGTTCATGTATTCATGTCAATTCTGTTAACGTGGTCATGTCAATTATATTCATGTCAATTATGTTCATGTCAATAATGGTCATGTGTTTATATTAATTGTGTTCATTTCAATTATGTTCCTGTATTCATGTCAATATTGTTCATGTGTTTGTGTCAGTTTTATTTTCATGTATTCATGTAAATTTTTCTAATGTATTTGTGTCGGGGTTTTTCATGTTTTCATCTCAATTATGTTAATGTTTTCATGTAAATTACATTCATGTCAATTATGTTCATGTCAATAATGTCCATGTGCTTGAAACAATTTGGCTTATTTTGTTTGTGTTAATTACAGTATATTTATGTATTAATATCAATTCTGTTCATGTATTCATGAACATAATTAAATGCAATGTTTATAAATATACATTGTATAAGTAATCTTTGATTGATTGATTGATTTATGTTAATGAATGTATGTCAATTATGTTCATGGGAATTATGTTATTGAATGAATGTCAAATATGTTCATGTGTTCATGTAAATCTTTCCCCCCTCTCTCACTACCGACAGCACAGGAAGTGACATAGAAGGATGTAAATGTACACTAACCCATATGGCCATCATCATCTTCATTCACAACTTCCTCACAGCCTGTGTTGTCATCGTCTTCATCCTCCTCCTCCTCCTCATCCTCATCTTCATCGTCGTCCTCTTCCTCCTCCTCCACCTCGCAGCCTATCAGCTGAAAGTTTTTCTGAAGCTCATCCCTCCACGCCGGTTTGGACGTCTGTGAGGTCAAAGGATGACGAGCGCCACGGGTCGGCGCCTCGACGCCCCATTCAGACCTGGACACAAATGGTGCGTTAAAAAGTCCAGTGAAAAAGTGTCACGAGGTGGAATTGTATTCCAGATGTTGATGTATAAAATGATGTAGAAAGTGAAATAATTGTGGCAGTTTCTGACAAAGGAGAGAAGGTTTGCATCAAAAGTCAAAGGTGAGATGTTACCTGCTTGTCTGCACGTCTTCAAGTGCACCCAAGTTGAAGCACGCCAACGTCTCCTCAGAGATCTCAGCAGCGAGCTCCGCCTGATCGTTTTCTACTTCAATTCTCTCTGGCGTCATTGACACCACTGAAAAAACTGTAAACACACACACACACACACACACACACACACACATTTGGAATGGGAACCAAGTTTTTGATCATCACTTGTGGGGACCACCCTTTCTACAGGTTGTGGAGGCATAAAAAAAATTACCGTATTTTTCGGACTATAAGTCGTAGTTTTTTTCAAAGTTTGGCCGGGGGTGCGACTTATACTCAGGAGCGACTTATGTGTGAAATTATTAACACATTACCGTAAAATATCAAATAATATTATTTAGCTCATTCACGTAAGAGACTAGACGTGTAAGATTTCATCGGATTTAGCGATTAGGAGTGACAGATTGATTGGTAAACGTATAGCATGTTCTATATGTTATAGTCATACTTGCCAACCTTGAGACCTCCAATATCGGGAGGTGGGGGGTAGGGGGGGGGTAGGGGGGGCGTGGTTATTTACCGCTAGAATTCACCAACTCGAGTATTTCATATATATATATATATATATATATATATATATATATATATATATATATATATATATATATATATATATATATATATATATATATATATATATATATAAATATATATATATAAATATATATATATATATACATACATGTATGAAATACTTGACTTTCAGTGAATTCTAGCTATATATATATATTTATTTTATTTACATAAAAGAAATACTTGAATTATCTATCCATTAGAGGGCATTATTGTCCTGTTTAACTTCTCTGTTCATGACTGAGAAATCATTTCGGCCACCGTGTTCAATGGAGAAGTCTGTTCTACATATTTACAGGCAACATACACCTTCCCCTTCGAACTGTCCTGGATGAACTGAAATTCTTGTTTCCATTCGTTTTGGAACTTGCAAGCGTATTTATACTGTGGGAAAGCGGACGTGAGAATAGGCTGTCCCCACTCAGTCTCAGGTCCGCATTGAGCTGGAGGGGGCGTGGCCTCCAGCTCCGGCTGAATACCGGGAGTTTGTCGGGAGAAAATCTCTGCCGGGAGGTTGTCGGGAGAGGCGCTGAATACCGGGATTCTCCCGCTAAAAACGGGAGGGTTGGCAAGTATGCAGACACACCTAAGATAAAAAAAATGCTCTTGAAATAAAAATAATATACAAATACACGCAATGTTTAGTTAGTAGTTAATTACAAATAGAAATATTACGAGCTTGTGAATGAATTAATTAAAAAAAATTACAACAACAATAATTAACATGGTTAAATGTGTAATTGAACATTAATATTTTCGTACAGGCGGAATTTTTGACACACTAAGTTATGCAGTTACACAGTTGGGGCGTGGCCTCCAGCTCCGGCTGAATACCGGGAGTTTGTCGGGAGAAAATCTCTGCCGGGAGGTTGTCGGGAGAGGCGCTGAATACCGGGATTCTCCCGCTAAAAACGGGAGGGTTGGCAAGTATGGTTGTAGTTATTTGAATGACTCTTACCATAATATGTTACGTTAACATACCAGGCACGTTCTCAGTTGGTTATTTATGCGTCATATAACGTACTGTTGTTCACTATTCTTTATTTATTTTAAATTGCCTTTCAAATGTCTATTCTTGGTGTTGGGGTTTATCAAATACATTTCCCCAAAAAATGCGACTTATACTCCAGTGCGACTTATATATGTTTTTTTCCTTCTTTATTATGCATTTTCGGCCGGAGCGACTTATACTCCGAAAAATACGGTAAGTAAAATGGCCACTGCTCAGTTAGCTCATACACGTCTTTAAATCTCTGGATTGATGAAGTAACGTGCTGAACATTCTTACTGGGGACCCTGGGGAAAAACAGTTAATATGGTTCATGGGGACCAAATTTTAATAATTTTGCATAATTCACACAAATTTGTACGTGACAACTGAGGACCATTAAAAAAAAAAAAAATCAAATGAAATATGACATGATCCTCAGAATACAGCACTACAGCTGTCCTCTTATAGGAAGTTTCACCACTTAAATGTACCAGCTACAGCCCGATGAGGGGGCTGCTGTGCAAATGTCTCACACTCAAACTAACCAGTGAACATGCTTTATGGACCAAAGCTTTAAAATCACTTAGGCATCTCCAGAATGGATCTGACTATCATTTAAAAAGGTTTCCCTTTAGGGGACCTCTTTTTTTGGCCCCATACCGTCAGAGGTCCCCTAAAGGTGACTGTGTAAACAGAGCAATGTCCCCATTAAGTAAGCATTGCCAGAACACACTCACAATGACCCCAGTTTGTACACGGTGCAAACACGTATGACTCACCTGACGAGCGTCGGCACTCTGTCGCCATGGAGACGTGGGAGTCTGCGGAGGAGAGCGGCGACGTCTGTGGAGACATCATCATCAGTGTTGTGTAGGATGCTGCTACCGTTGCCATGACAACCAGCACAACAATAAATGCAGATGTTTCAAGACCAAAATCCACAGCTGCTCACACAAGACGACGCTCTGTCAAATGACGTCCTCGGCTTCTTCACCGCAGACGGGCTGGGAGGAGTCGAGGGATCGCAGTGCTGCGGGCAGAAAAACTTCCCTGAAGAAAAGAAGACGTCAGGGATCAAATAGGTCATGTGACCACACGTTATACTCGTCATTCAATGGTCGGCGAAGCTTTCGAAACAGACTTCCTGGAGGCGTGGCAATCTCACCGCTGGGGGCGTGGTAACGGTAGGCGGCAAGTCTCAGCGTGCCGTCACACGAGTGGCACACAAAACAACTTCTATGGAAGAAAACACCTTCGGCGCTCAGACGCTCCATCACGTAAACTTTCTGCCGACAGAAGAAACACACGTCGCTGGCACACGAGCCCTGCAGACACACACACACACACACACATTTCGTTAACAGACAATGGTGACAAGGGTCCTTAGCGGCACGGGGTCTACCTGTTCTTTGTGGTCCGTGACAAGCTGAGAGTTGAGTTTCTGTTTGAAGCGAAAACTTAACTGCTGCTGCTGCTGCGTCCGTTTGTTCTGACAACAAAACAATTTAACATGTAAAAATATATAAAACATGCTGTTCACAAAAAGTTATGGATGTTACACTTTAGGGCAGGGGTGTCAAACTCATTTTACATCGGGGGCACATTGAGAAAAATCTACTCCCAAGTGGGACTGGTAAAATCACGGCACGATAACTTAAAAATAAAGACAACTTCAGATTGTTTTCTTTGTTTAAAAATCGAACAAGCAGATTCTGAAAATGTGCAAATCATAATGTTGTTGAGTTTTTTTTACACTTACATCAGGGGTGTCCAAACTTTTTCCACTGAGGGCCGTACACGGAAAAATTAAAGCATGTGGGGGCCATTTTGATATTTTTCATTTTCAAACCATAACAAAATATATGCATTTTTTTTATTTATTTTACCTTTAGGGGTTCCGGGGACCATAAAGGGTCTCAGTCATTAAAATGTTAAAAAATAAGTCAGATTATTATTATTTTTTAATTATTTAACGCTTACAGTAAATCTCTATATCAACTTCAAGTCGATATAAAGTAATACAAATTAAAAAAAATGTTTTATGGCTTTTCTGTCAAAAACAACTTAGGTTTTTTTTATAGTTAAACTGAAATATGCAGTATTTAGTAATTAGAGCCCTAAAAGATCATTAATCCAGGACACCATTGATTTTAATTCTTTCATATTTTTGAGTAATCACAGTGAAAATAAATGATAAATGAGTCATACGTGTATAGCGCTTTTCTACCTTCAAGGTACTCAAAGCGCTTTGACAGTATTTCCACATTCACTCATTCACACACTGATGGCGGGAGCTGCCATGCAAGGCGCTAACCAGCAGCCATCAGGAGCAAGGGTGAAGTGTCTTGCCCAAGGACACAACGGACGTGACTAGGATGGTAGAAGGTGGGGATTGAACCCCAGTAACCAGCAACCCTCCGATTGCTGGCACGGCCACTCTACCATCTTCGCCACGCCGTCCCCAAAAGATAAATAAAAGATAAATAAAAAATCACTAAATATATTTGGGATCCAAAAGGTGCCCCACTCATAAAGTGATACATTTTTATTAGGTTTTTCTTTTACTTTCAACACTTAAGTTACGAGATCAACTTCAGGGGCCGTACTTATCAAGCTTCTTAGAGTGCCATTTTACACTTAAGTCCTGAGAATTTGTGAAATTTAGTCCTACTCTCAAACTTAAGAATAAAAGCTTTTTATCAACGTTCTTAAGTCTAAGAATCACTCCTACTCTCCACGATATTTAAGAGACCTTCAGAGGTGTCTTAAGTGGTTAGGAGTTGCCAGGGGATGGCACTGAGGCGAGAGAGACGTGCGCGAATGTTCAGGGAGCGGAACGATGTCCTGGATTTGTTTGATGACGAGCAGCTGATCAAACAGTATTTTTTAGACAGAGCGGGTATTATTTTTGTCACAGATTTAATACTTTTCGAATCCTTGTTGATTTCTGCATGTGGCTGCAGTGGGCTAGTATATATAGAGCCACCCACACCAGTTTCAAATTAGTTGCCTAATTAATGAATTGGAAAGAAAATGTTATGAGAGTAGCGTTTTTATTTTATTTTTATTTTTTTAATTTTTTTTTTAAAGTTTTATTTATACATTTCAACATTTCAACAATCAAATAAGTACAAAAGTAGTACAAAACAGTACAAAAAGAATACAAAGCAGTGCCAGGGGGTTATAAATTCAAAGTAACTAAAATAAAATGCAAAAAAACATATATATAATATAAATAAAGTGCAAAGCCATAGGCTCACTCAATTTCAGTAAACAACTCAAATTTGGAACACAATCGTCTTCACAGCTTTCTGGTTGCTAGAGGTAGAGAGTGTCTTAATGTACAGTTCTAACTCTTTTTTAAAGGCACAAAAGACAGGTCGGGTATTGAGAAACTTACATTTATGAATATACAACTTAGCCAATAGTATAATGAGGTTGCAAAGGTAAAATTCCTTTTCAAATTTTTGTTCATATAGTGTAAAACCAAATATCACATCTTTAAAACAAAGCACAAATTTGTCAAGAATATTGTCCAGGATGAAGCGACAGATGCCCTGCCATAGTGATCGAGTGCTTTCACAAGTCCAAAACAGGTGGTAAACAGTCTCTGGATGCATGTTACATAAGGTGCAGGTAACATCAATGTCCTTCTTGTATCTAACCATCACAGTCTTTACAGGGTAATAACGATGAATGATTTTAAAAGATATCTCTTTGACTTTGTTGGTAAGTAAATACCTGTTAGGAAGGGACCATGTTTTGATTATGAGAGTAGCGTATGTGTGTGGCCGTGAGGTGAGTGACGTCAGTGAGTGTGTGGGCGATAGAAGAGAGGGAGCGGTAGCGTGAGTGCCGGCGGGGACTAGTTTGTTTTGTATTATTTTGTAGTTTATTGTCAAAATATACACTCCCCATTGTCCACTTAAATATTTCCAAGATATTTCTTTATTCTTAGACAACGGATTCCCTTCCGTGATTGGTCATTTCTATGGACACAGAAATTACGTCACCTAAAATTCCGTTTACGGCACATAGTAATGTCGTAATTCAGCTCTGAGTGTGACACTTAAGATTCAGTCCTACACTTCGCTGAAAGTGTGAGTAAGACGCTTGATAACTAACTTTTAAGTGCAGCTTTCAGCGAAGAATTTATTTACTCTTAAGTCAACTCTTAGCAGACTTCTTAGGAGTAATTCTAAGAAGCTTGATAAGTACGGCCCCAGATATATCTGTCGATTTTATGCTGGAACTATTATTTTGTTTGTTTTATGCGCTTTTGTCAAAGAAAACTTTGATGTTTTTATATGGCTACTACACAATATATGCAATATTTACCACATAAAACATTTTAAAGTGAAATATTTGAAGTAATTGGAGCCCTAAAAATAATTCCTTATAACATGGATTTTTTGTCTTTTTTTTTTTTTTTGAGCAATGGCAAAAAAAAGAAAAATGAAGAATGACAAAAGAAAAAAAACAGCCTGCATGGCAGCTTTTGTGTCAACATTGCAACTTTTTCTCGTTAGATTTCACCTCATTGCACTTTTTTTAATGTTCTTTTTTATTTTTACAATAGTATTTCCAGAATGTGTGGCGGGCCGGTAAACAATTAGCTGCGGGCCGCACTTTGGACACCCCTGACTTACATGTTGTGGTTAATAGTATTCTATCTTTATTTGTTGTTATTTATACTTTCTGAATAAATTATTCAACTTATTGGTGTTAACTTTCAATCTATCAAGGTAAAAAAAATAATCCATTCATCCATCCATTTTCTTCCGCTTATCCGAGGTCGGGTCGCGGGGGCAGCAGCCTAAGCAGAGAAGCCCAGACTTCCCTCTCCCCAGCCACTTTGTCCAGCTCCTCCCGGGGGATCCCGAGGCGTTCCCAGGCCAGCCGGGAGACATAGTCTTCTCAATCAAAATCAAATTACCGGATACTATTTATGTAGTTTGCTCATTTTCCTTGACTGGTGCACTGCTTTATTTTTTTTTTACATATGTAGCATAATCTACAAAGATACAAAGAATTGCTATTGCGACATCTAGTGGACACATTTAGAACAGCAGTTTGTTTCATTCAAAAATTTCTGCTAATTTTTATACTTTGCAAACTCATCCCGCGGGCCGGATAAAACCTGTTTGCAGGCCTGATTCGGCCCGCGGGCCGTATGTTTGACACCCCTGCTTTAGGGTGATAGTAGGCTACATGTCCAACAGCTAAGTACACAATACCACAGAAGCTAGGCATACTGTACGTAATAAGATCCCTATTTGATCAATAGGGCACATGATTTTGCAATGCATCGTGGGGGCTGGGTAGCCATTGTTGATGGACAGTTTTTGTTTACATGGCTGTACTCAAATAAACTAATAAATAAACAAATAAATTGTGTGAGAGCAATAAACTAGATTAAAATGGATCGTACAAAAATCAAAGGGACTGTACTGAAACAAACTGGACCCTGTTCCAAAGGCTCGCTACCTTAAAATAAGGTAAAATTGGTGAAATTGTTCCATATGAGCATGTCCAATAGATGACATTTGAGCAAGCTGCCCAACGTGTCCTGTATCTCGGTCGTCAATGGAGTCCATTTTTATACAGGCCAAACATTTCAGAATGCAAAGTCAGCAAAGACAAACCAACTTTGGGTGTGTGCAAGACCTCGGAATTTTACATCAGAAAGTTTCAGAGGTAAGTCAACAGGACTTGTCACTGTGTGGTGTCTCCTGGACAAATTTATTTAAAACTAAATATTAGAGATGTCGGCCTGCCGATATTATCGGTCGATAAATGCTTTAAAATGTAATATCGGAAATTATCGGTATCGTTTTTTTTAAATTATCGGTATCGTTTGTTTATTTTTTTATTTTTATTAAATCAACATAAAAAACACAAGATACACTTACAATTAGTACACCAACCCAAAAAACCTCCCTCCCCATTCACACTCATTCACACAAAAGGGTTGTTTTATTTCTGTTATTAATATTCTGGTTCCTACATTATATATCAATATATATCAATACAGTCTGCAAGGGATACAGTCCGTAAGCACACATGATTGTGCGTGCTGCTGGTCCACTAATAGTACTAACCTTTAACAGTTAATTTGACTAATTTTCATTAATTACTAGTTTCTATGTAACTGTTTTTATGAGGTGGTTCGGGCATCTGGTCAGGATGCCACCCGAACGCCTCCCTAGGGAGGTGTTTAGGGCACGTCCGACCGGTAGGAGGCCACGGGGAAGACCCAGGACACGTTGGGAAGACTATGTCTCCCGGCTGGCCTGGGAACGCCTCGGGATCCCCCGGGAGGAGCTGGACGAAGTGGCTGGGGAGAGGGAAGTCTGGGCTTCCCTGCTTGGGCTGCTGCCCCCGCGACCCCACCTCGGATAAGCGGAGGAAGATGGATGGATGGATGAACTTTATTTTTTATTCAAGAAAATGTTTTGAATTTATTTATCTTATTTTATTGTTTTTTGTTTTTTTTTAAAAAGGCCCTTATCTTCACTATACCTGGTTGTCCAAATTAGGCATAATAATGTGTTAATTCCACGACTGTATATATCGGTATCGGTTGATATCGGTATCGGTAATTAAGAGTTGGACAATATCGGAATATCGGATATCGGCAAAAAGCCATTATCGGACATCCCTACAAATATATTTCAAGTCTGAAATACACTGTGCATTAATGTGGGAAATATTTAAAGTATTTTCAGTTACTGATCTACGAATAGATGTATTGTTTTTTTTCCCCCAAATACTATACGCTGTTCATTACATGTGCAACAGAATAAAAGAGGCTTTGATTCAAACTTGTGAAAATGCAGAGAATACATCAACATGTACCAGGTGATGGCGTTAAAAGTCATGTTTGATTGTCTCACGACTGCTATCCAGGCTATTCACCGTCTCTTTACATTCATTGTCTGTTTATTAGCTCACTAACCCCACTTTCTGGAGTTTGTTTCTACACTGGAAATAAGACAAATCTCACCAAATCTTTTTTTTTTCTTGAAGCGATCATGACAACCATTGTAGCAGTTATTGATGCTACATGTTCACGACTTATTTGGAACTTGTTCAAGAAAAAAACAGAACTTTAGGATGGAGTATTGCATGCAACCCAATGTAAAGATGGATGAATTGCATTTCATCTCAACACTTTCAAGCCCTATATTATAGTGAAACAACACATTTGTCAATATAAACAATTATCAAATGATTATAGTTGTAGGATTAGTTATAGCAGCTGTTGTATATAATTGGAGTATTTCTAAAGTATCCAGTAACAAATGTGTCAGCATAGTTCAATTTACTGCGCCATGAGATTAACGTAATTAATTTTTGTGGCCACCAGGTGTTGCAAAAAAACACAAATTTTCAATTTAAAGACAGCATAAGTCCATTTCAGATGGTTTATAACAAATAAATGAATGTTTTTCATACCTACCATTGTTCTCTGCTTAAATAATTTTACTTGATCAAGCCTTTTAAAAGATTCCAAGCTACAAAATAATAAAATAATATATGAATACCCGCTGATATGGTATTGGATCAATTTCAGTATTGTATCGGAAGTGAAAAAGTTGTATGGCAACACCATTAATCAAAATACATCCAGTTTTTACATTTTACATATCAGAGTTCAGCACGCACAAACACTTCATTTTTGCTTGCTAGCTTGATTGAACGGCCAAAGACTGACAAAGGAGATGATGAGTCATAAGAAATTGTTTGTGTCACAGCACAGTGTTTAAGTGTTTACCGGTATCCATGACGATGGATGGACCAGAACATCCAAAGCCTCCTTGGGGGGCGGGAGATCACTTGCGGTCTCCCCCTGCTGGTTGTTACATGCACACGTCAGACCTGAGTGATGTCATCAGACAAGTGTGACATCATCAGAGACTGACCAGCGCAACCTCAGACGGAGTGTCCTGGTTCTGCTTATGGTTCTGGTCCAGCTTGGCCTGCAGCAGGTCGGCCATCAGACGCACTCGGGAGCTGCCGACCAGGCACTTCTCAGCGATATCACATGCCTGAAAAGAAAAGAAGAAAGGATCAGGCCGGCGAACAGGTTTAATCCAGCCTGCGAGATGAGTCTGCTAAGTGTACAATTGAGCTGCATTTTTAAATTCGAGAAACCGCTGTTCTAAATGTGTCCACTTGATGTCGCAAAAGCAATTCTGTAAGGGAAGCAAATAGTTTATACCTGGGCGAGCAAGTATACCAAGCAAGAGGTACATTGTAAAGTGGGGCAGCGATTCCTCCCCAATGTAAAACAAACAGAGGCGTAAAATAAACAATAGGTAATCCCACTTAAAAGGTTTCACTGCACTAGTGTTGTCCCGATACCAAAATTGCATTATTGGCTTTATTTTATCAAAAAATCTTACGATACATTAAACATATGTTTCTTATTGCAAATTTGTCCTTAAATAAAATAGTGAACATACAAAACAACTTGTCTTTTAGTAGTAAGAAAACAAACAAATACTCCTACTTAGTCTGCTGATGTATGCAGTAACATATTGTGTTATTTTCCACTCTATTATTTTGGCAAAATTATGAAGGACTACCGGTAGAAAATCAATTATTAATCTACTTGTTCATTAACTGTTAATATCTGCTTACTTTCTTTTTTAACATGCTCTGTCTACACTTCTGTTAAAATGTAATAATCACTTATTTTTCTGTTGTTTGGATGCTTTACTTTAGTTTTGGATGATACAACAAAATTTAGGTATCAATCCGATACCAAGTCGTCAAAGGATCATACATTGGTCATATTCAAAGTCCTCATGTGTCCAGGGACATATATCCTGAGTTTATAAACATAATATACATTTTTTAAGACCGAAAAGAGATTTTGTGATGTTGAAAAATACACTAAATTGGCCCTAGTGTGTGAATGTGAGTGTGAATGTTGTCTGTCTATCTGTGTTGGCCCTGCGATGAGCTGGCGACTTGTCCAGGGTGTACCCCGCCTTCCGCCCGATTGTAGCTGAGATAGGCTACAGCGCCCCCCGCAGTAGAAAATGGATGGATAAAAAATATCGATGTAATCATAGTAGTATCGACTAGATACGCTCCTGTACTTGGTATCATTACAGTGGATGTTAGGTGTAGATCCATCAATGGCGTTTGTTTACATTTTGGCGCCGGTGAGTTACGGTGTGTAGTGAAGCATGTTTAGCTATTTCTCGTCCTCCAGCGATAATAATACTTGTAAGAAACTTACTTTATTTGTCGCCATGGAGGTGAGGATTAGTGATTTAGAAGTAGCTATAACACTGTCGACTGCGGCTGGACTTAAGCCGCTAGCTAGCTAGCCATGTCTTAAAGCACTTCTTCCTGAGGGTGTTTCAGTGTTATAACTTCACCTTTATCTTCAGTTTTTAAGCCGAAATGCGTCCGTTCTCCTTTTTCTGTCTACACACTGTGTCTGTTTGTAAGTACTCCGTGTGTGCGCGCTACCGAACATGATCCTCGGCTCGTAAAACCAACAATGACACGACGTGACGACGACGGGAGGCCGGGGTTGTGGGGGACCGGTACTTTTTAGAGGCGGTATAGTACCGAATATGATTCATTAGTATACCGTACAACCCTACACTGCACATTGATATAGTTCTGTGAAAATGATTGTATTCTGTGCAAATTTAAAGAAAGTGAACAATGGAAATGACAAATGAGGTAGGTGATACATAGAAGCGTTTGATTCATACTTTATTTAGTTTTTTGTTCAATCTTAGATGGGCTGTGATTTAAAGTTTAAAGGACTACTGAAACCCACTACTACCGACCACACAGTCTGATAGTTTATACATCAATGATGAAATCTTAACATTGCAACACATGCCAATACGGCCGGGTTAACTTATAAAGTGCAATTTTAAATTTCCCGCTAAAGTTCCGGTTGAAAACGTCTTTGGATGATGACGTATGTGCGTCAAACTACTTCCTTAACGTAAATGACCGCCATAACCACAACACCAGGGGGTGCTCCACTAACCACGTTAAACCCAGATTCCGAACTAACAAAGGTCTTAACTCATTCTCTTTCTATGCCACATCAATGTGGAATGCGCTCCCAACAGGTATAAAAGAAAGGGCATCTCTATCCTCCTTCAAAACCGCTATAAAAGTTCACCTCCAGGCAGCTACAACCCTAAACTAACACCCTCCCCGGATTGCTAATAATCAAATGTAAACAATCAAATGCAGATTCTTTTTCTTATGCCTTCTGATCTCTCTCTCTCTCTCTCTATGTCCACTACTTGATGTCCATATCCCCACCCCCACCCCACCCCCCTCCACACTCCTGATTGTAAATAATGTAAATAATTCAATGTGATTATCTTGTGTGATGACTGTATTATGATGATAGTATATATGATAGTATATATCTGTATCATGAATCAATTTAAGTGGACCCCGACTTAAACAAGTTGAAAAACTTATTCGGGTGTTACCATTTAGTGGTCAATTGTACGGAATATGTACTTCACTGTGCAACCTACTAATAAAAGTCTCAATCAATCAATCAAAAAAACGTAACCAGTGAAACAGAAGTATCGGTACCCCATTGAATCCAATACAAAATAGCTCTGTTTTCATCTCATAATTCCACAGTATTCTGGACATCTGTGTTGGTGAATCTTTTGCAATTTGTTTAATGAACAATGAAGACTGCAAAGAAGAAAGTTGTAGGTGGGATCGGTGTATTAGCGGCGGACTACAGCAACACAACCAGGAAGACTTTGACTTGGATAGCAGACGCGCTAGCCGACGCTAGCCACCGACCGCACGGATGATCGTAGTGAAGTCCTTCGTCCTTCCGTCGATCGCTGGAACGCAGGTGAGCACGGGTGTTGATGAGCAGATGAGGGCTGGCTGGCGTAGGTGGAGCGCTAATGTTTTTATCATAGCTCTGTGAGGTCCCGTTATACTAAGTTAGCTTCAATGGCGTCGTTAGCAACAGCATTTTTAAGCTTTGCCAAGCTGGAAAGCATTAACCGTGTATTGACATGTCCTTGGTTTAATAGTATTGTTGATCTTCTGTCTATCCTTCCAGTCAGGGATTTATTTATTTTGTTTCTATATGCAGTTAAGCACGATGCTATCACGTTAGCTCCATAGCTAAGTTAGCTTCAATGGCGTCGTTAGCAACAGCATTTTTAAGCTTCGCCAGGCTGGAAAGCATTAACCGTGTATTTACATGTCCATGGTTTAATAGTATTGTTGATCTTCTGTCTATCCTTCCAGTCAGGGATTTATTTATTTTGTTTCTATATGCAGTTAAGCCCGATGCTATCACGTTAGCTCCGTAGCTAAAGTGTTTCGTCGATGTATTGTCGTGGAGATAAAAGTCACTGTGAATGTCCATTTCCGTTCTCGACTCTCATTTTCAAGAGGATATAGTATCCCAGGTGGTTTAAAATACAAATCCATGATCCACAATAGAAAAAGGAGAGATTGTGGAATCCAATTAGCCAGCTTGTACCTAAGTTACGATCAGAGCGAAAAAATATATGTCTTGCACTGCATTCTAGTCCTTAACTCTAATGTTTCTCATCCACGAATCTTTCATCCTGGCTCAAATTAATGGGGTAATCGTCGCTTTCTCGGTCCGAATCGCTCTAGCTGCATTGAAAACAATAGGAAAATATGAGGAGGCGATCAACTGACTACATCACGCTACTTCCGGTAGGGGCAAGGCTTTTTTTTTATCAGATACCAAAAGTTGCGATCTTTATCGTCGTTGTTCTCTACTAAATCCTTTCAGCAAAAATATGGCAATATCGTGAAATGATCAAGTATGACACATAAAATGGATCTGCTATCCCCGTTTAAATAAAAAAGTTTCATTTCAGTAGGCCTTTAATTGCTTTGCAGATACACTGAGATTAAGTCTAAATTCATTGTATTCTTCATGTTTTTTTTTTAAGATGCACCATTTTTTTCCCTCAGAATGTTCAACTAACTCGAAGTGTTTTGTCAAGAAGAGTATTTGTGATACGTACATTTTCAGAATGTGCTTTTTCTATTTTGGGCCGACATAAAACAAAGAAAACAATCTGAAGTTGTACAGTATTTTTAAGTTATTATGCCAGGATTTGACCCGTTGGGGGAATAGATTTCCCTCCATGTGGCCCCTTAGCTTAAAATGAGTTTCACACCGCTGATGTACACGGAACAGTCCGAAGCTACCTTTGATCGTCTGCAGAGGATGGCGGTGGGAGTGACCACAGCAGCTCTGACCTCTGAACTCTGAGACCCTGAATGCAACACAGAACAACAAGGACCTTTAGTGACCCTGAACACAAGTGGGCAAGAAGGGGGTGGAGGTTTTTCCGCACCCAAAGAGTTCGGGGCATCTGGCAGCTTCTGGTAGAACTGGCTGAGGTACATGACCATGGACAGAGAGTCCGGTTCTCCTTCAGAGCACATCTCCTCCACCGTCATTAGGGGGGAAATTCCAAACTCTCGCTCGCACACATCAAAGGCCAAGCGAATGTTTTCTTCCTTCGCCGTGGGGTTGAGGGCGCCAAAGTCTCTGCCGATAAACACAAAATTGTTATTTGGGTTTCCATTCGTGAAGAACGAACAGAAGGTGTTTTTACATGAGGTCTGGTCTGTAGCGGTGAACCAGTGCACACAGAGCCACGCCACTCTTCCATGATGTGGTCAGGTCGCTCACGGCAACGCCAGGGTAACCTCGCGTCTGCTCCCGACACCACGCCAGCAGCTGCTTGGACTCGGACAAGGACTCTGATTGGGCCGACACAAGCAATCTATTTCTAACTAGTCAAACGAAGACGTCAAGACAGGTCATCTCACCTTGTCTCCATGGCGATACGCCGACGATGTCATCAAATTCTGTGTTTTGCCCCGCCTCCTCTCCTGTGTCAACCAAGTGTCTCACCTGTCCAGGAACCATGAAACATGATCCATTCTACACGGGTGTTTCATTTAAAAACGCGTACCTGAGTCGGCGTGACGCTCTGACACACGTTGACGTATCGGCTGGACGGGTCCAAAGAGTATAAAGAAAAGTTCTTCTGCATGTTCTCTGGTGTGGTCTGAGCCAACAAACGATACACGCTCTCTCTGGACGCAGACATACGGCTGGTCAGACGGACAAGACAAGACAGAAAGTCAGACAGATAGGTCACCTCTCGGCGAGCACGTCCAGAGGAGAATCCCCCCGACACCATCGCCGGATCATCCAAGACGCATCAAGGGCGGCCAGGAAGCCACGAGCCACGCCCGTTCCCATTGGCCAGAAGGGCTGCGTAGAGACAGAGACCCGTCTCATAATGGTGGACGCCACTTAATCTTGAAGTTGTCTCACCTCCAGCAAGCTGTCTCCCACCAGCGTAACCAGCAGCTGGTGGCCATGGCGACACCAGACCATGGCGGCGTTCTCTGCCGCGTACATGGAGGTGAAGTCGAACATGGCCACGTCCGGCTGTCCGTAGTGGTTAATGGCGAAGTCCAAAGATGGAAGTTGATGACTGGTGGAGAAGTTGGCGGCTGTGCGGGCAAAGGCCTGCAACGCATTCTGGTCCACGTTGGCCCGGGACAGCAGCTGCTCCGTGTCCGCAAAGTCCTGGAAGACCAAACATTCATAGAAAGGGTGTTTGTGAGGAACGGGTAACAAATCCAGAACTTGTATACAGTAGGCACAGACCGAAGTCAGTCTGTACTACAGGGTATCGATTTACATAGAATCAAATTGTGTCATACTTGGGTATCTTTGTTGCACCTGACGTCATGTACGGTTGAAGTTTCAGACTACTTTTAGGCAATTTTACAATGTTCTTTGCTAACACTGCTTATACAGCAAGAAGGCGCTCAAAAGTCCAATAAGGCTGCATTTTTCAAAATGTGCTAGCTCGATGCTAAATTACACTGGATTTAACACATTGAGGTTCCTCAGGGCACGATTCTGGGATCTCTGTCGTTCAACTTGAACATGCTGCCAGTCGTCCAGCTAATACACAGCTTCAACGTGTCCTACCACAGCTATGCAGCTCACTCAGATCTACGTGTCAGTGACGGCAAATAAAACTGTTGATTCAC
>NC_084742.1:10615203-10667703 GCF_033978785.1 Entelurus aequoreus | reverse complement strand
TGTATGTAACACACTTCTCCCTGTTCGTAACACACTCCTTTCTCTTTAACATCCTTCTTTCTGTTTGTAACACACTTTTTTTCTGCTTGTAACACGTGTCTTTCTGTTTTTAACCCATTTCTTCCTGTTGGTAACACACTTCTTTCTATTTGTAACACATTTCTTCCTGTTTGTATCACATGTCTTCCTGTTCGCAACATGCTTCTTCCTGTTTGTTACACGCTTATTTCTGTTTGTTACACGCTTATTTCTGTTTGTTACACGCTTCCTTCTGTTTGTCAAAAATGTCTTCCTGTTTGCAACATGCTTCTTCCTGTTTGTAACACACTTTTTTTTGTTTGTAACACGCTTTTTCCTGTTTGTAACACACTTATTTATTTTTGCAACATGCTTCTGCCTGTTTGCAATATGCTTCTTCCTGTGTGTAACACACATTTCCTGTTTGTAATATGCTTCTTCCTGTTTGTAACACACTTTTTTCTTTTTGTAACATGAATTTTTCTGTTTGTAACATACCCTTTCTTGTTTGTAACATGTTTCTTTCTGTGTGTAACACACTTATTTCTGTTTGTAACACGCGTCTTTCTCTTTTTAACCAATTTCTTCCAGTTAGTAACATAATTCTTTGTTTGTAACTAATTTCTTCCTGTTTGTATCACATTTCTTCCTTTTCGCAGCATGCTTCTTTCTACTTGTTACCCACTTATTTCTGTTTGTTACATGCTTCCCTCTGTTTGTAAGTTGTAACACGCTTCTTCCTGTTTGCAACATGCTTCTTTTTGTTTGTAACACTTCTTCCTTTTTGTAACACGTTTATTTCTGTTTGTAACATGCTTCTTCCGGTTTGTTACACACTTATCTGTTTGTACCACACTTTTTTCTGTTTGTAACACGCGTTGTAATGTTTTTAACCCATTTCTTCATGTTAATAACACACTTGTTTGCAACACCCTTCTTCCCATTTGTAACACACTTCTTCCTGTTTGCAACATGCTTCTTTCTGTTTGTAACAAGCTTCTTCCTGTTTGTAACTCGTTTCTTTCTGTTTGTAACACACGTATTTCTGTTTGCAACACACATATTTCTGTTTGTAACACGTATTTCTGTTTGCAACATGCTTCTGTCTGTTTGTAACACATTACTTCCTGTTTGTAACAGGCTTCTTTCTGTTTGTAACACACTTATTTCTGTTTGTAACACACATATTTCTGTTTGCAACATGCTTCTGTCTGTTTGTAAAATTACTTCCTGTTTGTAACAAGCTTCTTTCTGTTTGTAACACTTATTTCTGTTTGTAACACACATATTTTTGTTTGCAACATGCTTCTGTCTGTTTGTAACACATTAATTCCTGTTTGCAACAAGCTTCTTTCTGTTTGTAACACACTTATTTCTGTTTGGAACACGTATTTATGTTTGCAACATGCTTCTGTCTGTTTGTAACACATTACTTCCTGTTTGTAGCACACTTCTTCCTGTTTGTAACATGTTTCAGATGCTCAGACAGTCCTGCTTAAAGCATGTCTGCATTGCTCTGCCTTTCCCAAGACCCATTTAATCACACTTCACTTATCCCTACCTGCACATCAAATCAACTTTGATTATTCCTATAATTAAAACAACTTTTGTTAGACTGACAAATGTATAGAATTGTTGTGTAGGATACTCACATCTCAGCTGCAAGTTCAACAGGTGCTTCTGTACATCGTTAAATCCATTGTAATCACACCTACTGATGCACATGCACAGGTTAAAGTCGGGGGGCGGGGCTACTGTTCAGACAGTAATCTTAAATCTGCGCAAACGAGCTTAAAGACTTGGGTTGTTTTCAATTAGGGCGAGAGCACAGAGCGCCCCTTGCAGGGCTGCTGCTGACTTCCTGTGTTTAGCAACAAGAACCGCATTGTCAGCAATGGAGCTCCCATTGTGAATGAGTGTTAACTTAAAACAAATACGTGTGCGAATGTAAAACAGAAACTTTATTTTACAACAAGTGTGCAAATGTAAAAATACAAACGTTCTAAAACCAAGAAATGTGGGAATTAAAAAAATAATTTATTTGAAACAGAGATGTGTTTAAATGTAAAACAAATGTGTGCAAATGTAGAACAAATAAGCTTTATTTAAACCACGGGTGTCAAACTCATTTTAGATCGGGGGCCACATGGAGAAATATCTACTCCCAGGTTGGTGAAATCACGGCACGATAACTTAAAAATAAAGACAACTTCAGATTGATTTCTTTGTTTAAAAATAGAATAAGCACATTCTGAAAATGTACAAATCATAATGTTTTTTGTTTTTTTACCCTTACATGTTGCGGTTAATAGTATTCTATTTCAAAGACCTCAACGGTGGAAGTGGCGGAGGATGACACTGCATGTCACAACGGCACTGAAGGCGGATGAAGGCTGCAACAGAGGGTGGTCTCCAGTCGTCATGGATCCATGCCACTGGATCAAGGCCCCTCTCTGCCAAGGACCGTGTGGTGGCTGCAGGCGCATCAGTCTCCCCACGCTAAAATGACGTCACGCGCAGGCGTCCTCCCGAATGGGAATCCATCCATTCTGAGGACAGTCATACTTGACTACGAGTGACTGCCGATGAGTATTCTATCTTTATTTGTCGTTATTTATACTTTCTGAAGTTAAAGTTAAAGTACCAATGATTGTCACACACACACTAGGTGTGGTGAAATTTGTCCTCTGCATTTGACCCATCCCCTTGATCATCCCCTGAGAGGTGAGGGGAGCAGTGGGCAGCAGCAGTGCCGCGCCCGGGAATCATTAACCCCCATTTCCAACCCTTGATGCTGAGAGAGGTAATGGGTCCCATTTTTATAGTCTTTGGCATGACTCGGCCGGGGTTTGAACTCACAACCTACCGATCTCAGGGCGGACACTCTAACCACTAGGCCACTGAGTAGGCTAGAATAAATTATGTGATAATGTTCATCAGTCAACTCATTGGTTTTCATTTTCAATCTATCAAGATAAAAAAATAATACCAAAATCAAATTACAGGATTTATGTAGTTTGCTCAATTTTCTCGACTGGTACACATCATGTGGTTTATTTTTTTTTACATATGTAGCATCATCTACAAAGATACAAATAATTGATATTGCGACATCTAGTGGACACTTATAGAACAGCAGTTTCTTTCATTAAAAAATGTTGGCTCATTTTTATACTTGGCAAACTCATCCCGCGGGCCGGATAAAACCTGTTCGCGGGCCTGATCCAGCCCGCGGGCCGTACGTTTGACACCCATGGTTTAAACCGAGATGAGTAAGAATGTAAAAAAAAGTATTTCATTTAAAACAAAGACCAGTGTGAATACCAAAACATTAACTTGGTTTAAAACAAAAATGTCTGCGAATTTGTAAAACAATATATTTTTATTTTAAACAAAGGCCTGTGCCAAAGTAAAAAAAAAAAATCTAAACACAATGTGTGCGAAAGTAAAACAAGGATGAACGTTATTCAAAAATTACAAAGACGAGTGCAAAGAAAAAAGTATTTAAAACAAAGATTTATGCGAATGTAAAAAAAAACAATAAAACTATTTGAAACAAAGAAGTGTGGGAAGGTAAAAAAAAAAACATACTTTATTCAAAACAAAGATGTGTGGGAATGTATTTTATTTTACTTTATTCAAAACAAAGAAGTGCGGGAGTTTAGAAAAATACTTTATTTAATAAAAAGATGTATGTGAAGCAAACATTTTTTTATCTATTTTGGAAAAAAAATGTGTGTAATGTAAAACAATTAACTTATGAAAACAGGGGTGTCCAACTCATTTTGGACACAAAATCGCATCGCAGATAAGGCTGCACTTAGGGGGCCGTTTGTAAGGGTGAATAATATGTGAATATAAAAAGTAAGGATTCGCTTCATGATGTTACACAATTGCCTATGAATATAATTACAGTATTATACATATTTTTTACATACACTAAAAATACATATGTAGACTTTGCTGGCTGCTCAGTCGCTGGAGTTTTAACATAAAATGTACAGCGTTTTTACAGCATTTACTGTAAATGGAAAAACGTACCACGATTCTAAGGTACAATTTTGGCGACTGAGCTGCAAGTTTTCTCCTATAAAATCTAGAGACGCTTTTACAGTGTACAGTTTGATGGATTACTTGCTTTAAAATCATAATGCAAGCAGATATTTGAGAATGTATTTGTATTTTAACAAAACAAGCTTGGAATGTATGGTAATATATTTACATTATTATATAATATTAAAGTTTAAAAGATATGCAATTGCATTCAGTACATGTATTTTTTTCTTCTGTCAAGTACTTTATTGCCGCATTTAATTTCCAGGCTATTGTGGGCCACATAATATAATGTGGCAGGCCTAAACTGGTCCCTGGGCATTGAGTTTGACACATGTAATTTAAAACAAATATGTTTAAGAATGTAGAAAACTAATATCTATTTCAGTGGTTCTCAAACTTTTTTCCACCAAGTACCACCTCAGAAAAAACTTGGCTCTCCAAGCACCGCAATGACCCACGTTAAAATACAGTTGCACAGTAGGCCTAAGTATTATTTGAAACACAACAGAGGTTTTATTTAATAACAATTATATTTAATATGTTTGGCCATGGTGACATTACAAACAGTTTGAATATAGGAAAAAAAACACTGTACTTTAACAAAGTGAGTCTTTGACGTACAACGAGATAGAGCCTCTGTACCACTAGTGGTACAAGTACCACGGTTCGAGAATCACTGATCTATTTGAAACAGACTGGAGGAGTGTAAAAAAAATAAACTTTATTTTAACAAAGACCTGTGCGAATTTTCAAAAAGTCAACCTTTTTTAAAAAGCACCTAAACCAGGGGTCCCCAAACTTTTTGACTCAGCGGCCGCATTGGGTTAAAAAAATTTGGCCGGGGGCCGGGCTGTATGTACTGTATATATATTAGGGCTGCAACAACTAATCGATTAAAATCGATTATAAAAATAGTTGGCGATTAATTTAGTCATCGATTCGTTGGATCTATGCTATGCGCAGAGGCATTTTTACTTTTATTTTTGTAATATTTTTTAATAAACCTTTATTTATAAACTGCAACATGTACAAACAGCTGAGAAACAATAATCAAAATAAGTATGGTGCCAGTATGCTGTTTTTTCCCAATAAAATACTTATATAAAAGTGTGTCTCTTTTATCCGATTATTAATCGATTAATCGAAGTAATGATCGACAGATTAATCGATTATCAAATTAATCGTTAGTTGCAGCCCTAATATATATATATATATATACTGTCTATAAATATATATATATATATACATATATATATATATATATATATATATATATATATATATATATATATATATATATATATATATATATATATATATATATATATATATATATATATATATATATATATATATATACATATATACATATATATATATATATATATATGTATATATATATATATATGTATATATATATATGTATATATACATAGATACATTGTCTTTATAATCCGTTTTGTCATTTAACATCAATTAACATTGATGTTCATCAACATTTAACATCGTCACGATATGATTTGCCTGAGTGGCTAGGAGACACCAAGAGTAACAAGCGGTAGAAAATGGATTAGAAAGGAAAGATTTATAAAAAAATAAAAATTAACTTGGGACTTCCTGTGGGCCGGATTTTGGATGCTGTGGGGCCGGATCCGGCTCGCGGGCCGTAGTTTGGGGAGCCCTGACCTAAACATTCCAACTGCAGTGAGTTACTTTCATGTTAGAAAATAATGAATAAAATATTCTTTGTTCAGGTAGTGGGGTCAGGAGATTTGCTACAAAAGAAGAAAAAAAGACAAGATTGTGACTTTGTAAGAAAAAAATCAATAAGATAAAGAGACGAGTCTCACCTGCAAAGCTCGACCTTTTGTTTCTATCGGCAAAAGAAAGCTTCCCACAGCACAGAGCACACACGCCGTGGCGAACGGACTCAGCGCCAGAATCACAGACTGAGACATGAGCACCTGAAGTACCCACAGAGGAGCGTCACACACAGGATCACAAACAGAATCAGGACTGCAAACACACCTGAGCGATGAAAGGAGCGATCATTCCTCCGATACGACTGAACGACGTGGAGAAACCCATCCCCAGCGACCGCGCCACAGTCGGATACACCTGAAGACCAGAACCACAATAAGCATCTAGCGCCTGATCCACACCATCTATTCCAACGATTTGGAACAAGGACAATACCTCCGCCGTGTAGATATAAACTACAGTGAAGTTCATTGAGACCAGAGAGCGTAGCAGGAACAAAATTACGGTGAAGCCCAACCTGAAAGCACAGAATGAACATCTCAGATCTGGGAGGACCTGGTCTATGTGGATCCTGTCAACCAGATCTACTAGGACCTGGTCTATGTGGATCCTGTCAACCAGAGCTACGAGGACCTGGTCTATGTGGATCCGGTCAACCAGATCTACGATAACCTAGTGTAGGTATACCTGGTCAACCAGATCTGAGTGGACCTAGTCAATGTGGATCCGGTCAACCTGATCTACGTAAACCTGGTCTACGTGGATCCAGTCGACATGATCTACGTAGACCGATTCAGTCAACCAGATCTACATGGACTTGGTCAAAGTAGATTCGGTGACCAAGATCTGGGTTGAACTAGTCTAGGTGGATCCAGTCAATCTGATCTGAGTGGACCTGGTCCAGGTGGAACCGTTCAACCAGACCAACGTGGACTTGGTCCAGGTGGATGCAGTCAACCAGATCTACGCGGACCTATTTTATTATTTTTAGATCGAGTCAACTCGATCAATGTGGAACAGGTCTAGGTGAGCCCGGTCAACCAGATTTATGTGGATCTGGTCTATGTAGATCCGGTCAACTAGATGTATCTGGAACTGGTCTAGCTGGATCCGGTCAACCAGATCTGAGTGGCCCTGCTCCTATGCTGACCTGGTCCGAATGGAATCAGTCAGCCAGATCTACATGGAACTCATTTTTGTAGATCCGGTCAACCAGATTTATGTGAAACAGGTTTAGTTAGATCTAGTCAACCAGATCTGAGTGGACCTGCTCCATGTGGTTTTGGTCAACCAGATCTACATGGACCTGGTCTATATGGATCCGGTCAACCAGACCTACGAGTACGAGATCAAATCAATCAGATATACGTGGATCAGAACTATGTGGATCTGATCTAAGTCAACCATATTGACGTAGACCTGATTTATATGGACCAAGTCAACCAGATCTATGTGGACTCAATGGAACAGAGCATCAGATCTAGCATGAATGTTCTTACATTGTGGTACAGATGTTGAGCATCAGGAAGAAGACGGCCGCCGCTAGCTGCAACATCATTAAAGACCTCTTCCTTCCAAACACGTTGAGCAGACAGATGTTTACTGGGATAACTGAGTGGACATGAAGACAAACAGATATTTCTTTCTTTGTGTGTTATTTGGAAGGACAGGCGGGACAGGTCTGGGACTCACGTGCAACCTCTCCCAAGCAGCTGATGAGGAGCGTGTGATAATCGCTGTTGGCGAAGGGGATGCAGTAACATCGTTCGTCCTCAGTGAGATGTTTGACCTGATGCTCGTGGTCGCCGTCGGTCACACACAATAAGTTCTTTTCCAGAAGCTCAGAGCTACTCAGAACCGACCCGTAGTACGTAAAGGACGCCACAAACCTAAAACAGGAAATGACAACATGCCAGGAGGCCATGTTTTTTACGGTACGCGTAGCCTCCATTCGGGTGGAGTGATTGACACAAGCAGGCGATACGTTACCATGAGTACCAGAGCAGCAAAGTTGTCCTCCTAAAGGCGGGCCCCATCAAAATCCTCCAGCTGCCTCTCTTCTCCTGAAACACCAACAGAACCTTTAGAACCTCAGCCTCCTTTACCCGGACTCGTCTGCGGGGACAGAGGACGCACCACAACAGGCTCCACCAGACGTCCCGGCGGAAGAGAGGCTTTGTTCATCTTGGCAATCCAGTTTAGCGTGTCCAATGCGGCCTGAACGTTTCCTGCCGACACGTTAAAGCGAGCCGACTCCGGAATGAACTAAACACGGGAAAGGAAACATTTGCTTCGATATTTTTGCACTTCTACCCTTCAACTCACTAATTCCATGTTATTTCTTTAGGGACAAGTGGGGACATGAAGGGAAGGGGATAAGCGGGGATTGGAACGGATTGGTGGAAACAAGAGGGGACAGGTGGGGACAAAAGGGGGTAGGTGGAAACTAGAGGGGACAGGTCAAGACAAGAGGGGACAAGAGTGGACAGGTGGGAACAAGTGGAAACAAGAGGGGGCAAGTGAAAACAAGAGAGGACAGGTCGAAAAAAGAGGGGACAGGTGGGGACATGTGGAAACAAGAAGGGACACGTGGAAACAAGAGGGGACATGTGAAAACAAGAGGGGACAGGTCGAGACAAGAGTGGACAGGTGGGGACACGTGGAAACAAGAGGGGACATGTGAAAACAAGAGGGGACAGGTCGAGACAAGAGTGGACAGGTGGGGACAAGTGGAAACAAGAGGGGACAATTGGAAACAAGAGGGGACAGGTCGAGACAAGAGTGGACAGGTGGGGACACGTGGAAACAAGAGGGGACAGTTGGAAACAAGAGGGGACATGTGAAAACAAGAGGGGACAGGTCGAGACAAGAGTGGACAGGTGGGGACAAGTGGAAACAAGAGGGGACAATTGGAAACAAGAGGGGACAGTTGGAAACAAGAGGGGACATGTGAAAACAAGAGGGGACAGGTCGAGACAAGAGTGGACAGGTGGGGACAAGTGGAAACAAGAGGGGACAATTGGAAACAAGAGGGGACAGGTCGAGACAAGAGTGGACAGGTGGGGACACGTGGAAACAAGAGGGGACAGTTGGAAACAAGAGGGGACAGGTCAAGACAAGAGGGGACAAGAGTGGACAGGTGGAAACAAGAGGGGACAGTTGGAAACAAGAGGGGACAGGTCAAGACAAGAGGGGACAAGAGTGGACAGGTGGAAACAAGAGGGGACAAGTGAAAACAAGAGGGGACAGGTCGAGACAAGAGTGGACAGGTGGGGACAAGTGGAAACAAGAGGGGACAATTGGAAACAAGAGGGCACAGGTCGAGACAAGAGTGGACAGGGAAGGGACAAGTGGAAACAAGAGGGGACAAGAGTGGACAGGTGGGAACAAGTGGAAACAAGAGGGGACAATTGGAAACAAGAGGGCACAGGTCGAGACAAGAGTGGACAGGGAAGGGACAAGTGGAAACAAGAGGGGACAAGAGTGGACAGGTGGGGACAAGTGGAAACAAGAGGGGACAGCCGGAGACATGTGGAAACAAGAGGGGACAGCCGGGGACAGGTGGGGACAAGAGGGTGTAGGTGGAAACAAGCAAAGACAGGTGGGGACAAGAGGGTGTAGGTGGAAACAAGCAAAGACAGGTGGGGACAAGAGGGTGTAGGTGGAAACAAAAGGGACAGGTGGGGACAAGAGGGTGTAGGTGGAAACAAGCAAAGACAGGTGGGGACAAGAGGGTGTAGGTGGAAACAAAAGGGACAGGTGGGTACAATAGGAGATAAGTGGAAACCAGTGTGGTAAAGAGGGGACATGTGGGGACAGATGGGGAGAAGAGAAAACATGAGGGGAAAAGAAGGGAACCAGTGGAAACAGGTGAAAACAAGAGAAGAGAAGAGGGCACAGGTGGAAACAAGAAAATGAGAATAGGGGTCAGGTGGAAACAAAAGAGAAGAGGAGGGCACAGATGGAAAGAAAAGGGCACGGGTTAAGACAAGGGGAGACACGCGGAAACAACAGGGGACAAGTTGAAACAAGAGGGGACAGGTGGCCACGAGAGGGGACAGGTGGAGACAAGAGGGGACAGGTGGCCACAAGAGGGGACAGGTGGAGACAAGAGGGGACAGGTGGCCACGAGAGGGGACAGGTGGAGACAAGAGGGGACGGGTGGCCACAAGAGGGGACAGGTGGCCACAAGAGGGGACAGGTGGAGACAAGAGGGGACAGGTGGAGACAAGAGGGGACAGGTGGAGACAAGAGGGGACAGGTGGCCACGAGAGGGGACAGGTGGCCACAAGAGGGGACAAGTTGAAACAAGAGGGGACAGGTGGACACAAGAGGGGACAGGTGGAGACAAGAGGGGACAGGTGGACACAAGAGGGGACAGGTGAAGACAAGAGGGGACAGGTGGACACAAGAGGGGACAGGTGGAGACAAGAGGGGACAGGTGGAGACAAGAGGGGACAGGTGGCCACGAGAGGGGACAGGTGGAGACAAGAGGGGACAGGTGAAGACAAGAGGGGACAGGTGGACACAAGAGGGGACAGGTGGAGACAAGAGGGGACAGGTGGCCACAAGAGGGGACAGGTGGAGACAAGAGGGGACAGGTGGCCACAAGAGGGGACAGGTGGCCACAAGAGGGGACAGGTGGAGACAAGAGGGGACAGGTGGCCACGAGAGGGGACAGGTGGAGACAGGTGGCCACAAGAGGGGACAGGTGGAGACAAGAGGGGACAGGTGGCCACAAGAGGGGACAGGTGGAGACAAGAGGGGACAGGTGGCCACGAGAGGGGACAGGTGGAGACAAGAGGGGACAGGTGGCCACAAGAGGGGACAGGTGGAGACAAGAGGGGACAGGTGGCCACAAGAGGGGACAGGTGGAGACAAGAGGGGACAGGTGGAGACAAGAGGGGACAGGTGGCCACGAGAGGGGACAAGTTGAAACAAGAGGGGACAGGTGGACACAAGAGGGGACAAGTTGAAACAAGAGGGGACAGGTGGCCACAAGAGGGGACAGGTGAAGACAAGAGGGGACAGGTGGACACAAGAGGGGACAGGTGGAGACAAGAGGGGACAGGTGGACACAAGAGGGGACAGGTGGAGACAAGAGGGGACAGGTGGACACAAGAGGGGACAGGTGGAGACAAGAGGGGACAGGTGGCCACAAGAGGGGACAGGTGGAGACAAGAGGGGACAGGTGGAGACAAGAGGGGACAGGTGGCCACAAGAGGGGACAGGTGAAGACAAGAGGGGACAGGTGGAGACAAGAGGGGACAGGTGAAGACAAGAGGGGACAGGTGGACACAAGAGGGGACAGGTGGAGACAAGAGGGGACAGGTGGACACAAGAGGGGACAGGTGGACACAAGAGGGGACAGGTGGACACAAGAGGGGACATGTGGAGACAAGAGGGGACAGGTGGAGACAAGAGGGGACAGGTGGAGACAAGAGGGGACAGGTGGCCACAAGAGGGGACAGGTGAAGACAAGAGGGGACAGGTGGAGACAAGAGGGGACAGGTGGAGACAAGAGGGGACAGGTGGAGACAAGAGGGGACAGGTGGACACAAGAGGGGACAGGTGGAGACAAGAGGGGACAGGTGGAGACAAGAGGGGACAGGTGGCCACAAGAGGGGACAGGTGGTGACAAGAGGGGACAGGTGGAGACAAGAGGGGACAGGTGAAGACAAGAGGGGACAGGTGGACACAAGACGGGACAGGTGGAGACAAGAGGGGACAGGTGGAGACAAGAGGGGACAGGTGGAGACAAGAGGGGACAGGTGGAGACAAGAGGGGACAGGTAAGACAAGACGGGACAGGTGGAGACAAGAGGGGACAGGTGGACACAAGAGGGGACAGGTGGAGACAAGAGGGGACAGGTGGCCACAAGAGGGGACAGGTGGACACAAGAGGGGACAGGTGGCCACAAGAGGGGACAGGTGGAGACAAGAGGGGACAGGTGGAGACAAGAGGGGACAGGTAAGACAAGACGGGACAGGTGGAGACAAGAGGGGACAGGTGGACACAAGAGGGGACAGGTGGAGACAAGAGGGGACAGGTGGCCACAAGAGGGGACAGGTGGACACAAGAGGGGACAGGTGGCCACAAGAGGGGACAGGTGGAGACAAGAGGGGACAGGTGGAGACAAGAGGGGACAGGTGGAGACAAGAGGGGACAGGTGGAGACAAGAGGGGACAGGTGGAGACAAGAGGGGACAGGTAAGACCAGAGGGGACAGGTGGAGACAAGAGGGGACAGGTGGAGACAAGAGGGGACAGGTGGACAAGACTTCCACCTGGAAGAGGAACAAGAGGATGATGCTGGGGGACATGGAGATGCGGATCATCCACCTCCAGCCAAGTGTTGGAACAACCAGCATTCCAAGGATGATGATCAGCATGGTTCCTGTCATCCAAAAGATCTAAACTCACAAACAAAGCGTGCGTGAGGTGATGTCAGCAAAAATGAGGGGGCGGAGCTTCCTGTTTGCGACTCACGGAGGCCAATGGCAACAGGACAGCTCGATATTTGGCTGGAATGAACTCGGTCTTTAACACAAACCTGCACAGGAAGCTTGTCAGTATGACTTGTGTGTGTGTGTTTGTGTTTGTGTGTGAGAGTCTGTCTGACCCCTGCGACACTGCAGCCACGCCGCAGCCCACCATGCTGCGCAGGAAGATGAACCATGCGTAGGACGGGGCGAAGGAGGTGAGGAAGGAGAAGTAGGTGCTCCACAGGAAACCTCCAAAAACAACCTGAAGACAACAAACATCGAATTTGGCCTTTTTCTTACAACTTTTCAATATGTGCCAACCTTCCAGCGGCCATATTTGTCAGCCAAGTATCCACTCAGGACGCCGCACACCATGAAGCCCAAAAACACCATCTGAAAACACAAAAGTAGATACTACCATCAATTACGTCATGATGACATCATTGCTATGCTAATATAAATAGAATAGAAAGTACTTTATTGATCCCTGGGGGAAATTCAGCACCACAGTTCGCTCACAATAAACAATAAACGCTTACCGTATTTTTTGGACTATAAGTCGCTCCGGAGTATAAGTCGCACCGGCCGAAAATGCATAATAAAGAAGGAAAAAAACATATATAAGTCGCACTGGAGTATAAGTCGCATTTTTTGGGGAAATGTATTTGATAAAACCCAACACCAAGAATAGACATTTGAAAGGCAATTTAAAATAAATAAAAAATAGTGAACAACACGCTGAATAAGTGTACGTTATATGACGCATAAATAACCAACTGAGAACGTGCCTGGTATGTTAACATAACATATTATGGTAAGAGTCATTCAAATAACTATAACATATAGAACATGCTATACGTTTACCAAACAATCTGTCACTCCTGATCGCTAAATCCGATGAAATCTTATACGTCTAGTCTCTTACGTGAATGAGCTAAATAATATTATTTAATATTTTACGGTAATGTGTTAATAATTTCACACATAGGTCGTTCCTGAGTATAAGTCGCACCCCCGGCCAAACTATGAAAAAAACTGCGACTTATAGTCCGAAAAATACAATAGGTATTTTTTTACATGAGAATAATATAAATACAGTCTATTATACAGCATTATTCACATGTGAATAATATAAATACAGTCTATTATACATTAAATACAGTCAAAAAAGAACATATGCATTATACAGTCTGATGGCTGTCAGTATGAAGGACTTTCTGTGTCGTTCCGTGTTGCATTTTGGGAGTCTGAGACTTCCACTGAACGCGCTCATTCTCTCCGCCAGGTCCGAGTGTAGTGGGTGGGAGGTGTTGTCCATAATGGCTAGGAGCTTTGCTAGACTTCTCCTCTCTGACACCACCGCCAGAGAGTCTAGCTCCACTCCCACCACATTACTGGCCTTCCATGCTAACAGACATCCTCCCACTTACCGTGGACACTAGCGCCACCTGCCAGTCCTCCAGACGCCACAAACAACGAATCTCAGGAGCAACCACCGGCAGGAACATGATCTCCATGGCCTCCACGATCTACACGTTGATTGATTGAAACTTTTATTAGTAGATTGCACAGTACAGTACATATTCCGTACAATTGACCACTAAATGGTAACACCAGAATAAGTCCACTTAAATTGATTCATGATACAGATATATACTATCATCATAATACAAGATAATCATCAGAGTATATACATTGAATGATTTACATTATTTACAATCCGGGGTGTGGGATGTGGAGGGGGGTGGGGGGTTAGGTTTGTTTGATATCAACACTTCAGTCATCAACAATTGCATCATCAGAGAAATGGACATTCAAACAGTGTAGGACGGACTTGGTAGGATATGTACAGCAAGTAGTGGACATAGAGAGAGGGAGAGATCAGAAAGCATAAGAATAAGTATCTACATTTGATTATTTACATTTGATTATTTACAATCCGGGGAGGTAGGATGTGGAAGGGGCAGGGTGTTAGTTCAGGGTTGAAGTTGCCTGGAGGTGTTATTTTAGTGCAGTTTTGAAGGAGGATAGAGATGCCCTTTCTTTTACACTTGTTGGGAGTGCATTCCATATTGATGTGGCATAGAAAGAGAATGAGTTAAGACCTTTGTTAGATCGGAATCTGGGTTTGACGTGGTTAGTAGCGCTCTCCCTGGTGTTGTGGTTATGGCGGTCATTTACGTTAAGGAAGTAGTTTGACATGTACTTCGGTATCAGGGAGGTGTAGCGGATTTTATAGACTAGGCTCAGTGCAAGTTGTTTTACTCTGTCCTCCACCCTGAGACTTTTTTTGATGTACACAATTATGGTTTGTTGCGTTTAAAATGACGAAACGTATTGCCTTACGTTGGTGCTTCCCATGATGATAAAGAGCATCACGTGAAATTTTCCAAATCCGATGTGTTCCACGGCCTCCTCCACCGTGAAGGTGTCACCTGTAAATAAATATCAGAGTGGGACATCATTGTCAAAAAAAAAGATCAATAGAAGGAGCTTGCGTGCATACTATTGTTTTTCACATCCTCTTGACCCTCAGACGGCCTGTCCGACAATTCCACTTCCTGCAGGTGGATGGCGCTGACCAGCTCAGTCTTTAGGTTTTCAGCCATTCTGGAGCAGATTGAATCGTTCAGAAACATATTCCTTTTTTTGATTGAAACTTGTATTAGTAGATTGCACAGTACAGTACATATTCCGTACAATTGACCACTAAATGGTAACACCCGAATACGTTTTTCAACTTGTTTAAGTCGGGGCCCACGTTAATCAATTCTTTTACGTCAGACTAATGTAATATTTGTAGATATATTTAGAAGTTGTTCTTTTTGTCTGTTTTCCAAAAAAGAATGGTTGCATTTGTGTGTGTGTGTGTGTGTTTACAAAAAAACATTACAACCGATGATATCCAGCACCCCCCCCCCCGCTACCCCAAAAGGGAGAAGCGGTAAAAAATGAATGGATGGATGGATATAAAAGTTGACAATAAACTATATTTCAAATATTTCAGTGTCGAAAAAAAGTGTGTCGAATCGGCTGGATTATATTTAGCATTTCGTATGGTTTGAATTGTGTCTACAGCGCACAGCAAAGATAAGTGTTCGAATTCGCCAATGAAGTTGAAGCAACAAACGCTTTTATTACCTCACCGTGGCTGCGTAAATCTTCGATAATGTATTGTGGTCATTTAACAACGTTCGTTTGTTAGTTAGGTAGACAGTCCGACCGTGTTGAGTTGTTGTCAGCCAGGTAACGCGGAAGTGTGTTATAGAATGACGTAGAGGAGCACGCCTCACATGCAGGTGTGTACGGAAGCCGAGAGTCGAGTCGAGTTGAGTTGATCAGTTGGAGTTTATTTGGAACATGCGTGCATACAACATGATACATCACAATTCCCAGTTTCTCTTTTCAACATGTTCGAAAAGGAGTAGGAAGAAGCAGAGCTTATTTAATCCTACCCCTTTTCTTTTAAATAACCGTTGCTAAAACTTTTGTTCACTTCCTGTTCTCAATGTATTCACAATATACTCCATGAATAATCGCAATAAAAATTAATAAATAAATAATAATTGGTGAAGTAAGTCATATAATATTACATATGATGAGATAAGTAAGATTATTTTGAGAATGAAAGAATGGATTGATGGAATAAATCCAGAATGTTTATCATGGTTCTTCTTCTTTGTACTTTGTAAACACTTTAAGTTTGAAGAGTTTCTTGAAGTGGATCATATTAGTACATTGTTTGATCGCTTTGCTTAATCCATTCCACAATTTAATTCCACGTACCGAAGTGAAGTGAATTACATTTATATAGCACTTTTTCTCAAGTGACTCAAAGTGCTTTACATAGTGAAACCCAATATCTAAGTTACATTTAAACCAGTGTGGGTGGCACTGGGAGCAGGTGGGTAAAGTATCTTGCCCAAGGACACAACGGCAGTGACTAGGATGGCGGAAGCGGGGATCGAACCTGCAACCCTCAAGTTGCTGGCACGGCTGCTCTACCAACCGAGCTATACCGCCCCAAGATACTGATATACTGAAGGTCTTAAGTGTTGTACGTGCATACAAATGTTTTAAATTACATTTTTGTCTAAGATTATATTTCTCCTCTTTTTTTGAGAAGAATTGTTGTATATTCATGGGTAGCAGATTATAGTTTGCTTTGTGTATAATTTTAGCTGTTTGCAAATTCACTATGTCGTGGAATTTCAGTATTTTTGATTCAATAAATAAAGGATTTGTATGTTCTCTCTATCCAACATTATGTATTATTCTAACTGGTCTTTTTTGTAACACCGTTAATGAATGAAGTGTACTTTTGTAGTTATTTCCCCATATTTCTACACAGTAACTCAGATATGGTAACACTAGCGAGCAGTAGAGAATATGAAGTGATTTTTTGTCTAGAACATCCATCCATCCATCCATCTTCTTCCGCTTATCAGAGGTCGGGTCGCGAGGGCAGCAGCCTAAGCAGGGAAGCCCAGACTTCCCTCTCCCCAGCCACTTCGTCCAGCTCCTCCCGGGGGATCCCAAGGCGTTCCCAGGCCAGCCGGGAGACATAGTCTTCCCAACGTGTCCTGTGTCTTCCCTGTGGCCTCCTACCGGTCGGACGTGCTCAAAACACCTCCCTAGGGAGGCGTTCGGGTGGCATCCTGACCAGATGCCCGAACCACCTCATCTGGCTCCTCTCGATGTGGAGGAGCAGTGGCTTTACTTTGAGCTCCCCCCGGATGGCAGAGCTTCTCACCCTATCTCTAAGGGAGAGCCCCACCATCCGGCGGAGGAAACTCATTTCGGCCGCTTGTACCCGTGATCTTGTCCTTTCGGTCATGACCCAAAGCTCATGACCATAGGTGAGGATGAGAACGTAGATCGACCAGTAAATTGAGAGCTTTGCCTTCCGGCTCAGCTCCTTCTTCACCACAAAGGATCAATACAGCGTCCGCATTACTGAAGACGCCGCACTGATCCACCTTTCGATCTCACGATCCACTCTTCCCTCACTCGTGAACAAGACTCCTAGGTACTTGAACTCCTCCACTTGGGGCAGTGTCTCCTCCCCAACCCAGAGATGGCACTCCAACCTTTTCCGGGCGAGAACCATGGACTCGGACTTGGAGATGCTGATTCCCATCCCAGTCGCTTCACACTCGGCTGCGAACCGATCCAGTGAGAGATGAAGATCTTGGCCAGATGAATCCATCAGGACCACATCATCTGCAAATAGCAGAGACCTAATCCTGCAGAACATGAACTCTAGTTTCTTGCTACTTTATGTTGTATATTTTTTACATGAGATTTCCAGTTCAATCTATCATCAATCATTATACCTAGAAATGTGGTTTCATTTACTCTTTCAATTTCTATTCCGTCTATTTGTATTTGTGTTTGACTTTCTCTAGAGGGGAAAGTGTCACATTTCCCCGAATGAAGTTCGCCTTATTTGATTTAGAAAATATGTTTACTTGACTGTGAAGTGTGGGATCAATCATTGGAAAGGAAAGGGGGGAAAAAAGTACATGAAACTCATCTCTTTAATGCTGGTGATGTTTAAAATGATCAAAATAAATAAATGTTATCAACACTCAACAGTTGAATAATATTAGCACCATGGGACCATGTGGTCATGTGACCACACCCCACATTTTACCCGGACAGGTGAACATCATCATCATTTTTGTCAACAGATATGTCCGTTTTCATTGCACGTCATCATCATTGGCTTCTTTTTCTTCTTTCCCTGTTCGAAATAAAAGTTTGACATGATTTTCTCTCTTAGCAACATGCTAAAATAAGCAGCATGCTAACACTGAGCGCAGGCTTTTAACAGAAGTGGACATGCTGGAACATTAGCAGAGACAAACACCTATTGGCTGCAGGGCCATGACGTCATCACAACATCAGATAGACAGCTGCCAATCAGCAGAGAGAACCGGTGGCGTTTGCCCACCACGCTTTGCAAACGTGAGCAGACTGATTTGCGTCACTTTTGTCCGTCCCCACGTTCGAGGGTGCATTCTGGTTTGGCTCTATTGAGGCAACGCCCCTCTGACTTTGTGCCTTCACAACGATGATATGAAAGCTAACAATTAGCGCTAAGTTACAGCAGAGCAGCTATGCTAACATTTTGTACTTACAACACCAGTACAATCGTACAACAGTAGTCTGGTCTTTTTTTGATGAAAATAAACACTTTGACCGATACGTTCATTTATAGATTTACTTTATATACGCCATAGAAACATTTATATTGTGCTCAAAATGATGGATATCTGTACTTTTATTTACGCTTTATAACTACAAAGTACCTCCGGCTGTCGACGGTATACCAAGGCCTCGCTGAGTGGGTTTTAAGACTGACACCTGGTCTGGCTGATGGATGTGTGGAAGGCAATGTGTGATCCTTGACAAGAGGATGACGCTTAGCACCACAGAAGGTCAGGATGTCCACTTGTCAATGTTTGGAACGTCCAATCTTCATCTCCAACCTTCCGATCATCGACAACCTATTGGGAGGACTTCGGAAGACCTCCAAGAAGATCAAATCCATTGCAATGATGAAAGGTGAATGAGAAGTCCAGATGGACACTGAGGCCAAAGACGAACGGCAGACAGACGGAACCCTGTAACTTTCCGAAGAGAGGGAGAATGCGTTTGGTTGGTCGGTCCTTAACAAGTCCAGACCGGATCCCGATGCTGACCACTCTAAGGGTAGCTGGTCACGGCCTGTTTGTGTGCCAGACGGCGAAGCTCCTCTCTGATGGCCTTTATCAGGGAAGCGGAGCTGTGAGCGGAGGGCGAGGCGTCCTCTGGCAGATACTCCGGAGTCGGGGATGTCAGAAGAAGTGGCGGCGCTGACACATCTCGAAGCGAGGAGCTCGGCATCTGGAAAACAGACGAAGACGAAAAGTCGGGAAAGGACAGCACCTGGTGGTTCAAAGAGGACAAACTTTGTTAGCATCATGACCAAAACAAGCAACTTGTTTCATAATCCCATCTGCACGTCCACACTTACGTTCTCCCGGCTGCCTCCAGCTCTGGACAGGTCCTGGTCTGAGTGCTGTTGGTGCCAACAGGAGCCGGTCGGACCTGAGGCGCTGCGACCCACCCCAGGGTACGCGCCAATCTGGCTCGACAACCCCACCTGGGTCAGTTGGTGGAGCTGCACGCCTGGTGGACACATCGGGTAAATGTGAAAAACTGCTGTCTGCTAATATCGCCAAGCATTGCGTGTGATACGAGTCGAGGGTTGGACCTTATGGAGTCAAAACAGTACCAAAATCCTTGTGCCCAACACCAGATTTATTTCGTGCACGCGGAGTATTTTTAGTTGCGCTTGGACTCGGTTTGTGCTCGCGCGACATTCCACCCTTTTGGCATTTAGGGGCGGGAATTGAATAGGGGGCCCCTTCTTTCTGATTGGTCACTTTAAAGGCCTTCTGTCTCCTGGTAAGAGCCAATCCAAGGGAACCTGTTGTGTGTCCCTTCTTTAAGGGGATTAAGAGTCTTTAGATAGACATCCATCCATCCATCCATCCATCCATTTTCTACTGCTTGTCCCTTACGGGGTCGCGGGGTGTGCTGGAGCCTATACCAGCTGCACATGGGCGAAAGGCGGGGTACACCATGGACAAGTCGCCACCTCATCACAGGGCCAACACAGATAAAATAAGCAAATATTAGTTTTTTAGTCATCTAATATGCACAATTTACAATACAATGACTTCACCCTTTGTCATGATGTCATGTGAAGATATCAATAATGGCGCTTTTTGACAACAACCTTTAACTGACAAAATGTTTTTTCTGGATATATGCTCTACAGGTTTTGCAATGTTACATTATCAGTGCTTCTTAATTATATTCTGTTACGTCCCACCTAGAGAGGAAGCAATTTTTCGCGCCCCCCCTCTCCTCCGCCACTATAAATAGTATATTTTGTCTAGGAAATTGTTGTAAGTATAACTGCATAACATTGTATCCTTTTTTAAAAAAGAAATATAAATCAACTTACAACAAAGAATAACTTTATTAACATTGTTTTTGAGTCTGTAACAATTTTTTTTAAAGAGCATCAATTTGCCTGAAATAAAAAACTTACTTATATGATAAACATATGTTGACCGACTTAAACCATTTGACACTGACAAATGAAGCTAAATAAACTCAATAAATAATAATACATTAAAATCGATTAGCTACATTAACTCAGGAGTACAATATATAAAACACTTTAAAAATTCAATAAAAACAATTTAAAAAATAAAACAATTTGTGCTGATTTTTTTTTTTATTAAAATGAGAAAGTCGGGATTAATGGCTACAGTGAGCACATTTTGTATAGTGCACAGCTTTTTTAAACACGGTTTGAAGCATGACACTGCATGATACTGATTAAGTATGTATCCCGGGATCACACGAACCCCACTGGCATAGCAGTGCGCCTCCCCAGGAAGGGGCCCTCCCCACTATTTGAGAAGGACTGCATTATATAGACATTAGGTATCTTACAACAACTCACAATTCGATTCAACACAATTCTCAATTCAAACCGATTTACGCAATGTTTTATGATGATGAAACCTTTTCCAAACAGGTTACAGGTTACAAAGCTCCTCTTAGTGACCTAAACACGTCTTTTTTAAAATGTATTCTTAAAAAAATATATATACACTACCGTTCAAAAGTTTGGGGTCACCCAAACAATTTTGTGGAATAGCCTTCATTTCTAAGAACAAGAATAGACTGTCGAGTTTCAGATGAAAGTTCTCTTTTTCTGGTCACAGAAAAACCACGCAGATGCAGAGTGTGTTTTTTTTTTTTTTACAAGCGAGGATTTTGGAACTGTTTGGCGCCATAGTACAGGGGTGTCAAACTCATTTTAGCTCAGGGGCCGCATGGAGGAAAATCTGTGCATTAAAAGTACAAAATAAAGACAACTTCTGATTGTTTTCTTTGTCTTACTTTGGCCAAAAATAGAACAAACACATTCTGAAAATGTTTCAATCAAAATATAGAAAAAAATACCGGCAGCGGTAAACTTTAGATCCATGAAGGAAAGAAAAAAGTGAATGAATGTTAATAACTGAATAAATTTACATATGCATAAAAAAGTATTTTCTTTTGTATTATTTTTTTTTAATGAATTAAGTAACATTTATGACAACCTTTTTCCAAAACACAATATAGAATGTGAGACATAACAGGATAATGCTTACATTTATCATTTGTTTTCAAAACGGTTGCAAAAAAGTGGGACCCCAAAAATGTACTGTGGGACCCCATTTTTATGACTTGATAGTGTCCAAGGACCCCATTTTGAAAATTCCTAGCGCCAACACTGATGGAGTATTGGTGCGTGCAAAACAGCAGCAGGCGGCTGTGGCCTGCGGGCCGGTTCTAATACTAATCAGATATCATCCCGGGGGCCATAGATAATTCATTTGCGGGCCAGATCCGGCCCGCGGGCCTTGATTTTGACACGTAGGACTTGGAGCTATGGTACTAAGAAGCACTTTCAGATTTTGTCCAAGAATAGCTTAGTTCTGCATCAGTTTTTCCATGAAACATAACATTTAATGTTTACTATATCTAATGGAACAAGCCAAAAAGTTTTGAAAATTCCTAGCACCAACACTGATGGAGTATTAGTGCGTGCAAAACAGCAGCAGGCGGCTGTGGCCTGCGGGCAGGTTCTAATACTGATCAAATATCATCCCGGGGCCCATTAATAATGAATTGAGTTTGACACATATGGCATAGTACCTGCGCTGCCCCCTACAGGGCGCGGTCTGGAGGATGAGGGCAGCTCTTTGTACTGCCCCCTGCTGGAGTAAAGGGGCTCCTGCAGCTGGTCTCCAGCGGTGACAAAGCCACCTGAGTCCTGCCTGTGTAAAACGCACAAAAACCTCTTATAACAGCACTGCGTGTGTTTGTGTGTCACGATCACGGCCCACTGACCTCTGCAGATGACCATGGCCTCCCTGACCTGAGGTCGGAGAAACCCCGAGCTCAGCGTATCTCTGTAGCGACAAGGAGAGAAGATATGAAGACGTGCAAAGAGGCCGATATGATCAAAAATCGGTCGGGCGAAGCACTCACAGCAGAGAGAGGGCTGTGGGTGGGGCCGGCTGGGTAGGAGCCCCACTGCCTGCCCAGTGGGCCGCCCTGTGGGGACGGGCCAGGGAGGGCGGGGCTTACGCCGCTTAGCCCGGCACTGCCTTGCGAGGACGGCGACACCAGAGCGAAGGCGTCGTCCAGGAGCGAGTGCATTTGCTGCCGGGCTTCCTCGATTGATGGCTGCGGTGGCATGTAAGGGGGCGGGACTGGGGAGGCGTCAAACAACTCATCAGTGGGAGACGGGCTCCCGTTATCCGGGGGAAGGTCCGGGTCAGACTGTAGGAGAGACAAGAGAGAAGACCGTCAAGAAAAAAGTTTTTCATCACACACAAGTTCCTGATGGCGCTCACCATGTAGGCTACGTTGTTGAGTCCAGGGTACTTCCTGTAGGTGGCGCCCTGGTCTAAAAGCAGCCGATCCTGGTCAGTATCAGGAAGACTTCCTGGTCCCTGCTGAGCCCGCCGACCCCGAGGAGAACGCCTCCCTCTGCACAAACACACCCTTGAGGAAAAGCTTCAAGAATTTTGCTCGGCTCAAGTCTGACCTCGGAGGGGACGGAGTGTCCCCCTGTAGTATGCAGTCCATATGGTCATGGGCGGAGCTATAGAGACGCTGAGCGACCTCGGTCTGCACCGGACCGTCTCCAAAAGCGTCCATGATGTCATCCATGGATGGGAAATCACACTGGCCCCGCCTCTTGGCACGCTGCCGCAGCTTGTTCCTATGGTGCTCCATCTCCGACTTGTGTCGCAGCGCCACCTGCAGGACGGCCACCACGTCACAAACAGCCGGTCCGCAGAGACATCCTTCTTACCCGTCTCACCTCGGTGTTGACCTTTTCAGTGAGGGAGGGGCTGGGCTGTGTCGACGGCGGGCTCGGACGCGGCTGCATGGCGATGAGCTGCACCTTGCTAGCTGGCCGCCGCGCGCCGTCAGACGAGCCGCGGGAAAGACGATCCACGTGTTCAAAGATGGAGGACGAAGACAAAAGTTCGTCCGGACCGCCTGGTAGTACCATGGAAGGAGGTCAGAAGGGGAAATAGTGTGAAATAATTGAATAAATGAAGTGAAATCATTAAAACAAGTGTAAAATAGCATTAGCATTAGCATTCATGTTGCTATTGCTGGGCCGCACTTGACATCACGTTAGGTTGCCGTCCACTCAGACTCCAAACATGGAGGGCAAACAAGCGTACTCGAGCAAAAAAGTACTATTCAAAACTGGGTGACAATGACACCAAAAGTTGGTGAAACAAACAAAAAACTGCGGATAAAAGTTGCTGCTGTGTTAGCCTGTCGCTCTCGTCGAGTCAACAATACGATCAAGTGTGCAGTGACCACAGTGTCCATGTCAGTATAAACTTAAAATAAACTGTAAAAGCTTGTTTATGATTTTCAATTCTCCATATATTTTAATACGAGGAGTTTTTTTTAGGAAACTTCCAAACATCTGGTACATTTAATAGGGTTTAGCATCTTTAATGTACAAAATGTATCAAAGAGGCTCACCACATTCTTTCACGTGTCGGTATGACACCTTGGTAAAAAAAAAAAAAAAGTTTGGACACGGTACCACTGTGAAAGGTAAAAAAAATTGAATTCTGAAAAATTCAAACGGAAAAAATCGAATTTCGGTTTTTCATTGGTGGGTTGCCTGTTGGACTTCTTTTGGGCTTGTTTTTGCTTGTTTCCCTTGTGAGATCTGGCAAAACTGGTGAGGACCCTTGTTATATTGCATGAATGAAAATAGAAACACAATTATGTGTTCCTCCACGGCACTGATTTGAGCGGACTTGATCGTTGTAGGATATTTTTTCATAAGGGGTCAAATTCGGGAGAAAAAAACGGGACAGCGACGACACAGGGAAAGGAGGACAAAAAACGAGGAAGGTTTGATAGATTTGTTGTTAATGTCCATCAAATACGTTAATTACCCATGCACTAATAATTCCAACATTGTGTTTAATGGATTAATGTTTAAGAACAACAATGATCATATTACGCCTATACTGGCTCACTTGCACTGGCTTCCTGTGCACCTAAGATGCGACTTTAAGGTTTTACTACTTACGTATAAAATACTACACGGTCAAGCTCCTGCCTATCTTGCCGATTGTATTGTACCATATGTCCCGGCAAGAAATCTGCGTTCAAAGAACTCCGGCTTATTAGTGATTCCCAGAGCCCAAAAAAAGTCTGCGGGCTATAGAGCGTTTTCTATTCGGGCTCCAATACTATGGAATGCCCTCCTGGTAAAAGTTAGAGATGCTACCTCAGTAGAAGCATTTAAGTCTCATCTTAAAACTCATTTGTATACTCTAGCCTTTAAATAGACTCCCTTTTTAGACCAGTTGATCTGCCGTTTCTTTTCTTTTCTTTTCTACTCTGCTCCCAACCCGGGGTGGACCGCTAGCCTGTTCATCGGATGGGGACATCTCTACGCTGCTGACCCGTCTCCGCTCGGGATGGTTCCTGCTGGCCCCACCATGGACTGGACTTTCGCTGATGTTTTGGACTTTCACAATATTATGTCAGACCCACTCGACATCCATTGCTTTCGGTCTCCCCTAGAGGGGGGGGGTTACCCACATATGCGGTCCTCTCCAAGGTTTCTCATAGTCATTCACATTGACGTCCCACTGGGGTGAGTTTTCCTTGCCCGTATGTGGGCTCTGTACCGAGGATGTCGTTGTGGCTTGTACAGCCCTTTGAGACACTTGTGATTTAGGGCTATATAAATAAACATTGATTGATTGATTGAAGAAAGGAAAGTGGTCAACGAGATAGTTTGAAACTTCCACTTCGGTTAAAGTATTTTTTCTTAAGAGTGTATGGATCCACTTGATCACATTCAGCTTTTTTTTATGATATTTGGCTTGTATATTTGCCACTAAACCTTTAAAATATGTGAACAGCTGTGCTGCTAAAACGTTTGCCTTCCATCTGGAGCCTCAAGTAAGGGGGGCGGTCTCTAGGTCATGTGGCTGCAACCCAGCAATTCACAGAGAAAATAATAACAAAAACTAATCTGTGTGATCATTGTTTAGAAAAAGTATTTGCACAATTATCTTGTCATTTTTCTCAATCAACAAAATGTGAAAATAGTTTTCTTTTAGCAGGGAACACCATGATGTCACAGTATTTCTCACCATTTTTGGGCGGCTTCCTCTGCTGCTTGGCCTCGATAGGCGTGGCTACAGGGCGAGTACTCTCCTCTGTGGACTCTCTGCCGCTTGATTGGTCACTGCCTAACGAGTCTGCGTCTGATGGGCTGGTCCTGACAAGACAAACCTTTTTATTTTGTTGTCTTAGACTAATGCAGGAACATCAGTCAGCCAACAGTGTGTCACTGATCAGGAATGGAAGCCAGCTGGGGCCAGCTATGTGCACCACTACTAAATGCTAGATAGCTAGCTAATTACCGGCCTCTGGTATTTCCAGGTGGCTTTCCATACCCAACACTGCACAATTTCTGACATCAGGTAAGATGTAAAAGAGACGATTGAGGAGACTGACCTTCCCCGGTGGCGACGGCTGGTTCTGGCAGTTTTGGTGGACGACCCTTTTGATTTTGGAGTGTTGAGGTCACCGCCATCAGAGGGTGTGGCCTCTTTCGCGGGTACGGGCAGCGGTCCCGACTCCTGGATCACCATGATGTCGTCTTTACTGTGCTGGCCCAGGTGAAGTTTGGCGAAGTCGAAGCCTTTCACACTGGAGCCCTGAAGCTGAGAGGCAGCGCATGTAAGTTGCCCTCAGGGGCGGATTTAGTCATTTAGAGGCCCAAGGCAAACTAAGTCATTAGAGCCCTCCTTACAACAAAAACAACATGGTCATTTACCATTTATTGTTAGAAACTATCATGCTCTCTGCATGTAAAAAAGCCTACTTATCCCAGGGGTGTCCAAACTTTTTCCACTGAGGGCCGCACACGGAAAAATGTAAGAATGCGGGGGCCATTTTTATATTTTTCATTTTCAAACCTTAACAAAATATATGGATTTTTTTTTTTTTTAACCTTCAGGGCCCCCGGGGACTATAAAGGGTCTCAGTCATTAAAGTGTTAAAAATAAGTCAAATTATTATTATTATTTTTTATCTAACGCTTACAGTAAATCTCTATATCAACTTGAGGTTGATATAAAGTAAAAAAAAAAAAAAGGTTTTCTGTCAAAGACAACTTTGTTTTTTATAGTAAAACTGAAATATGCAGTATTTAGTAATTAGAGCCTTAAAAGATCAATAATGCAGGACACCATTGATTTTAAGTCTTTAATATTTTTGAGTAATCGCAGTGAAAAGTTAAATAAAATCCTACTAAATATATTTGGGATCCAAAAGGTCCCCCACTCATAAAGTGATACATTTTTATTAGTTTTTTTTTAAAACTTTTAACACTTAAATTACGAGCTCAACTTCAGACATATCTGTCGATTTTACGTTTGAACTATTATTTTGTTTGTTTTATGCTCTTTTGTCAAATAAAACTTTAATGTTTTTATATGGCAACCACACAATGTATGCAATATTTTTTCCACATAAAACCTTTCAAAGTGATATTTTTTAAGTAATAATTAATTATAACATAGATTTTTAGTCTTTTTTTTTTTTTTTAGCAATGGCAAAAAAAAAATAAAATAAACAAAGACAAAAGAAAAAAAACAGCCTGCATGGCAGCTTTGTGTCAACATTGCAACTTTTTCTTGTTAGATTTCACCTCATTCCACTTTTTTCAAATGTTTTTTTACATTTTTGCAATATTATCAATTTTGCAATTTTTGCAGAATGTGTAGCAGGCCGATAAACAATTAGCTGCGGGCCGCAAATGGCCCCCGGGCCGCACTTTGGACACCCCTGACTTATCCCAATGCTTTTATTTTACTTGACAGGAACATTACTTAACATTTGATAAAGTAAGCCATTTTTCAGAAATCAATATTTTGTTAGCTCAGTTCGATCGCATGTCACACATAGCGCTATTATTGTGAAGGCCTGAAGTGTGTGACTGGTGGGAAAAAAAGAGCTTTTGACAGTGGCCGTGTTGGAACGAGAGATGAGACTTGCTGCGTTTCCATTGCAGTTTTTCGCAAAATGAAAGCGATATTTCTAAAGTCACGACAAAGTACATTTGTGACTTGTAGGAGTTTCCATTAAAGGGTGTTTTGCGCCAAGAGCCGTAATTCTTGTAAAATCTCATCTAGCGAGATATTGCAGCCACAGCTGTTGCCGTGATGTCAGCGGAAGACGAAGGCAGCGGGTGATCGCTCAAAGGCAGCGTCCTTACGGCCTGCTTGACATTACTGTTCGGGCATGTGGGTCTCTCAGACTGCGGTTCGGCCTTAATTGCCGGTAAGAGACCCGCGAGACGGCCCGGTTAGACGGTGCCGCCTCGCTTCCCCACACCAGCCCACCCCCTGCCGACCGGTCGGAGACTTACGGCCTCCTCAAAATTGTTCGGGCATTTGGGTCTCTCCGAGCCTATGAGTTGGCCTCTGTTGCCGGGAAGGAACCTGCGAGACGGCCCGGTGCTGCTTCACTCCCCCCGGCAGACCCAATCAAAGCTACACTAAGACGACCCGTCTGCCCTAGTTGTCCTGCATTGGCGCCGTGTCGGTTCTGTGTTTATGTGACCTCTAAATGCGGAAAAAGCGTTTCCATTATGCTTTTGCAAAACGTCTCGAAAGCCACCTCATGAGAGTGCAAAAATGTTTTTGCGATATTTGAGAGGTTTTTTGAAATATGGGTGTTTCCATTACCAGTTTCTTATTTTGCGTATTTCTTGGAGTAATGGAAACACAGCTACTGATGACTTTTTAAAAAATGCCTCTCGAGTTTCTGCCTGCTTGACTATCCTTTTGCTGAGCTTGGACTACATCTAACAAAACCCTGGGGTTACAACAGTTCCAGCGCCTCAATACTCAGATATTTGTGATGAAAAGTGTCACTCTCCATTGTACCTCTACATCCTACGGGCAGCAACGCTGCTGCTGACTGTTTTGTCGTTGATCACATATATTACTTTATATTTTGTTATTTTCTCGCCTTATCCCATTTTCCACTCCACTTGAGTACAACTTTTTTTAAAAGTTTGTTTGGAACATCTTTTTGAATCACTTCTGCACATGTGCAGTGGCATGGAACAGTCCGTTCTGTGAGAAGGGCTTGGGGAGCTCTCGAAACGATCATGATTGATGAAGCATTTTGATTTTCTTTTAGTTGTGCAAACTAAAATAAATAAATAATTGTTTTAAATAGAAGACATCTTTATTAATTGTTTTAATGATACATTTGGGGGCCCGTGAAAATCTTGTGTCCCAGGAAACTGCCTGTGTTTGCCTAATGGCGAGTTCAATCCTCGCCACTATTGTTTGTAAGCGACGTCCTGTCTTACCTTCTGCCTCTGCTGGATGGTGTTGATGGCGTCTGGCTGAAACTCCAGTTTCTCTGAGCCACACAGTTTCCAGTAGAGGATGATGATGATAAAGACGGCCAGAAAGACCGGGACAATGACGCCAACGATCAGCCAAATACTACTGCTTTGGGTCTCAGATGGCGGCAGGGACTTGGTCTCTACAGCTGGGAGCGAAGAAGTAAGACTAGCGTAAATAATATGAACATCCATTTTACTCTTCTACTTCTAACAATTTCCAGCAAGTTCTTGTAACAACGTAGACAATTTCTCAGGTGTGACTCACGTTGGGCCAGTGGTCTCTGAACTTGATGTCCAAGGACGATGGCCGCTCTCTGGAGGTCTAAACTATTCAGGGTTTCAGCTGTCACCTCTGCTGGGACCCGTGTGCCTCCCGGGCCCTCCACAAAATACAAAACCTCAAGAGGGCGCTCCGGCCCAGACAACCTGGCCAGCCGGACCACCTGAGAAAGCACAGGAAGTTTTTTTGACTTGGATTTAAACAAAAAAGTTGAAAGTATGCATACCTGCAGGCTGTTGTTGCCAACAGCAGTGGCCCTCCTCCAGCGCCTTCTGCTGGACGCTCCCAGTCCTTCCTCAAGCAGTAAGGCCAAGCGCCGCTCCACACGAGCTTTGAAACTTCGCTCAGACGAGAGCTGGTTTTCGACGCCCAGGAGGACTAGAAGCATCCAGAAGTTCCAAATCAGCCATGTGACTTGATTTTGTGTAGCCATTAAGGTCAAAAGAGCTCTCACCTGTGCGGACCCACGTGGATCGCAGGTGATGGGTGGTGTTGAGTTCAGGGTAATGAAACGCTGAAACACCAAACAACCAATTAGATCACTGCATTGTTATCAATGACTTGATGCAAGCAGATGGCATACGTTCAGCGATCTGCAGAGCGGGAAACCCGACGTAGAAACTGAACTCGACCAGGCTCAGCTTCCACAGGTGTTGGCTGACCTCTGACCCCAAGAGGTAGCCCCGCCCATCGCGAACCGCAAAAGTAATGTCGACAGGAACTTTCTGTTCTACCACTGGCCTTGCTGAGCTGAGCGTAATGTTCAGCAGCTAGAAAGAAAAACAACATGTGAAGAACGGCTGTGACGATATCAGACATACGCGGGACGCAGGCGGGATACAGGCGGGGCACACCTGGACGCTGACGCCGCCAGGCTCCAAAGAGCGTCGCCGAGTTTCCCTGTATGCCATCACAAGGCCCATCTCGACACGCTCGCTGAAGTTGCAGACTCTGACGTCGATGTGAGATGGAACAAACTGCAACACTGTGTGGACCTGGTACCTGATGTCAGGCACGGTGTAGAGGGCTGACACGGCGGGAACCGGGCCTGAGAAGCGTGGTGGTCGGCGGAGGGCATTGATGACTGAAATGGCGGTGTATATCAAAGGACCGGACACAACACGGAAGGCAAAACTGGAAGGAGTTCTCAAGAACTGATGAAGAACAGACACCTGTCAATAACCTGACATGACAATGAGAAATATATACTTGGTTCGTACCTGAAGCTCCACTGATCGGTTAAATTCTCTCCTTAAAAGATCCCGGACCAGAGTGAAACCTGCCACTGAGCCTCTGGTACCACCTGGAGACACAACACATGGGCTGATCAGCTGGTTGGATCCGTGCTGAGGTCACATGACCTGATGTTGGCGTACCTACTCTGACCAAATACAACTCCGGCCTGGTGACGTTGCACAGGTACTGTTTGCTGGCGGGTGTCTGGGCTACCTTGGGCGTGGTCACCGGCGGCGCTCTCGTCAAGCTGATGGCTGTCCTCTGCGTGGTAGAGGTATGAGTGGTGGTCTTCTCTGGCTTGTCAGTAACCTCTACAGGTCTATCAAGATGAGTGGGGGGTCCAAATTGGGGAGGCGGGCGCAGTCGACTGGTAGAGTTAGAAATGGGAGGGTGTTTCACAATTGGTGGGAAGTGGTCTTTTCGATCTGGAGCAAGAGGAGGAGCAGAGGGCGTCACTGATCGAGACTCTTCCTCTCGCGTGAGGGATGGTGAGAGGGGGGGCCCAGGAGTAGGGTTGGCTAGGGGATGTTCAGGCTCCCTCGAAGGAGGAAGACCAGAACTTAGAGATGGAGGAGCTTGGGTTTGGTTGTGGATTACTATTGGAGTGACAAAGGGTTCAGACAATACCTGGCCTTCCTGTGAACCCTCTTTAGAACCTTCCCTCACCCGTTCCTTTGCCAACAGGTTGGTATAATATTCCAAACTGTTCATGTCAGGCAGCAGCAGTTCTGTCGGCTGAAGCGGCACCAAGTCCTCTGGGTCATAGTCGTCATCCCAGTTGGAGAAGACGTTCAGGCGCGTGGCCTGTGTGTGCGGAGGTATGCTGGGAGTGGTGGAAGAGGGGGAGAGGAGAACACGAGAGTGAAGTGGTGGAGTGGGACGCGGGGGTAACACGGTCTCATAGGACACCCAGTCCTCAACATCGTCATCATCGTAGGGGTGGCTTGGCAGAGGCGTGGCTAGTGCTAGCTCCTCCCCATCAGGAACCACAAAGGACAACGTCTCCACATAGTCTCCAGAACCCCAGGCCTCCTCTAGCGAGTTGCCCGGATCCCATTGGGGAGGGGGGCTCAGGGTAGGCTGGTTGTGAGGGGAGAAGGGGGGAGTCAAGCTGGGGGAGAGGAGGTCTGGGGGTCTGAGGAGGAGGTGGATTCCCTGAGCACCTGAATCCTCTGATTGACTGCCACTGTTACGATGGTAACCAGACTCTGGATTAGCTGCTGGGCGTCCGAGTTGGAGGGGTAGTGAAGAAGATGAAGGGGGGGATGAAGGACGTGGCAAAGACACTGCTGTTCTGTTCCAGTCCGACCCATCTGAAACAAACACACTTCATTAGACAGACGCTGGTGGGGTCTCATTTACATGGGTAGTCAATGGGGTCTTGTGGTTAGTTGATGGATTTTTGTGTTAGTCGATGGGGTCTTGTGTTAGTGCCCTGAAGCTTTTAAAAAAAAAATGGAAAATGGAAAAGATAAGAGAAAACAATATATATGTTTGTTTTAAAATGGTGGAGGACAATCATGACTTAAACCTTGCTAATTGTTAGAAATCCCACTGTTTATATTAAATAGTCGCTGATGAGAGTATTTGGCGAGCGCCATTTTGTCCTACTAATTTTGGCGGACCTTGAACGCACCGTAGTTTGTTAAAATGCACAACTTTCTCCGACGCCGCCACAGAAAGACGTGTTTTATGCCACTCCTTTGTCTCATTTTGTCCACCAAACGTTTTATGCTGTGCGTGAATGCATAAAGGTCAGCTTTGTTGATGTTATTGACTTATTTGAGTGCTAATCAGGCATATTTGGTCAGTGCATGACTGCAAACTAATCAATGCTAACGTGCTATTTAGGCTAGCTGTATGTACATATTGCATCATGCCTCGTTTTTAGGTATATTTGAGCGTATTTAATTTCCTTTACTTGTGTCCTCTGTGTGTTTAATTTATATTTGCATGTCTCATGACGCATTATCTCTATGTAATATTGGCTGCATTTCTGATAGTTGTTTGTGTGCTCTTATAGACCACAGCAAATGTTACCCAGTTTGCAAAGATTGTAACAAGTCCATTAAAAGAAGAGCCTGCCGTTTCCTTTAACTTGGACACACACATCTATACCTTTGGCCATTTTAAGCCAGTAATTTCCAGGAGAAATTCACCGTCTGAGAAGCCTTCATTTTACTAATGTTTTCCAATGTTGCAATATTTGTCAAATAAATATTACATTTCATCATCATGTGTTGCCTTCTTCATAAGACTAATATAAGGCTTTTAATTTTTTGTGGCTCCAAACAGATTATTTTTGTATTTTTGGTCCATTATGGCTCTTTCAACATTTTGGGTTGCCGATCCCTGTATTAGTCAATGGGGTCTTGTTTTACTCGATGGGGTTGTTAGTCCATGATGTCTTGCGTTCGTTTTTTTCCCAAAACAATCTATGTTGCATCTAAAATTGTACTGGATGTCTGCAATCCTAAAGAAAAAAAATATTTTGCAAGTCAAATCCAAAGATTTACTCAGAGAAAAACTACAAAATAGTAGCCTACTATTAAGAAATTATACAATGAAAAGTATAGTATTACAAACTCCTCTCACACTGAAATGTCAGATTCAAATGAAAGTAGGGCTGCAACTAACGATTAATTTGATAATCGATTAATCTGTCTATTATTACTTCGATTAATCGATCAATAATCGGATACAAGAGACAAACTACATTTCTATCCTTTCCAGTATTTTATTGAAAAAAAAACAGCATACTGGCACCATACTTATTTTGATTATTGTTTCTCAGCTGTTTGTACATGTTGCAGTTTATAAATAAAGGTTTATTAAAAAAAAATTTAAAAAATTGCCTCTGCGCATGCGCATAGCATAGATCCAACGAATCGATGACTAATTTAATCGCCAATTATTTTTATAATCGATTATAATCGATTTAATCGATTAGTTGTTGCAGCCCTAAATGAAAGTAAAAAAGAAAATGGAAAAAAGTATGTAAGGTTATAGAATTAATTAGGAAATAAATAAAACAATTCTACTCAAACAGATTATTTTTATTCTTGTGAACATTTTAGCACGCACGCACGCACACACAATTACGGGCTATGTATTAAACGGTTCAGTATTGTATGTGTGTGTACTATATATATATATATATATATAATCGATATAATCATTGACTTGAACAAGTCAGGAAAGTCACTTGGAGCCATTTCAAAGCAGCTTAAGGTCCCAAGAGCAACTGTGCAGACAATTCTTCGTAAGTATAAAGTGCATGGCACATCACTGCCACTATCAGGAAGAAAACGCAAGCTGTCACCTGCTGCTGAGAGAAAATTGGTCAGGATGATCAAAAGTCAACCGAGAACCACCAAAAAGCAGGTCCGCAATGAATTGGAAGCTGCTTGTTAGTGTCCACAGTCAAGCATGTTTAGCATGGCCATGGACTGAGAGGCTACCATGCAAGAAGGAAGCCCTTGCTCCAGAAGCGACACCTTAAGGCTGGTCTAAAGTTTGCTGCTGATCACATGGACAAAGATAAGACCTTCTGGAGGAAAGTTCTGTAGTCAGATGAAACAAAAATTGAGCTGTTTGGCCACAATACCCAGCAATATGTTTGGAGGAGAAAAAGTGAGGCCTTTAATCCAAGGAACACAATTCCTACCGTCAAGCATGGTGGTGGTAGTATTATGCTCTGGGCCTGTTTTGCTGCCAATGGAACGGGTGCTTTACAGAGAGTAAATGGGACAATGAAAAAGGAGGATTACCTCCAAATTCTTCAGAACAACCTAAAATCATCAGCCTGGAGGTTGGGTCTTGGGCGCAGTTGGGTGTTCCAACAGGACAATGACACCAAACACACGTCAAAAGTGGTAAAGGAATGGCTAAATCAGCTAGAATTAAGGTTTTAGAATGGCCTTCCCAAAGTCCTGACTTAAATCCCATTGAGAACATGTGGACAATGCTGAAGAAACAAGTCCATGTCAGAAAACCAACAAATGTAGCCGAACTGCAGCAATTGTGTCAAGAGGAGTGGTCAAAAATTCAACCAGAAGCTTTCCAGAAGCTTGTGGATGGCTACCAAAAGTGCCTTATTGCAGTGAAACTTGCCAAGGGACATGTAAGCAAATATTAACATTGTTGTATGTATACTTTTGACCCAGCAGATTTGGTCACATTTTCCGTACACCAATAATAAATTCATAAAATAACCAAACTTCATGAACGTTTTTTGTGACAAACAAGTGTGTGCTCCAATCACTCTATCACAAAAAAATTACAGTTGTAGAAATTATTGAAAACTCAAGACAGCCATGACATTTAGGTCATGACTGTGGCCACAGTCATGACCACCGGTGGACGGCGTGGCGCGTCCACTGTGGCGCGTCACTGACCACCGGTGGACGGCGTGGCGATGTTGGGAGAGTGGCCGTGCCAGCAACCTGAGGGTTCCTGGTTCAATCCCGACCTTCTACCAATCTAGTCTGTACCGAGGATGTCGTTATGGCTTGTACAGCCCTTTGAGACACTTGTGATTTAGGGCTATATAAATAAACATTGATTGATTGATTGATAGTCACGTCCGTTGTGTCCTTGAGCAAGACACTTCACCCTTGCTCCTGATGGGTGGAGGTTAGGGCCTTGCAAGGCATCTCTCGCCATCAGTGTGTGAATGTGTGTGTGAATGGATGAATGTGGAAATGGTGTCAAAGCGCTTTGAGTACCTTGAAGGTAGAAAAGCGCTATACAAGTATAACCCATTTACCATTTATAGCCTTCACAAGTACTTTTGACCACGACTGCATGTATAAAAATACATATATACACCAATACATACACATACATTGATACATGTACATACATATATGTTTACATATATATACGTATGTATAGGTTTACATACGTATATAGGTATTTGTGCATATATATATATATATATATATATATATATATATATATATATATATATATATATATATATATATATATATATATAATCCTCAGGAAACCCCTCATGAAACAGGCCTGTAGAGATGAAATAGTCTTGTGATTTTTTTCCCACACATACATATTACGCTCTACCACGGTATCGAGCACTATTTTTTGGATAATCTAATTAAGACATATATATATATATATATATATATATATATATATATATATATATATATATATATATATATATATATATATATATATATATATATATATATATATATATATGCAGCGAAATTGTATCAGCATGCCGTCACAGAAGGAAACACCTCCTAGGTAACACATGAGTCAATCACCACGCCCCCACGCCTGCCTGTACCCACCCGCTCTGTGCACTATATAAACCATGGTATGTGAATGCTTCCATTAAAATCTCCTGAGGATTGAGGAAACCCCTCATGAAACAGGCCTGTAGAGATGAAATAGTCTTGTGATTTTTTCCCACACATACATATATATATATATATATATATATATATATATATATATATATATATATATATATATATATATATATATATATATATATATATATATATATATATATATATATATATACATACACATACACATTTACATATAGACTTAAGTATTACAATTTAATAATTATTAGTTAGTGTATGTATATATTAGTATTGAGTAAGAGTAAGTATTTATATAAGTGTACTGTATAAGTATGTATAAGTTTAAGTACATTAAATACCTTCAAGAGGAGAAGTGGAGGTCGCCATGGAAACCAGCATCACGGTGAGCAGCTGGAAAAGGAGACACTTAGAGGTTCTGGGTTCCAGCCTGGTCCCAGCCTGGGTCTTAGGTGGTACTGGGATGACAGGGTCCATGTTGGGATCCTGGTCTAGACCACAGAGATGGAGTCAGGACTAGCTGCTCTGCCTACATTTCGGGTCTGGTTCCGGTTTTACTGTGATCAGTGAACATTTGCTCAATTAGATCTTATGACCTCTGACCTTGTGTAAGAAAGAAGTCAGGAATAAAAGCTTTTCGCTAATGGTGTGACTGTCACCTGTCAGAACGCTCGCATGGATGGTTGTGAGCTAATTACGTACCGGCCTATCTCACGTCGACTCTTCAGACATGGCGGCCCACATTCATGCCGTGACATAGATTCGTTTTCTTTTCCTTCGGTTCCGATCAGGGTCCATTCGGCAGGACGTCACCCTAAGCCGCGCATCTTCGTTACTGTACGAAAGATCAAGACGACGCCATAAACGACAGCTTTTAGCGAGCGGGAACCGGAGCCGGGTTCGGACCTACCTGCCATGGTGAAGATGCAGTCCGGGGCGTCACGCCTCTCCTGCAGCGAGGATGAGGAGGAGGAAGAGGAGGAGGAAGAGGGAGGTGTGAAGGTTGTTCCGTCCGCAGTCTTTCCCACCCCTCCCTCCGCGCTGGTTCTGATGACCCGCGGCACAGGACGGTCTAAAATCGCCACTTCTCAAACCCACACGAACACGGTCGACTCCGAGGCAGCCAGAGAACGGGAGGTGCGTTCAGGGACTTATTTGTGCGGGACAATTCTACATCCTTTCTGCTTGAACGCCCTCCTGCGGCTGTTCGTGTCATTACACTCAATGTCCACGTCAAACTTGACACGATCATCATCATCGTTTAAAGCAGTGGTTCTCAACTTTTTTTCAGTGATGTACCCCCTGTGAACATTTTTTTTAATTCAAGTACCCCCTAATCCAGGGGTCGGCAACCCAAAATGTTGAAAGAGCCATATTGGACCACAAATAGAAAAACAAATCTGTCTGGAGCCGCAAAAAATTAAAAGCCATATTACATGTGTCATGAGATATAAATTAAATTAAGAGGACTTAAAGGAAACTAAATGACCTCAAATATAGCTACAAATGAGGCATAATGATGCAATATGTACATATCGCTAGCCTAAATAGCATGTTAGCATCGATTAGCTTGCAGTCATGCAGTGACCAAATATGTCTGATTAGCACTCCACACAAGTCAATAACATCAACAAAACTCACCTTTGTGCACTCATGCACAACGTTAAAAGTGTGGTGGACAAAATGAGACAGAAAAAGAAGTGGCATAAAACACGTCCTAGAAAGTCGGAGAAAGTTATACATGTAAACAAACTATACGGTGAGTTCAGGGACCGCCAAAATTAGTAGGACAAAATGGCGCTCGCCAAATACTCGAATCAGTGAAGCATGTTTAATATAAACAGTGTGATTTATAACAATTAGGGAGGTTTGTGTCATGTTTGTCCTCCTACAGAAACCATACTAAAACAAAAAAATATTTTTTTTCCCCTCATTTTTTTCCATTCTTCATACATTTTTGAAAAATCTCCAGAGAGCCACTAGGGCGGCGCTAAAGAGCCGCATGCGGCTCTAGAGCCGCGGGTTGCCGACCCCCGCCCTAATCAGAGCAAAGCATTTTTGGTTGAAAAAAAAAAAGAGATAAAGAAGTAAAATACAGCACTACGTCATCAGTTTCTGATTTATTACATTGTATAACAGTGCAAAAATATTGCTCATTTGTTGTGGTCTTTCTTGAACTATTTGGAAAAAATTATATAAAAATAACTAAAAACTTGTTGAAAAATAAACAAGTGATTCAACTATAAATAAAGATGTCCACACATAGAAGTAATCATCAACTTAAAGTGCCCTCTTTGGGGAATGTAATAGAGATCCATCTGGATTCATGAACTTAATTCTAAACATTTCTGCACAAAAAAAAAGAAATCTTTAACATCAATATTTATGGAACATGTCCACAACAAATCTAGCTGTCAACACTGAATATTGCATTGTTGCATTTCTTTTCACAGTTCTTTTTGACAGACATTTAAAAAAAATCTCACGTACCCCATGGCATACCTTAAAGTACCCCCAGGGGTACGCGTACCCCCATTTGAGAACCACTGGTTTAAAGAAGCGCAAGGTTGAAAAAAAATGTTGAAAAGGAATTTTACCTTTGCAACCTCATTATACTATTGGCTAAGTTTTATATTCATAAATGTTTTTTGTGCCTTTAAAAAAGATTTAGAACTCTACATTAAAACACTCTCTACCTCTAACAACCAAAAAGCTGTGAAAACGATGATGCTGTGTTCCAAATTTAAGTTATTTACTGAGATTGAGTGAGCCTATGGCGTTGCACTTTGTTTATTATATATATATATATATATATATATATATATATATATATATATATATATATATACACTACCGTTCAAAAGTTTGGGGTCACCCAAACAATTTTGTGGAATAGCCTTCATTTCTAAGAACAAGAATAGACTGTCGAGTTTCAGATGAAAGTTCTCTTTTTCTGGCCATTTTGAGCGTTTAATTGACCCCACAAATGTGATGCTCCAGAAACTCAATCTGCTCAAAGGAAGGTCAGTTTTGTAGCTTCTGTAACGAGCTAAACTGTTTTCAGATGTGTGAACATGATTGCACAAGGGGTTTCTAATCTTTAATTAGCCTTCTGAGCCAATGAGCAAACACATTGTACCATTAGAACACTGGAGTGATAGTTGCTGGAAATGGGCCTCTATACACCTATGTAGATATTGCACCAAAAACCAGACATTTGCAGCTAGAATAGTCATTTACCACATTAGCAATGTATAGAGTGTATTTCTTTAAAGTTAAGACTAGTTTAAAGTTATCTTCATTGAAAATAAGGACATTTCAATGTGACCCCAAAACTTTTGAACGGTAGTGTATATATGCATTCTATTTTAGTTACTTTGAATTTACAACCCCCTGGCGCTGTTTTGTACAGTTTTTGTACTGTTTTGTACTTTTTTTGTACTTACTTTGATTATTATTTTCAACTGTTACTTTTATTCCATGGCTTTTAACACTGAGTGATATCCATCCTGCAATGGCGCCCCATAATATACCTGCTGTGAGCCTGTTTTTACGTTTTTATGTTTTATTTATTTATTTTTTATCGTGTTCTGTTTGTGTTGTGTTGTGTTTGCTCGGTTCTCGTATGATCTTTTAACCTGCCCATTGTACAGCACTTTGGCTACCCCTGTGGTAAATTTTAAATGTGCTTTATAAATAAAGTTGATTTGATTTGATTTGTTTGTAAATGTTGAAATTTATAAATAAAGGTTTGTAGTAAAAAAATAAAGAAATTATATATATATATATATATATATATATATATATATATATATATATATATATATATATATATATATATATATATATATATGTCTTAATTAGATTATCCAAAAAATAGTGCTCGATACCGTGGTAGAGCGTAATATGTATGTGTGGGAAAAAATCACAAGACTATTTCATCTCGGAAATAGTCTTGTGATTTTTTCCCACACATACATATATATATATATATATATATATATATATATATATATATATATATATATATATATATATATATATATATATATATATATATATAGATATATATATATATATATATATATATATATATATATATATATATATATATATATATATATATATATATATATATATATATATATATATATATATATATATATATATATATATATATCTATATATATATATATATATGTATATATATATATATAAATAAATAAAAAAAGAAGCGCAAAAAAAAAAAAAGTGCAAGCATGTCGGTCTCCATGGTAACGGCATAATCAGCTCCAGGTGTTCCTGATCCGACATAATAGCGACCCAAAATCTTCTGGTGCGTTTGACGTCCAGCATGCGGCCGCCGCTCGTCTGGGTTCTGTTCGTTTGTTTGACAGAACTGTGTGGTGATGGTGAGAAGGCTTTTATTGTGAAACTGTGGATTCTTAGATTCAACACTTCCTGTTTGTCTCTTTTTCAGCGCGGAGCTCGGACACCAATGAAAGCAGTTTGGGAAGTTTCTCGGGAGACTTTGGTATATTTTAAACATTTTTGTGATCATATTTTTTATAAGTCTATTAAGGAGATGTTTGACTTTGTATTTAAGAGCTGGCAGGAGTCCGCTCCTTTGTCCAGGACCAGGACGTAAAGACCCGCATCATTGGCGGTCAGGAGACTTGGGCGCACTCATGGCCGTGGCAGGTGTCTCTCCGCTTCACCACCATGCCGGCTTGTGGCGGCGCCGTCATCGCGCCGTTGTGGGTCATCTCCGCGGCCCACTGCTTCAAAAGGTGCGAACCGAGAGCGTCTGCGTCGAAACCAGCGAACCAACGACCAAAACGTGTGTGCAGGTACAACAAAGCGTCGTTCTGGACGGTTTTGGCGGGAAAACACGACCTGGACAACTCCCTCGAGGAAGGCCAGCAGGTGTGTCCGATCAAATTAGCGCACGCAGGGGCGCAGCACCAAATTCTGGGGCCCCCATACACAAGACTCTTAAAGGGGGCCCCCGCCACACCTTAAAGCCAAGATTTACCATTTTACCAAAAAACATAATGCTCGAATTTGGTTACTTTTTGGAACACAAGTAAAAACCTTAATTAGGTTTTTAACTTCTTTAGGATGCAATTAACACATCTAGGACTTTTTTTTAAAAATTTTTTTACAAACAGTCCTAACAATTTCAATATATACTGGCCAGAATCATTCACTTTATGAAACATAATTATATATTTTCAGGGTGTTAAGTTTCCCCTATTTATTTTATTTTTTTTCAAAAATATTGCTCTGTTTCTAACTTTAAAGGCCTACTGAAACCCACTACTAGCGACCACGCAGTCTGATAGTTTATATATCAATGATGAAATCTTAACATTATAACACATGCCAATACGGCCGGGTTAACTTATAAAGTGACATTTTAAATTTGCCGCTAAACTTCCGGTTCGAAACGCCTCTGAGGATGACGTATGCGCGTGACGTAGACCGGCGAACACGGGTATGCCTTCCACATTGAAGCCGATACGAAAAAGCTCTGTTTTCATTACATAATTCCACAGTATTCTGGACATCTGTGTTCGTGAATCTGTTGCAATCATGTTCATTGCATTATGGAGAAGGAAGCCGAGCAAGCAAAGAAGAAAGTTGTCGGTGCGAAATGGACGTATTTTTCGAACGTAGTCAGCCACAACAGTACACAGCCGGCGCTTCTTTGTTTACATTCCCGAAAGATGCAGTCAAGATGGAAGAACTCGGATAACAGAGACTCTAACCAGGAGGACTTTTGACTTGGATACACAGACGCCTGTAGAGAACTGGGACAACACAGACTCTTACCAGGATTACTTTGATTTGGATGACAAAGACGCAGACGTGCTACTGTGAGTATGCAGCTTTGGCTTTTTTTTGCGTATGTACGTAACTTTTTAAAAATATATAAGCTTTATGAACCTTGGGTTAGGTGAACGGTCTTTTGGGCTGAGTGATTGTGTGTTGATCATGTGTTTGAATTGTATTGGCGTGTTCTATGGAGCTAGGAGCTAGCAGAGGAGCTAGGAGCTAGCATAACACGTACCGTACCGTACGTGCGCGTCACGTACGTAACTTTTTAAAAATGTATAAGCTTTATGAACCTTTGGTTAGGTGAACGGTCTTTTGGGCTGAGTGATTGTGTGTGTTGATCAGGTGTTTGAATTGTATTGGCGTGTTCTATGGAGCTAGGAGCTAGCAGAGGAGCTAGGAGCTAGCATAACAAACACGCAGGTGTTATTATGCAGGATTAATTTGTGGCATATTAAATATAAGCCTGGTTGTGTTGTGGCTAATAGAGTATATATATGTCTTGTGTTTATTTACTGTTGTAGTCATTCCCAGCTGAATATCAGGTACCGTGAGTATGCAGCCTTGGCTGCTAAACATTCGATAACTTGACCGTATGTGCGCGTCACGTACGTAACTTTTTAAAAATATATAAGCTTTATGAACCTTGGGTTAGGTAAACGGTCTTTTGGGCTGAGTGATTGTGTGTGTTGATCAGGTGTTTGAATTGTATTGGCGTGTTCTATGGAGCTAGGAGCTAGCAGAGGAGCTAGGAGCTAGCATAACAAACACGCAGGTGTTTTTATGCAGGATTAATTTGTGGCATATTAAATATAAGCCTGGTTGTGTTGTGGCTAATAGAGTATATATATGTCTTGTGTTTATTTACTGTTGTAGTCATTCCCAGCTGAATATCAGGTCACCCCCGGCTCTCACAGCATCTTCCCTATCTGAATAGCTTCAACTCCCCACTAGTCCTTCACTTGCACTTTACTCATCCACAAATCTTTCATCCTCGCTCAAATTAATGGGGAAATTGTCGCTTTCTCGGTCCGAATCTCTCTCACTTCATGCGGCCATCATTGTAAACAATAGGGAACTTTGCGTATATGTTCAACTGACTACGTCACGCTACTTCCGGTAGGTGCAAGCCTTTTTTTTATCAGATACCAAAAGTTGCAATCTTTATCGTCGTTGTTCTATACTAAATCCTTTCAGCAAAAATATGGCAATATCGCGAAATGATCAAGTATGACACATAGAATAGATCTGCTATCCCCGTTTAAATAAAAAAAAATCATTTCAGTAGGCCTTTAAATGACAGTATTTCAGTATTTAACTATAGGGCCGGGGCCCATTGTGGTTCAGAGCACTTTTCCACCACTTGTGGGAGCAAGGCAACTTTATTTAGCACTTTTCATACACAAGGCAGACTCAAAGTGCTTCACAGACAACAAAGTGAAATGAAAGAAAATAAAAGCAAAATTAAAATGCAGACAATAAAAATAAAAACAGTGTGGACGTTAAAAGATTTAGTTGACAGCTAAGGTGAACATAAAAGTTTTCGGTCTAGTTTTAAAAGTAGTCAGAGTTGGGGAAAGTCTGACATCTTCAGGAGGTTTATTCCAGCTATTTGTTGCATAGTGACTGAATGATGCGGTCCCTTGATTTGAGTTTACTCTGGGAACCGTTAACAAGATTGGTCTCAGAAGATCTTAGTGATCTAGAGGGCTTATATAGTGGGAGCATATCAGTGATATACTTGGGCCTTAGACCATGTAGTGATTTATGTGAGCAGGAGGATTTTGAAATCAATTCTCTGATGTACAGGGAGCCAATGTAAGGATTTAAGAATTGGTGTAATGTGCTCACATTTTTTGGTCTTTGTTAAAACTCTAGCAGCAGCGTTCTGAACAAGCTGTAGCTGCCTGACAGTTTTTTTGGGAAGACCTGCAAGGAGACCATTACAATAGTCTAGCCTACTGGTAATAAAGGCATGTACAAATTTTTCTAAGTCTTGAGCTGACATGAGCCCTCTAAGTCTTGTTACATTTTTGAGGTGATAGTAGGCCGATTTTGTTACTGATTTGATGTGACTGTCGAAATGTAAATCACAATCTAAAATAACCCCAAGATTTCTGGCTTTATTTGAGGTTTTCAGGGACAGTGATTGAAGGTGTTGGATGACTTTAAACCTTTCTTTTTTAGCACTAAAAACAATTTATCTCAGTTTTATCTTCATTTAGTTGTAGGAAATGTTGGCACATGCAGTGTTTGACTTGCTCAATGCACTGGCACAGAAGATCTATGGGGCGATAGTCATTTGGTGATAGCGCTACATAGATTTGGGTGTCATCGGCATAGCAATGATGGTCAATGTTATTAGTTAGTAATAACCATATCAAACAAGAAGTCTGGAACTCAAGTCATAAAGAAGATTCTTAAGGGCAAAAAATATGACTAAAGTGGTGAAGCTCTGTTATTGACAGTTGATTTAAGAAACATTTATATACTATCATTTTTATTTTGCTTAGAATTTATTTTAGTATGTACATTTGTTTATTAGTCTCTTATTTTGCAGTATATTTCGTTAGTATTTATTTTTGGAATCAGCCAGACTTAAGCCTTAATGGCGGACTCTCAAAGCTCTGTGGGTAAAACTTTACCATATATGGAAGATATCACTGCACCGGTTTGGGAAAAACGTCACAAATTGGGCAAATTCCAAACGGCTGATTTAGAGGAAGTATGAAGGAAGGAAAGATTACATATCTTTGCCATGCCGTCATGGTTTGATTTCACATTTTCAGGATTTATGCAGATCCCAAATGCACAAAAACAGGTACCAATTGGTAAGGAAAGTTGTTTTTTGCAGAATAGGTCTCCTTTTAAGGGGAACTAAATGTGATCACTGAAAGGGATACAAATGATTTCCAAAGCAGGAACCCACAATACAACACTAGTACATAGCTGATATATTTTATTTTCACTGTAAGTGGGCCAAATAATCTAATAGAAATGACTGCTGTCATTTGATTAAAATGAAAATAAGACTTAACTTGATATATCAAGTTTGGGACTGGTGTGCCGCTCGTTTGGCCACAGTGTGCATGTCTGTTGCTCACATGTGCGCCACTAAATGCTGTGGGAGTTTGTTTTTTCAAACACATTAAAAATTAGGCGGAACATTGGCTATGTCTGCTTGGTTTTCTGCTTTTTAAATAGAACAAACCATTTAGGGTTTTTTGTAGGTATTAGTCTTAGACATTTTTTATTTTGATTCAAGCAAGCTTTTGTTGAACTTTCTAGGCAACATTTATTTAAAAAATAATGGCATTTTAAAATTGACTATTAAATGACAGGAAACAAAACTAAGAGCCCAGGGGCCCCAGGTTCAACGCCCCGGCAGGTTTTTTTTTCTTTAAAAAACAAAAAACAAAAGCTTGCATGCTAACAGGTATCATACGTCAAGTAACTGCTAAATTAACAAAAAAAATAAATGTAGCATACTATTAAAATAGCTATGGGCTATACTTTGGACACCCCTGGTCAAAACACTTCACTCATGGTGCTGCTGTATGTTTAAAATGCCGTTTGGCCCGTGGACTAATGGCGCATTTTCACTTTGGCCCTTAAAGGCGAAAAGTTTGGGCACGCCTGCTTTAGACATCCCCGTTCTACGTCTGCCTTGCAGGTGGTGGGCGTGTCCGCAATTGTCAGCCATCATCGCTACAATGCTCACACTAAAGAGTACGACGTGGCGCTCCTCAAGCTAAAGAGCCCGCTGACGTTCGACCGCTTTGTGAGGCCCATCAATGTCTGGATGGCGCCGTTGCCCACCTTGGAGAAGTGCACCATCACAGGCTGGGGCGCCACACGCGAGAGTGAGTCCCGGTCCGGGACCCCGCTATAATTTGTTCTCGCCGTGTCTGAAATGTCTTCCCGACGCAGACGGGGCGCGTGTGACCCGGCTGCAGGAGGTCAACGTGACCGTGCTGCCCTCTGATGTCTGCAATCGCTACTACAAGAGCCGGATCCGAGCGTCCATGTTCTGTGCGGGAAAGGAAGCGGGAGGGGTCGACTCTTGCCAGGTGACCTATGCGTGCGTGCGACTCTGTTTGTACGAGTGATGCCTGTGTTGCTGTTGTCAGGGCGACTCTGGCGGTCCGCTATCGTGTTTTACCGGGAATAACTATAAGTTGGCGGCGGTGGTGAGCTGGGGCATCGGCTGTGGGCGGGCCCGAAAGCCCGGCGTCTACACCAGAATCAAAGAACACGCTCAGTGGATGTCCAACGTCATCGGTGAGATTTTCCCCCCAAAATGTTCTCCTCGCATCTTGCGAGTCAGCCGTTTTCTCTTCCAGATAACCAGGATGTGGCGTACGCAGACCAGCTGACCCAAGGTGCAGTCGCCACGTCCTGTTGACCTTTTTAAACCTAAAATGTTAAGCTAGCGTTAGCGTCACTCCTCAGAGAACAGGTGCGGAAAGCAGCAGCAGCCCAGCTGTCAGAACCTTCCAGGCCCAGTCGGTCTCTCTGTGTCCGAGGGCGGGGAATTGTCGTTGGAGAACGTAACCGAGTCGTGTTCCGGGTCGTGGCCCTGGATGGTCAGCCTGCAAGCCAACGGGATCCATTACTGCAGCGGCGTGTTGATCCACCGGCGTTGGGTGCTCGCCGCACACCACTGCAGAGTCAGGTAACATCCAAACGTTGGTGCGGGTCATGCGGAACTTTCCTCGGTACCAACTGCCGGCGCCGCTTTGCTTCCTGTGCAGAGCGAGAGAAGACGTGGCGCTCCTGGGAGTTCACGACCTCCGCTTGTCTCTGTCCCAAAGCGTCCCGGTGGACGAGGTCTTCAACCTTCCTCAGGAGGACAGCTTCCCTCCCAAAGCGGATCTTTCGCTGCTGCGCCTCGCCGCTCCCGCCAGACTGGGTAAGCCCGGGTGTCGTGATGGCGATGGAAAGGTTTTCATGTGACGTTTGCAGGGACCAGTGTGTTCCCGGTTTGTGTCCCGGATGAGGACGAGGAGTTGGACGACGACTGGTCATGTGTTAGCGCCGGCTGGGGGGCGACGAGCGCCACAGGTTAACACTCATGTGTACTTAAACCATGCTGCTGGTTAATGTGAAACACGCTCTCTCGCGCAGTGGCAGTGAATCCAGACCGGCTGCACCATGCTCGACTGGCTCTGGTCAACCAGACCGCGTGCAGCGATAAGTGGGGGCGGGGCCTCGTCAGCGACGCGCTGCTGTGCACACATCCTGCCGGCGCCTCCGCCTGCTCGGTAACTTTTCTGTTTTGTCAACTTAGTTTTGAAAAGACACAATGACATCTTTTTGTGTTCAGGGCGATTCTGGAGCTCCTTTGTTCTGTCGGAAGCACGGCGACTACTTCCTGTTTGGCGTGCTCACATGGGGCAGTCGACAGTGTGACCCCAACAAGCCGGCCATCTTTTCCAAAGTGTCCGATTACTACTCGTGGATCAGCGAGTTGACGGAAGACGTGTAAAGAAATAAAGTAATTTCTACCAAACTTTCAAATTGTTTTTTTCCCTTTCTGTCACTAAAGTACAGGTTTTATTGACAGCCAATAACAGGATGGATACATTCCTTTAAAAAAAAGAAAGTTGTTAGGGTTTGACTGAAACTAGAAAATATAACCGGGCCATTAACTATATCATCTTCTAGTACAGGAGTGTCAAAGTCAAGGCCTGCGGGATGATATTTGATTAGTACCAGAACCAGCCCACAATAATGAATGCATTATCCTGTTACAGCTCACATTCTATATTGTTTTGGAAAAAGGTTGTCATAAATGTTACTTAATTCATTAAAAAAATACAAAAAATATTTTTATGCATATGTAAATTTATTCAGTTATATACATTCATTTACTTTCTTCTTTCCTTCATGAATCTAAACTTTACCGCTGCCGGTATTTTTTTCTATATTTTTATTGTACTATTTTCAGAATGTGTATGTTCTATTTTTGACCAAAGAAAACAATCTTTAGTCCTTATTTTTTAGTTTTAATGCCATGATTTTAACAGTCCGGCCTACGTGTGCACAGGATTTTCCTCCATGCGGCCCCTGAGCTAAAATGAGTTGGGCACTCCTGTTCTAGTATGTAGGGCAGGGGTCCCCAAACTACGTCCCGCAGGCTGGAATCAGCCCACCAATGTCCACAACATGGCTTGCGGGACATCGCAGGATTTTATTTATTACTGTCCTGTCCAGCCACTCGAGCAATCACATTGATGTAAATAAATGATAAATGGGTTATACTTGTATAGCGCTTTTCTACCTTCAAGGTACTCAAAGCGCTTTGACAGTATTTCCACATTTACCCATTCACACACACATTCACACACTGATGGAGGGAGCTGCCATGCAAGGCGCTAACCAGCAGCCATCAGAGGCAAAGGGTGAAGTGTCTTGCCCAAGGACACAACGGACGTGACTAGGAAGGTAGTATCTGCTGTACGGGTTTGGTTTACTAAAGAAGTGTGGGACTTCTATTGTTGCATTATTGGTGTTTTTTCCATGTTTGGATCATTGGCGTTGTTAGGCCTATTTTAGGGGGGCTCAAGCTAAATAATTTGGTGTTAAAAAAAAAAAAAAAAAAAAAATTTTTTTTTTTTTTTTTTTTTACAAATACATGCCGACATATTCATTATAAAGTGGCCCGAATATGAGTTTGAATAAATAATCATATAACCTGTCATTATTCACTCAGTTTCCCCTCACTTCATAGCGTAAGGTAGAGAGCCCCTTTAGTGCGTCGGTATCCAATCCATTCCACTTGTTCATATAGAAAATGCCCACATCACTCAAAATCCAGTCCGCATTTTCTCTGCGACCTTGATTGCAGTCCTTGGACTTGTTCATATAGAAAATGCCCACATCACTCAAAATCCAGTCCGCATTATCTCTGCGACCTTGCTTGCGGTCCTGCAGGTGTACGAAGCACACAGCACTGCAGAACAAGAACCTTGTGTCTGCAATTGTAAATTTAGTTTTTAAGTTTTGTGTTTCTTGTAGAATCTATATAAAGTAATATACATTAGCCTATTGTTAAAATAATGAAAAAACCATCATTAAATATATTTGTTTTATTGTATTGTTACATTAATAGCTGTTGTATTATTATAGGATGGCTTGTTAAACATTTCATAGGATTTTCAGAGGGTGGAAAAACCAAGACATTTAATATAAAATGTAAAATGAATAAATACATAAAAAGAAAAAGAAAAAAAATGGTTAAGAGCATTTAATTTTGTCCCGTGCATTTTTTTTTACCGTCCCCGGGACGACGTTAATCTCAAGCCCTGGAAGTTACATTTTATTGTTTGCATTATTTGTTTCAGCATTGCACTTTGAAGATGGTCCCTCAGCTCTTTGACAGCGTTGGCTCTTTTTCAGATCAGCAGACAGACTAAGTCTTTCTTATTTATAGTATATATAAAAGTTTCTCAGTTCTATTCAGACTTCCAGATATATTTAATTTCCTTAACGGCTTGCCATAATATATATATATATATATATATATATATATATATATATATATATATATATATATATATATATATATATATATATAAATATATTATATACAAGCCAAATTATCCTGATCTAGATATTACTTTAATTCAAGTAATTAAGTAATATTTCCAGGGCTTGAATTTACAATCATTTTAGTCACATATGTGCCCAAAATTTAATCCGTGCAACTTCAAAATATTTGGGAACAAACAATTATTGTATTGTGAGCTAAAGTGATGGCATTAGCCTCTATGTTGTGAATTAATAACAGACGCTAATGCCATGACTTTCACTGTGTTTCAGTGTATCTTGAAGGATCATGCAAGTCATTGTTTCTTGTTGATGTTGTAAACAAAATGTCACTGTGCAAACCCATGTTTGTTGTTGTACTGAACACCGATTGAAAATAAACCGACTGAAATAATAATAATAACAATGATTAATTTCTAAGTCTTTGTTAGCTGTTTGTGAAGTTTTGTGCTCGTGCGCTATGTTCGCTCGCATCCTGTGCATCTCCTGGGGGCTAAGCCCCCCCTGTCCTTAAAAGCTAGTGACGCCCCTGGTTTGGATATATTTAGTGTTTGGCAGTGAGAGTGGAAGGAAAAATTGTGTGGACAAAATAAAATATTCATGTATATATATAAAAGTATACAAATCGATATGTGGCCCCTGAGTCAAAAGAATTGGGGATCCCTAATGTAGGGGGTGCTGTTGGGTCCTAAAAAAAAGCCACCAATAAAATAGTTCGATGCTGATTTAAAAGAAAATCATGCAGAGCAATGTTTTTCAGTTTGACATCTTGAAACATTTCAACTTCACACCTCAGCTAACGTGCAGCAGGTCTTCTACGTGTTTGCACTCCGCAGGCGCCTGGGCCTCCTGCAATGCAAACGTCAAATGAGCTCATCTCGGGGTCAAAAGTGACAAAAAAAAAAAAAGTTTCACTCACTGCGATGTCGGGCAGGGCAATTTCTGGAGCGTCTTCATAAACTGGGTTGGAGATACATCGAGTGGCAGGTTCTTCCTCTTCCTCTTCCTCGTTCTCCTGGCAGAAAGAAACGAAGGTCAGTAGACATAATTTATTTGGTATGGAAAACTATAGGGCCCTCATTTATAAAACTGCGCATGGAATTAAATGTAGAACGTGCATAAGAAAAAACCTTAGTACGTATGTAAGGCAAAACATTTATTTTTATTTTAAAAAATTGTATTAATAAAAACACTGGGACTGAATTGTGCTCCCACAAGCGTCCATAAATGGTCACATTAATTAGCTTATGAATACGGTGATGAGATTAAGAATCACGTGTTGGACTGTCAATGACGGAAGACCAAGATGGCGACTCCAAAGAAGAAAGCGATATTTTCAGATTGATTCTTGTTTCTAAATAGTGTTTTTGGAGGGCTAATTAACGTACTTTCTGATACCAATTTGAATATCAATATTTGACCAATTATAGTGTCAGCTCCACCGTGACGGAGAACTGTTGCTAAGATGATAAAAAAAATGTTTGCTGTTTAGCCTCCACTTTGCCGAGTCTGCATCCAAATAATTATCTATTATTTATATGTCTGTATTTTGTCAAATAATGCGAAACAGACATTCTGTTGCAAAACACAAGTAGAAGAATCAGAATCAGAATAGTTTTTATTGCCATTCTGATTCTGATTCTTCTACTCGTGTTTTGCAACAGAATGTCTGTTTTGTAGTCATTATAAGCAATATTTGAAGCTATTGTTGGCAATTGGCCCGCCTACAAGATAATTTCTATATAATATTGGCACCATTAATGTTTTTTGTACAGTTTATCTTATGAAATTTTTTAAGTGGTAATAATAATATAGATTAGATAGTGGTTGTGTATTCGCATTGGGAGATCTATACAATTGCACCAACCATAAACTACTTAAATATATTGAAAAAAAACATTTTTGAAATTCTTGACATGATTTTGTGGAAGAAAATATTGGGATGCAAACTTAAAATAAAACTTTCTACTGTATGGCCACACACAAAGTCACAGACGTACCTTCCGACCTATTTATACATTCCTATGCCATTTAATTTAAAATGAGCGGAATACTGCATGTACAATATGACTACATTAATACAACTCTATATTAGCATATTCAAAGAAATAAATCTACAATACATCCAGAATTAGAGGAGTGCAAATACATTGTGAAAATATGTGTTGCTTATTAGGGGTGTGAATCTTACAACAACTCACCATTTGATTCGATTCCGATTCTTTAGATGAAAATTTGATTCAAATTGATTCTTGCAATATATTATTTGGCATAAAATGATAATGAAGCCCTTTTCAAAAAAGATTTCAGGATACAAAAGTGGACATACACTGGTAGCAAGTATTGATTCTTAAAAAATGAATGAGAATCAATGTGAACTAATTTAAAAGTTGGGACCCTGGGTGGACCACTCCTTATGCATCAGTCGGTGACGTGTCTACATGCAAGAGGATCCCCTGCTGGCCCCACTATAGACTGGACTCTCACATTATTAACCGTGTCCACTCGACACCCATTGCACCGGTCACTCAGAGGGGGTCCCCACATCTGCGGTCCCTTCCAAGGTTTCTTGTTGTTCCCGTTGGGTTGAGTTTTTCCTTTCTCTAAAGTGGGATCTAAGCCGAGGATGTCGTTGTGACTTGTGCAGCTCTTTGAGACATTTGTAATTAAGGGCTATGTATGTATACTTTGATTTATATTTTTTATAGTGCTTCTGTATTTCTTATGTGAGTACAAGCTTTATTTCGTGCTGATACGTCGGATGTGAGCTCTACGTATTGTCAAAAGAGTGCATCAGAATATGCGACCTATGCCGCATATATATATATTTTTGCCCTGAAAGTTACTCATGCATTTTTAAGGCCTGCTGATGCAACTTATTTTGCGCAGCAGCCTTTATAAATGAGGCCCAATGCAGGACACACACACACACACACAAGCACACACACACCTTGAAGTAACGGAACTGGAACAATTTATCGGAGCGTCTGTAGAAATGAAAGCCCACGAAAACGACACCCGACACCAGAATGACGAGCAGCACGGCTCCAAATCCCATCCCAGCCTTGTGCGCCGCACCAATCTGCGGGACCAAAGCAGAACAGCTCAGTCCAGATCGATTATGTCGTTGACTTGGCTGAGTTGTCACTCACTGCTCGGTGAGGTGGCGGGGCCAGAAGAGGTTCCTGCAGAATGTGTATGATGCCATTTGCGGCGACTATGTCGGCGGCGCAAACAAAGCGGTCGTTGACGTAACGAGATGACTGAGGACGACAAAATGACGATGAACAGGACTTCAGCCAACCACAAAAATGAGGACCATCACATCTTACCAGAGCTGAAGGATCAAAAATGTCAGACAGTCC
>NC_084742.1:10565203-10610203 GCF_033978785.1 Entelurus aequoreus | reverse complement strand
CGTTCCGTGTTCTAAGCAGTTGCAGGCTGAGGAGTGGGAACCAAAACCATGAGGACGAGGTCTGTAAATATTTTCATTCATCCAAGTCATTGTATCGATGGAAACTAGACTGTTCAGGTTGTCCTGGAGACATTTCAGCCCTCTTCTCCAAGCAGGCCTCATTAGTTCATGCTCACAGACTATGTAGTCTGAGAGGATGGTGCTGGATCTAGTGTATTTATCCTCTAATTAAGAGACATTCTCCAACAAGGATGGTTTCAATCGACACTGCAAAAACTGAAATCTAAGTAAGATTAAATATCTCAAAACTAAGGGTGATATTTGCTTATTTTCTGTCTGATAAAATAATTCTTCTCAATAAGCAGATTTTATGTTAGAGTGTTTTACTTGTTTTAAGTGTTTTGCTCCTAAATGATCTCAGTAAGATATTACAGCTTGTAGCTGAGATGTTATGACCTATATTGAGTAAAAAATGCTTGAAACTAGAATATCAACTGTTGCAAAGCTGTGTCATCAACACTCACAAGTATAAAACTACTTTTTTAAAGTAAGCATTTCTTATTTCAAGCATGAAAAAAAAAAATCATGATTTTGACACAATGTGTCTCATAATTAAAACAGATTACAGCCAAATGGACTTTGCTGTTTTATTTTCAATGAAACAATAGAAAATACGTACTCATATAGTAGTACAGTTGGCACAGTGCAGTAAACTGACAGTTAATATTTAAACATTTTACATTTCTAACAATTTTGAACAGAAATAGTTCATGTACATTCAGGTAAATTCTTCAAAATTACAATTAAAAATTTTTTGGCCAGGGTTCCGGGCTGTATATATGCACACTAATTGACTGAAATAGCACGCACTTGGCGCGATGATGTCATGTTATCGATGGAAAAATGCATTTTTAGACGGCTAGGAGACCCCGAGAGTAACAAGATGTTGCCTTGTTGCCTTTCCATTAAGAACAACAAATGAGTTTTAAGTATAAGTTTGCTGGTTTCAAGAAATGTAATGTCGAGCGCATATCATTATGTCAAGATACTGGCACTAGTATATATTTTTCAACATATTGAGCAAAACAGTCTCATATTTTTTTTCCTACCAAAAAAAGTGCACTTGTTATTAGTGAGAATATACTTATTTTAATGTATTTTTGGGTTAATTGAGGTTAGCTAATTTTACTTGTTTTTGGAAAGTCTTGACAAGCCAAATTTTCTTGTTCTATTGGCAGATAAATTAGCTTAGTTCAAATAAAATACCCCTCATTTTTGTATTTTTTTCCCTTGTTTTTGAACACTGACTTTTTGCAGTGTACTGTGGTGCAAAACGGCCATAGCACCACCTTAGAAGATAAATACACTGAAACAGCACCATCCTCTCAGACGACAGCTGTCCTGCCTTGTCTGTTAGCATGAACTGATTAAATCTATTCGGATGAGAGACAAAAGGTCTTCTAAGACAATCCCGGCAGTCCGGTTGTGATCGATTAAACGCCTGAGAAGATGAAAGATGATGTAAAAAGAGAATCACCTCTACAGTTGGCGCCGTGAAACCCCTCGGCACAAAGCTCGCAAGCCACGCCCCTGAAGCCCGTCACGCAAGTACAAGTGCCGTTGCCAAGATGGCCGTCATCACAGTCACCACGGTTATTGCAAGGGGAACCGACACCGCCTGGGCACGCTGGGAAGGAAGGTGGCAGAATATGTTCATTCCTGCGTGATGACATCATCGCGCGTCTGCGGTCTCACCTTGACAGTCTCGCCCGTAGTAACCACGGCAACACTTTGGCTTCCACAAGTTGACCGTGCACACGCTGCGGCAGCCCGAGTTCCTGCTGAAAAACACGGCGGGCAGGTCGCACTTCTCCACCATCTGAAGACAACATGGCGTTACAAAGCGGCGGCAGTGGGTTGCTGTGGAACCGAGCGACAACACGCACCTTCTTTGTGTATTCTCCCGGACACCGATTGGCCTCAGTTTTGCACAGTCCACAAGTCATCTAGGAAAGGTCAAAGGTCAGCATTGTTGTTTGCAGTGTGACCGTCACAGGAAGAAAACTCACTTTGAGGTCGAAGGTCGTCTGCTCATCACACCGCCCCCCAAGGCTGGGCGGGGTCAGCAGGCAGTCGATCCCGTAAGCGATGCCGCCGTTAAACACAAGATGTCTTTGGACGATCCGGCACTTTCCGTCGTTGACGAAGATTTGTCCCTGGTGGAGAACAGGTCACGTGAAAGCCGGTCTCCTTCCTCCACTCTCCTCTTCATCACACTTACAATCTCGTCCGGGCCGCCGCAATCAAACGAGAGAGACGAGCCCTGCAGCGTCCGAGCAGAGTCCAAATGGATCAGGCCTTCAGCGTAAACCTGATCAGAGACAACACGTGAGGTTGCCAGCCTGCTAACAGCAGTGGACTTGGTACAATCAGTGTAGTGTGGCCCCCTGCGTCCTGCCTTGGGCTCTAAACAGATTCGAGCACGCTAAGTAATGAGCTAAAAGCTTGTTGTCCACGGTGACTCTCATAGGGCCCCCCTTTAGTTTTTCATTACGTTTTACTTTTTTTTTTTTTATTGCGTGTGGAAATCTGCACTGCAACCACACAATTTCCCCATTGTGGGATAAATAAAAGTCTGTCCTATCCTGTCCTAATGCTGACGACAATGTCATAGTTCATAGTTGTAAACCTCAAAATTATGTCGACAGGAAAATTTCCCCTCAAAATAGCCATAGGAGTGATTTTACACTTGTTTTCTAATGAGTTTGGAAAGATTTTGGAACACCCACTTTTAGCTCCAAAATGTGGGTGTTGCTGACATCACCTACAGAAGACTGAAGGCAATTTTATATTGCGTAGTACCGTATTTTTCGGACTATAACTCGCAGTTTTTTTCATAGTTTGGCCGGGGGTGCGACTTATACTCAGGAGCGACTTATGTGTGAAATTATTAACACATTACCGTAAAATATCAAATAATGTTATTTAGCTCATTCACGTAAGAGACTAGACGTATAAGATTTCATGGGATTTAGCGATTAGGAGTGACAGATTGTTTGGTAAACGTATAGCATGTTCTATATGTTATAGTTATTTGAATGACTCTTACTCTTAATATGTTATGTTAACATACCAGGCACGTTCTCAGTTGGTTATTTATGCATCATATAACGTACACTTATTCAGCCTGTTGTTCACTATTCTTTATTTATTTTAAATTGCCTTTCAAATGTCTATTCTTGGTGTTGGGTTTTATCAAATAAATTTCCCCCAAAAATGCGACTTATACTCCAGTGCGACTTATATGTTTTTTTCCTTCTTTATTACGCATTTTTTTGGGGGGGGGGCTTGGTCGGGGTTGGGGGTGGGGGCTGGTTGGGGGCGGGGGGCGTGGTTGGGGGCGTGGTTATTTACAGCTGGAATTCACCAACTCGAGTATTTCATATATATTTCATTTATATATATATATATATATATATATATATATATATATATATATATATATATATATATATATATATATATATATATATATATATATGTATGAAATACTTGACTTTCAGTGAATTCTAGCTATATGTATATTTATTTATTTTATTTACATAAAAGAAATACTTGAATTTCAGTGTTCCGGTGGCTATCCATTAGATGGCAGTATTGTCCTGTTTAACTTCTCCGTTCATGATGAGTATATCATTTCGGCCACCGTGTTCAATGGAGAAGTCTGTTCTACATATTTACAGGCAACATACACCTTCCTCTTCAAACTGTCCTGGATGAACTGAAATTCTTGTTTCCATTCATTTGAATTCGTTAGGCAAGCTGTTTATATTGTGGGAAAGCGGACGTGAGAACAGGCTGTCCCCACTCAGTCTCAGGTCCGCATTGAGCTGGAGGGGGCGTGGCCTCCAGCGCCGGCTGAATACCGGGAGTTTGTCGGGAGAAAATCTCTGCCGGGAGGTTGTCGGGAGAGGCGCTGAATACCGGGATTCTCCCGCTAAAAACGGGAGGGTTGGCAAGTATGTTATAGTCCGAAAAATACGGTATGTGGTTTGGTACAATCTTCATCCCGAAACATTATGTTTGTACAGAATTTATAAGAATGATCAAATATGGCTGCTAGATGCTTTGTTGTAGGTTGTAGCAATACAGCTAAGGAAGCGGCCAGCCTGCACTCATTTCCAAATGATGGGAATACAAGGAAAATATGGACATCTCCAGTCAAATTGACTCATGCAAAATAGGACGGACTAAGCGAGAGGAGTGAAATTTGCAGCGATTGTACTTGGAAAAAGAAGGGTTTTGGTCGAAGTTTTGATGTAAACAATTTTCAAGCTCAAGCCAAATGCAATCCCAGAAATCAGAAGCACCCTTGAGGGGAGAAAGACTGGGTCAAATTCTGCAGAAAAATGGAGAAAGAAGAAAAAGGGAAAGAAAACAAATGTAACCCGCTAGTATTATTTTTTGCGTCCTCTCCAACTGATGACTCCCTCATGGGGAAACCAGAACACAACTCAGGACGGGTTGGACTGACAATAGATAAATCAAAAACAAAAGAGATGCGGGTAAAAGAAAATATGGGAAAGCCGGGGGTAGTGAATGACTTCACCTATCTCGGAAGTGTCATCAGCAATGATGGAGGAGCAAACAAAGATGTGGAGGCACGCATAGGGAAGGCCAAGGCTGCGTTTGCCCAGTTAAAACCACGAAAATCTCCACCAAAACCAAATTACGGATCCTTAAATCCAACGTGAAGTCCATCCTACCATACAGCTGCAAAATGTTTTGTTTTTTTTGATTGATTGATTGATTGATTGAGACTTTTATTAGTAGGTTGCACAGTGAAGTACATATTCCGTACAATTGACCACTAAATGGTTACACCCGAATAAGTTTTTCAACTTGTTTAAGTCGGGGTCCACTTAAATTGATTCATGATACAGATATATACTATCATATATACTATCATCATAATACAGTCATCACACAAGATAATCACATTGAATTATTTACATTATTTACAATCAGGGGGTGGAGGGGAGGGGGGGTAGGATATGGACAGCAAGTAGTGGACATAGAGAGAGAGAGAGAGAGAGAGAGAGAGAGAGAGAGAGAGAGAGAGAGAGAGAGAGAGAGAGAGAGAGAGAGAGAGAGAGAGAGAGAGAGATCAGAAGGCATGAGAAAAAGTATCTGCATTTGATTGTTTACATTTGATTATTAGCAATCCGGGGAGGGTGTTAGTTTAGGGTTGTAGCTGCCTGGAGGTGAACTTTTATTGCGGTTTCGAAGGAGGATAGAGATGCCCTTTCTTTTATACCTGTTGGGAGCGCATTCCACATTGATGTGGCATAGAAAGAGAATGAGTTAAGACCTTTGTTAGTTCGGAATCTGGGTTTAACGTGGTTAGTTGAGCTCCCCTTGCTGTTGTGGTTATGGCGGTCATTTACGTTAAGGAAGTAGTTTGACATGTACTTCGGTATCAGGGAGGTGTAGTGGATTTTATAGACTAGGCTCAGTGCAAGTTGTTTAACTCTGTCCTCCACCTTGAGCCAGCCCACTTTAGAGAAGTGGGTAGGAGTGAGGTCTGACACAACTCAACATCAAGAAACTTCAGACTAGGGCTGCAACTAACAACTAATTTGATAATTGATTAATTTGTCGATTATTACTTCGATTAATCGATTAATAATCGGATAAAAGAGACAAACTACATTTATATCCTTTCCAGTATTTTATTGGAAAAAAAACAGCATACTGGCACCATACTTATTTTGATTATTGTTTCTCAGCTGTTTGTAAATGTTGCCATTTATAAATAAAGGTTTATAAAAAAATCAAATAAAAAAATAAAAAAATAGTAGCCTCTGCGCATGCGCATAGCATAGATCCAACGAATCGATGACTAAATTAATCGCCAACTATTTTTATAATCGATTTTAATCGATTTAATCGATTAGTTGTTGCAGCCCTACTTCAGACCTTCATCAACTCAAGACTACGCTACATTTTGGTAATTTGGTGGCCTAAAAACTGCTAGTAAAAACAGGTCAGGAGCTAGTCAAAGTTACAATCAGAAGAAGGCAGTGGAGATGAACTGGCCACACTCTTCGGAAACCTGCAACATCCATCACCAGAGCGCCGCTTGAATGTGACCCTCAAGGGAAGAGAAGGAGGGAAAGGCCACAGCTGTCCTAGATGTATGCAGAGCCAACACCTCAAGGCAAGAGGGGAAGAGAACCGCAGGCGACCGATAGACAACTAGCAGAGACCCTATGCTCTAGAAAGGGCGAAGAGTTTTAAGGAGGTAAGTACATAAGTCAACTGATGTTTTCCTCGAGAATGCTGAAAGAGCATGAGGCTGCGGGGTCTATAGATGTGGAGATTGAAGAGCAGGGAAGTCCGGAAATGGCGATTATTTTATATTATGTTTTGCTCATAAAGTTAACCACATTGGTTATGAAGTAATCATGGACCAAGGCGACAAAAACATGCAATTAAGTGATCAAAATAATAGTTTTGCAGGCCTTTATCCACACTGTCTATGCGGGGAAATGAGATCGGTAGGTTGTGAGTTCAAACCCCGGCCGGGTCATACCAAAGACTATAAAAATGGGACCCATTACCTCCCTGCTTCAAGGGTTGGAATTGGGGGTTAAATCACCAAAAATGATTCCCGGGCGCGGCTACGCTGCTGCCCACTGCTCCCCTCACCTCCCAGTGGGTGATCAAGGGGATGGGTCAAATGCAGAGGACAAATTTCACCACACCTAGTGTGTGTGTGACAATCATTGGTACTTTAACTTTTTAAAATGGGCTCCAGTTCTGTAGACGGCATCACACCAAGAGGAGGCGGCATATCGAGTCTGGCGATGGAAAGAGGGCGTTACAAGTACGGTTAGTTATCTACACGTTACTCAAAAACTAATTGATATTGTTTGAAAAGTCCGTCAGATTCTTTTTCAAGCGCAACAAAATCCAAGACAACTTGTTTGGGGAATTTCAGTCTTCTACACGTCATACATGTGCTATCGCACGGCCACACTAGTCAGCATCCGTTACATTAGCATGCAGAAAAGTTGACCTTTCACCTTGTGGTTCTGGACAACATGATACTTGAGGTACTCCTTCAGGTGCATGCGGTTGTGTGGGTGAAACAGGAAGTCCTTCTGCTCCTGTGGCAAGGTTGCCATGGCAGCATTTGAGGGCATGAACAGCGTCACTGGCTGGTACCTCCCCTCATGCACCATGTCCATCACACCCGTGTCCTGAAAAATCACAACATCAGCTCACGGGATTGGATTGTCTGACGCCGAAATAGGTTCGGACCTGCAGCAGCTTGGAGAAGGTCCCGTAACCGTTACGATCGGCCACGTTTGTCAAGTTCAGCTGCAATGAGAACGACACTTTTGAACGCCAGGAATCTCACGAGAAGAATCACACGACTTGATGATTCTGCTCACAGCCGGTTCTGACTCCATCTTGGCGTCCAAGTGGGGCGGGAACAGAATCCTGTCAATCTCGTGGAAGATTCCGTTGACGCTGAGTGCGTCGCTGTACGTGACGTTGGCCTGGTTGACGAAAATGCTGCCCTGAAATTTTGCCACGAAGAAGGTTGTTATTATATCATGTCATATATGGGCCATGTGTCAGTCACCTGGGAGGAGCTTGTCGCCAGGACGAGTCCGGACAACGTGGTGAGGTTCCGAGGCGTCTGCAGGTCAGCGGGCAGCAGCGTATGACACATGACGATGTGACCGCGCATGACGGCATAGAAGTCTTCTTTGTGTTTGTCCAACATCAAACGTTTCATCTGCCAGGACGCCACACGTGAGCTCAATGCCAACGTGCTAACTTGTCAGAAGTTCACGGAACATTCCTTACCCTGCCTGGCCCATTTTTGTCCGCTAAGAAGGCGGAGCTGCTCGGAGCAAATGCGGTGAACGGGCCGCGACCTCTTAGCGAAACTTCTACCAACTATAAGCAGAGTCAATCGGTCACATGAGCATTTGCTGACGCGGCGGAGACACGGTCACTCACCATCAGGCCCATGTAAAAATCTCGCAGACGTCTGTTCAAAATTTCCTGCAGAGAGTCGCCGCTTCATTTAAGGAAGAAGGGGCTTTTAATTTGAAGTTGAGGCGACGGGGTGACCTCTCACCTTGCCGACGGTGCCTTTGCAGGTCAAACCATCGCCGATGAAGTTCTCGGCACACGTGCACACGCGAACCCCGGGGCCTGTCATGTAACAGCTGGCGTGCTTGTGACAGCCGCCGTTTTTCTGCAAACACAAGCGTTGCCAACGGCCGCGTGCCAAACGTTGTCACCACGTTCCCACGTCATACTTGCCAACCTTGAGACCTCCGAATTCGGGAGATGGGAGGAGGGGCGGCGGGCGGGGTTGAGGTGGGCTGGGTTGGGGGAGGGCGGGGTTTGGTGGTAGCGGGGGTGTATATTGTAGCGTTCCGGAAGAGTTAGTGCTGCAAGGGGTTCTGGGTATTTGTTCTGTTGTGTTTATGTTGTGTTACGTTGCGGATGGTCTCCCGAAATGTGTTTGTCATTCTTGTTTGTTGTGGGTTCACAGTGTGGCGCATATTTGTAACAGTGTTAAAGTTGTTTATACGGGCACCCTCAGTGTGACCTGTATGGCTGTTGATCAAGTATGCCTTGCATTCAGTTATGAGCAGTGTTGGGACTAACGCGTTACAAATTAACGCGTTACTGTAACGCCGTTAGTTTCGGCGGTAACTAGTAATCTAACGCGTTATTTTTTATATTCAGTAACTCAGTTACCGTTACTACATGATGCGTTACTGCGCTATTTTACGTTATTTTTTATGTAGTATCGGCTAGAAACAGAAGATCTGAGTGTGTTTTATTGGAGCGCTGCGGTGGAAAAGAAAAGGCGTGCTTTGTGTGGGTGGGGGTGGGGGGTGGGGCTCCCAGACCGTAGTTGAGGGGCGCAGGGGAGACGTTCCTCCAGGGCCTATGTACTTCGGGGCTAACAACCTTCACTTCACCCGGAAGTGGGTCTTTACAGCTGAGGGTGAATGACGAGGCCGGCGGTTTGTTGCAACTTTGTGACTTTATTGGACGCAGCCATCCACCAAGCTAGAGCACCTGCACGCACTCACTGTCGCCGTTCCCTCACCTCTCTCGCCCACTCACTCACTGACGTCACTCACCTCACATGCTGTCATATCTTAAAGGGCCACACACACACACACACACACATACGCTACTCTCATAACAACTAACAAGACATCATGGTGAAGCCAGAAGTCGAGTTTGTTAACATGGAGACATTCTCAATACTTTTCTTTTGTCGAGCACAAAGAAAATAACATTTCAGTTAAATGTAAGTTGTGTCTTGGATCAAAGCTCCTATCTACTTAAAGTTCAAGTTAAAGTGCCATTATGTTGCAGCTATTTAAAATGGTTTTGTCAATTTGTTCTGGCCTGAAATAAATTGGCCCTTTGAAACATATCTTTGTCTTTGTGTGTTGTATGTAGACCACATTGTTTGTGTGTTGTATGTAGACCACATTGTTTGTGTGTTGTATGTAGACCACATTGCTTTCTGAGTTCAGTGATGCAAATGCATGTCAAGTTGATCAACACATTGTATTATTCTCCAGTGCAATAACAGTACTGAAATGAAGGCTAAAAGGGCATTAATGGGAGCCTTAAAAAAAAAAGGGGGGAAAAAAAGAAATAACTAAATAGTTACTTTTCACAGTAACGCATTACTTTTTGGTGTAAGTAACTGAGTTACTTTTGAAATAAAGTAACTAGTAACTGTAACTAGTTACTGGTTTTCAGTGACTAACCCAACACTGGTTATGAGTGTGTAAAAGCCGCATATATTATGTGACTGGGCCGGCACGCTGTTTGTATGGAGGAAAAGCGGACGTGACGACAGCTTGTAGAGGACGCTAAAGGCAGTGCCTTTAAGGCACGCCCCCAATATTGTTGTCTGGGTGGAAATCGGGAGACATTCGGGAGAATGGTTGCCCCGGGAGATTTTCGGGAGGGGCACTGAAATTCGGGAGTCTCCCAGGAAAATCGTGAGGCTTGGCAAGTATGTCCCACGTACCTTTAGACACAAGTTGACTGCCGTGCAGTTGCGTCCGTCTCCTGCGTAGCCGTCCATGCAGCGGCAAGACATCTGACAGGTTGACCACAGCCACAGTAAAAACACGCAAACATGAACACGCAACGTCGAATAAAAGGACACTTTACTTTGTTTGGGCCCGTGTGCACACACTCAGCGTTGGCATGGCAACCACCGTTTTCCTCCTGGCACGGATTTATCCCTGCAAATCACACAACTTTTTTTTTTTAGACATCTAACGACACAGCAGCTCTGTGTTGCTCCTAAAAAGACAATTGAATGAACGAATAAATGAATGGAGTGGTTATTTTGTTCAGTGACCTATACAAACCACTCCATCGCCAGTGTAGCCTTGGTTACACACGCACGTACGTTGGCCGGGTCGAGTTCGTTTACAAACCGCAAACAAACTGCAGCCACCGTTATCTTGCACACACGCATCTTTTGCTACACGCACACAAACGCATAAATGTTCGTCAGAAAAGTATAAATACATCAAATGAATAAAATAAGCAGCAGTCGTTTGTAGTGTTTACCTTGACAGAAAGTTCCATTTCCCTGAAAGCCGGCGGCACACAAACATTCTGATCCAGACGGTCGGACCACACAACTATCAGAGTGTGAGATTGTGTGTTACAGACTTAGTTACAGTATAATGTGTTTTAAAGATATCGTTACAGTGTATGTTACTCTGTATTTGTGTGTTACAGTTTGTGTTACACAGTGTGCTTCAGTTTTTGTTGCAGTTTGCTACAATGTGTGTTAAGGAGAAAGTTACATTGTGTCTGTGTTTGAATGTGTGACAGTGTGTGTTTGAGAGTGTCTTAATGTGTGTGTGTGTGTGTGTGTGTGTCTGTCTGCATGTGTGAGACACAGTGTTACAGAGTATGTGACAGTGATGTGTTACAATGTGGCGTGTGTGTTACAGTGTTGAAGTGTGTGACAGTGTAACACATTGTGTTACACCAGGCCTGGGCAATTATTTTGACTCGGGGGGGCAAATTTAGAGAAAAAACTGTGTCTGGGGGCCGGTATTATTTTTAGGAACACTAATACAAAACCTCACAATAATGTCTGATTGAATGCTAAAAAACGTTATGACAGACCGCCTTAAAAACGGAATGGAATTTCACTTTTTTTTTTTACTGAATGAGACACCCAGAATGTACATGAAAATAAAGAATGTGAGATTTACAATATTAACTATGAACGATAAAACACTGAATATTGACAACATTTGAACGTCACACCCCCTCTTCATCCACATATACAAACACAGCAAAATATGATCGCCAAGGGTAAAAAAAAACAAAAAAACACCTACTATCTGATACATCACTAAGCTGTAGAACTTTGTTGTCAAAATCTCCTTCCGCATCTGTCCCTGACACCCACATTTCAGGCTCTGGAAACACTCAGTGGAAACGCTCCCCACCCACACTGCTTGGTGCCTCGTCTGAGCTGCTGTGACTTAGATTACCATAGTAACTAATTCGATTACCATAGTAACTAGTATATCATGCAAAAGTGCAGATTCCAACCATTGAAAGACTTAGTATAGTTCAAGACTTACGGTCATTAGAAAACATCACTGCACATCATAATGGCAGCTACACTTTCTAGCTTAAAGAGCTAAAAAAAATGATTTGGGAATGTCCGGCGGGCCAGATTGAAAAGCTTAACGGGCTGCATGTGGCCCCCGGGCCTTAATTTGCCCAGGTCTGTGTTACACTGTCCTTGACAGTATTTGTTAGACCAGTGGTTCTAAAACCTTTTTCAACAAGTTGTAAGCAAAAAAATCTTGCAAGTACAAAAATTCTGAATCATAGAGGTTGTGCACAGACAACATATCTTTGGGTGGACGTCCGGCCCCTGTTTGCCAGGCACCTTTCTTTCCACCAGAACCTCCTCTGTTTTCAGGTCAATTCTGTAGTGCTGTGCAAGTTGTTTTACACTGTTATCATCTGTGCAACATTTCCTTGTTTGCAAGTTGCCTGCTAGCTTTTCCATGCAACAACACTGTCCTTATGTGTTTGGGCCATGCTTACTAAAGATGACTAAAGCTTTCTTACACTTCCACTTTCAACTATTTAGATGTATTCAGTGTTTGTTGTGTAATTCTAATACAGTGCCAAAAAAGTTGTGAACGAAAAGATCTTGCAAGTGCAAACATTTTTTGCTCGCACGCTCACATCAAGGAACCTCTTGTGGGCTTAGACCGGGGGTCGGCAACCCGCGGCTCTAGAGCCGCATGCGGCTCTTTAGCGCCGCCCTAGTGGCTCTCTGGAGATTTTTCAAAAATGTATGAAGAATGGAAAAAGATGAGGGGAAAAAAAATATTTTTTTGTTTTAGTATGGTTTCTGTAGGAGGACAAACATGACACAAACCTCCCTAATTGTTATAAATCACACTGTTTATATTAAACATGCTTCACTGATTCGAGTATTTGGCGAGCGCCATTTTGTCCTACTAATTTTGGCGGTCCCTGAACTCACCGTATAGTTTGTTTACATGTATAACTTTCTCCGACTTTCTAGGACGTGTTTTATGCCACTTCTTTTTCTGTCTCATTTTGTCCACCACACTTTTAACGTTGTGCGTGAGTGCGCAAAGGTGAGTTTTGTTGATGTTATTGACTTGTGTGGAGTGCTAATCAGACATATTTGGTCACTGCATGACTGCAAGCTAATCGATGCTAACATGCTATTTAGGCTAGCGATATGTACATATTGCATCATTATGCCTCATTTGTAGCTATATTTGAGGTCATTTAGTTTCCTTTAAGTCCTCTTAATTTAATTTATATCTCATGACACATGTAATATGGCTTTTAATTTTTTGCGGCTCCAGACAGATTTGTTTTTGTATTTGTGGTCCAATATGGCTCTTTCAACATTTTGGGTTGCCGACCCCTGGCTTAGACCCCTGTTCTTCAAACCTAGTGACGCCCCGGGAGCCCGCATACCACTAGTGGTACCCGTACTACAGTTAGAGAATAACTGTTAGAGAGCATACAGGCTTGTGTGTTACAGTATGTGTTAGAGCAGGGGTGACAAACTCATTTTAGATCGGGGGCGACATGGAGAAAAATCTACTCCCAAGTGGGCCGGACTGGTAAAATTACAGCACGATAACTTAAAAATAAAGACAACTTCAGATTGTCTTCTTTGTTTAAAAATATAACAAGCACATTTTAAAATTGTACAAATCATAATGTTGTTGGGTTTTTTTTACAATTACCTGTTGCGGTTAATAGTGACAATCATTGGTACTTTAACTTAACTTAACTTAAAATATACCGAATTTTCCGGACTATAAGTCGCTCCGGAGTATAAGTCGCACTGGCCGAAAATGCATAATAAAGAAGGAAAAAAACATATGTAAGTCGCACTGGAGTATAAGTCGCATTTTTTGGGGAAATTTATTTGATAAAACCCAACACCAAGAATAGATATTTGAAAGGCAATTTAAAATAAATAAAGAATAGTGAACAACAGGCTGAATAAGTGTACGTTATATGACGCATAAATAACCAACTGAGAACGTGCCTGGTATGTTAACGTAACATATTATGGTAAGAGTCATTCAAATAACGATAACATATAGAACATGCTATACGTTTACCAAACAATCTGTCACTCCTAATCGCTAAATCCCATGAAATCTTATACGTCTAGTCTCTTACGTGAATGAGCTAAATAATATTATTTGATATTTTACGGTAATGTGTTAATAATTTCACACATAAGTCGCTCCTGAGTATAAGTCGCACCCCCAAACAAGGAAAAAAACTGCGACTTAACAGTCCGAAAAATACGGTACTTTATTTCTCGTTATTTATATTTTCTGAATAAATGATGTGATAATGTTCATCAGTCAACTCATTGGTGTTAATTTTCAATCCATCAAGATAAAAAATCATATCATATCAAATTACAGTATATTATTTATGTAGTTTGATCATTTTCTCAACTGATGTACTAACATCATGTGGTTTATTTTGTACATATGTAGCATCATCTACAAAGATACAAATAATTGCTATTGCGACATCCAGTGGACACATTTAGAACTCATTTCAGGTAAATTTTTATACTTCGCGAACTCATCCCTCGGGCCGGATAAAACCTGTTTGCGGGCCTGATCCGGCCCCCAGGCCGTACGCTTGACACCCCTGTGTTAGCAAGTATAAGCTGGTGTGTTACAGTGTGAGTGACAGTGTGTCTTAGTGTTACAGAGTATGTTACAGTGTGTGTCGTTACAGGAGGTCCTTCATTGAATGTGGACTCACTTGGCGCTGGTGTGACACAAGACGGAACCACAAAGCTCTTCTCTGGACAAAATCTCTGAAATCATAAAACATGTTGGATTTTTTTTTTTTTTTTTTTTACAAACGTCAAGTTTTTACTTTGAAAACGGTATCATTACTTATTGCCACTTTATTTTGCAAATTGATTTCTTACCTTCCGCACACAGGACACCCCGCCAGCCGGGGTCGCACTCACACGTCCCATCGCCCTTTGGCCCGTCGTTACAGTGGCCATTTTGACAGCGGCAGACTGCGGAAGAAAACACGTTGTCGTCACATTGTTGTCGTAAGCGGTGATTTGCGTCGTGTCCGTCCGTGTCAGAGTCACCCTGGTCGCAGTGGACGCCGTATTTCCCGCCTTGGCACATCTCACAAGCCGTTCCCAAAAAGCCTTCGTTGCAGTGACACAGTCCGGTTCCGTTGATTCCGTCCGAACAAACGCCATTACCGAAGCAGGGCTGACCTTTGACTCCAGGACAGGGCTCGCAGTGCGGGCCGTAAAATCCTCCGCAACACTTGTGCGCCTGAAACACCGCAAGTCAGCAAAAATCTAAATCTAAATGAAATCTAAAAGTTTGCGTGCGGCGACTGCTTGCAGAACCCAACTTGAGGCAGGACTTACGATTTCGGTTTTTAAGCACATGACTTGACAACCGATGTTGAGCAGTTGCTTGCCCTCGAAGGAGCGTGCCAAAAGGCACTTCTTCTTCTTGGACTTTGTCTGCAACACAACATGTTTGCAAACATGAAAGTCCACTTGGTGCCGTGACAAAAGTCCAAACATCCGAGGCTCACGTCTGGAGTGCTGTCAGACGGACAAACGTCCCCGCGTGGGAAGATACAGTCCAGACAGGAACCCTACACAGAACACACCAGAACATCTCAAGCCTTCAAAAGACAAATGTTGTCAAGGTGACGGCTTTACCTTCACTTTGAGCTGTCGGACTTCGTCGCAGCGGTTCCGCTCGACTATCAGAACCGCCGAGAGGATGTGAACGACTCCGTTATTCCCGCTCAGGATGTTTGATGTGTTGATGGGAGCTTCGTTGACAAACAGCTGCAGGAAGTACATTTATTTGTCCTTCACATTAAGACAGTACAGTAAGAAAGAACGTTTGAAATGAATAACAAAATAAAATTAGCTTCTTTTAACACAACAGAGCTGTAAATACCTGAATACTCATCACGCTGCCCGCGTACCGTCTCCATTACGATTGTAATTTGCCACGTAGCGGTATGCCATAATGAAGGGTTCATTTTGGAAAACTTCCTGTTATCCTTGGTAACACGTCGGTCGCCTAATAGCATGGATAACTTACTGGTAGCTTGGTTAACGTCCTAGTAGCTTGGCTAACTTTCTGGTAGCCTGACTAACTTGGTGATAACCTCTGTAATAGGGGTGTTGAAAAAAATAGATTTTCAAATTAATCACGATTCTTATTTGTAACAATTTCTAATGGATTTAAAAAAAAAAATCCAAAATGTATTTATTTTAAATTACCCTGTCCAGGCACTCAGGCAAATCATATTGTTGATGCAGATGCCCATATCTGCTGTCCAGATTTACTTTATTAAAGAGAAGTGTGGGATACTTCGCTTATTGCCTTATTTGTAATTGACATTAATAAATGTTTAAATAGAATTTTACTAAACAAAACCAGTTTTCTTCTAAGTACTATAGAGGTGTATCAGAACTGTGTCTATTTTTTGGAAGAGTGTTGTTAATCATAGAACTGGCACCAAATGTTATTAAAAAAAAGTATTGATTTTGAATCGAGAATTGTTTTGAATCGAGAATCCATTCTGAATCTAATTGTTACCCCCAAGAATCGAATCGTGTGGTGCCCAAAGATTCACAGCCCTACTAAAATAGGGCTGTGAATCTTTGGGTGTCCCACGATTCGATTCAATATCGATTCTTGGGGTCACGATTCAATTCAAAATCGATTTTTTTTTTTCAATTCAACACGATTCTCGATTCAAAAACGATTTTTTTTCCCCGATTGAAAACGATTCTCTATTCATTCAATACATAGGATTTCAGCAGGATCTACCCCAGTCTGCTGACATGCAAGCAGAGAAGTAGATTTTTGTAAAAAGCTTTTATAATTGTAAAGGACAATGTTTTATCAACTGATTGCAATAATGTAAATTTGTTTTAACTATTAAATGAATCAAATATATGACTTATTTTATCTTTGTGAAAATATTGGACACAGTGTGTTGTCAAGCTTATGAGATGCGATGCAAGTGTAAGCCACTGTGACACTGTTGTTCTTCTTTTTTATAAATGTCTAATGATAATGTCAATGAGGGATTTTTAATCGCTGCTATGTTGAAATTGTAACTAATATTGATACTGTTGTTGATAATATTCATTTTTGTTTCACTACTTTTGGTTTGTTCTGTGTCGTGTTTGTGTCTCCTCTCAATTGCTCTGTTTATTGCAGTTCTGAGTGTTGCTGGGTCGGGTTTGGTTTTGGAAATGGATTGCATTGTTATGGTTTTCCTGTGTATTGTTTGTTGGATTGATAAATTTAAAAAAAATAAAAAAAATCGATTTTTAAAAAAATGAGAATCGATTCTGAATCGCACAACGTGAGAATCGCACACCCCTACTGGTTAATATCCTTGTAGCCAAGGCAACATCCTGGTAGCCTAGGTAATACCTGGTTGCCTAGATAACATTCTAGTAGCCTAAGTAAGTTCCTCATAGCCTAGGTAATACCTGGTAGCATAGATAACATTCTAATAGCCTAAGTAACTTCCTCATAGCCTAGGTAACATCCTTGTAGCCTGGCTAACATCCTGGTAGCCGAGGCAACTTCCTGGTAATTCATTTCCTGATAGCCTGGCTACTTGCAGCATCTGTGCTTTTGGAAAATAGATACAGTTTTGAACCAAAAAGAATGTTCTGAACTTTAAAAAATTAATAATGAACAAATTTAACGTTAACATACCTGGCTAATACGACCTCCCAAGTTAGTTGGCAAGTCATTTGACTTCAGTAGGATGTGTGAAAGGCTAGGATGCATGACACCTCCGAGCAGTAGCTCTGTGACACATGGCCAGCGTTACCGTGGCAACAGGTAAGACTGACCTTTCCGTCTCGAGGGAAGAAGCCCAGCTGGAAGCTGAATCCAAGCATGGTTTGTTTGTACCCGCCAACCTGCAGGTCGGTCTTCAGCAGACGCTCCGACGCCACCAAATGGTAACGAGTCATATTGATGTCCTATAATAATAAACAACTTAATGAATAAAGTGGTAAAATAAATAATACACAACACATAATTCAGATGCCTGCTTCTCGAGAACTTGGTCTAGTTTGTCATGAACAAAACTGTTATTTTACGTACCAGTGCCATGGCAGCCATTTTGTCAAGGTACTCTTTGATGGCGGCGTCGGTAGGAGCGAAGATTGTGAACTCGCCGGCCTGCTCTATCTCGTCTATCAGATCGTATTCCTGGACAGGAAAACGACAACGCAACGTGAGTTGAACCCACCGCGTATCAAAGACTACCACGCCAGGAGGCTGTCAAGTTCGTACGATTAGATAGGATGTGAAGAGCGAAAGTTCCAATCGCTGTCGTAGCGTCGCCAGAAGGCCTTCGCTCAGCTTCCTGTCTGGAAGCAGAACCTGCAACAAAAATGTTCTCATTAAGCTGACGTTCAGTTCAGACGGAACATTAACAATACCTTGTTAAGCACGTGAATGATCCCATTGGTCGCAGCCAGGTCAGGTGTGGTGATGACAGCTCCGCCCACATACGTCATCTGACGAAACAAGCATTACTTGATCAGACGAACAATCATTTCCTAAATCATCACTTCTTTCAAAGAATTCTGGTCGTACGACCAACAACATTTTTGTTCGGAAATTCGTAAACGTTAACACTTGCGAGTGGACGAGTCCAACTTACCTCCTGGCTTGTTGAAACAGGAAGTGGAGTGTTGAGAAGCGTGGTGATGGAGGAAGTGCTGCTGAGGCTGTTAAGTGGATGGACGCCGGCAATCATGTGATGTCTGCGGGCGACAAGTCAAACAAGTCACTAACAGGAAACCCTAAGAGACTCATCGGACAGACCTGATGAGACTTGGCAGGTTTCCCTTCGCCATCCAGAACTTTTTGTCCTCTGGAGACATTTTGGCAACCGCATCGGACGAAGGCAACAAGAGGGTAATGTTGTTCTCAGAGAGCGAACGACTTAGACCCGCCTCCTGGCATAAAGAAAGACGTGTCAGGCTGAGTCTATTTTCAGCTCGGGAGAATTTGAAGTCACTCACGTTGGTCCACTTGGAGAAGTCGGAAGCGTCCGGGAGCATCGTCAGCTCCTGGAAACAGCCGGAAAACAACAATCGGTGCAAAGGTCAAACACGCAAATCATGCTATTGTTCTAATCCAGACCTGGGCAAGTTGAGGCCCGGGGGCCACATGGAAGTTAAGTATTTCAATCTGGCCCGCCGGACATTCCCAAATAATTTTTTTTAGATTTTTAAGATGGAAAGTGTAGCTGCCATTATGATGTGCAGTGATGTTTTCAAATGAGCGTAAGTCTTCAACTATACAAAGTATTTCAATGGTTGGGATCTGCGCTTTTGCATGATATACTAGTTACTATGGTAATTAATTAGTTATTATGGTAATCTAAGTCACAGCAGCTCCGACGAGGCACCAAGCAGTGGGGGTGGGGAGCGTTTCCACAGAGTGTCAGCCTGAAATGCGGGTGTCAGGGACAGACATGGAAGGAGATTTTCACAACAAAGTTCTCAAGCTTAGTTATATAACAGATTGTATATTGTATTTTTACCCTTTGCGTTCATATTTCGGGACGGTATAGCTCGGTTGGTAGAGCGGCCGTGCCAGCAACTTGAGGGTTGCAGGTTCCATCCCCGCTTCCGCCATCCTAGTCACTGCCGTTGTGTCCTTGGGCAAGACACTTTACCCACCTGCTCCCAGTGACACCCACACTGGTTTAAATGTAACTTAGATATTGGGTTTCACGATGTAAAGCGCTTTGAGTCACTTGAGAAAATGCGCTATATAAATGTAATTCACTTCACTTATTTCGCTGTTTGTCGCATTTTTTGTTGCATTTTTGTCGCGTTTTGCTTGATTGTAAAATATGTCGATTGAGAGGGGGTTTGACGTTCATATGTTGTCAATATTCAGTGTTTTATAGTTCATAGAAACATTTTAAATTCCAGTCCATTTTTTAAGGCGGTCTGTCAAAACCTTTTTTAGCATTCATCCATCCATCCATTTTCTACCGCTTATTCCCTTCGGGGTCGCGGGGGGCGCTGGAGCCTATCTCAGCTACAATCGGGCGGGAGGCGGGGTACACCCTGGACAAGTCGCCACCTCATCGCAGGGCCAACACAGATAGACAGACAACATTCACACCCACATTCACACACTAGGGCCAATTTAGGGTTGCCAATCAGCCTATCCCCAGGTGCATGTTTTTGGAGGTGGGAGGAAGCCGGAGTACCCGGAGGGAACCCACGCAGTCACGGGGAGAACATGCAAACTCCACACAGAAAGATCCCGAGGCCGGGATTGAACTCACGACTACTCAGGACCTTCGTATTGTGAGGCAATCAGACATTATTGTGAGGTTTTGTATTAGTGTTCCTAAAAATAGATATACCGGCCCTCAGACACATTTATTTCTCTAAATTTGGCCCCCCAGTCAAAATAATTGTTCTAATCTGTCACCTGCTGAATGCTGCCGTAACACAAGCGTCCGTTTCCCGCGTAGCCGTCATCACACACGCATGTCCACTCGGATGACCTCAGCTTGCAGCTGGCCTGAGGACAAAGGCGACCTAGGTCACGTGACACCTCTAACAAAATCAACATTGGCTCGGAGTGGACTCACCAGGAAGTGACAACCGCCGCTCTGGCTGACACACTGATTGACACCTTCACACTCACGACCGTTTCCTAGGTAACCGCCTTTACATGTGCAGTCGTTCTGACAAATCACACCATTTAATTGTTGATTTTTTCTTAACGACAACCAAGCTGCGTCGCCAAGGTTACCTGTCCAGGTCCCACGTAGACGCAGGTGGCGTCGGGGTGGCAGCCACCGCGGTCATCAGCAAAACAGTTGTTGATTGGCTGACATTCGTCTTCATCTTCCTGCCACCCGGACAGACACTGGCAGGAGCGTGTGGCCGGGCCCGTCTTTACACACCTGGCCTGCAGGGGTCACAACAGCTGAGTTGCAATTAAAAGTACAAAACAACAAAAAACAGGAATTTGTGTTTTTAACGAGTCACAAAAAGAACCGTTAAAATATCAACCAAAGCCCCGTCTTACATTGTCACTACAACCGCCTCGGAGTGGAGGAGCACACGGATCCGATTCCACACAAGTGATTCCATCGCCTTGGTATCCAGGTCGACAGACACACCTAAGATACAAAAGATAAGTGCTGCTGCATTGTGGGTAACGGAGAAAACTACGGGGCTCACATACTTTGGGGTGCCCTGGCTGAAGTCGCAGTCTGCGTGGGCGTGGCAGAACTGGGCCAGAGCTCCACACGGCGCCGTCCTGCGTTCACAGAAGCGACCCGTGAAACCCGAATGGCAGGAGTCCGGCTTGCAGCGTCCGTCGGAATCGGGTCGATTGTCGCACAGCCCGTGGATGCAAGGACACGCTGCGCAAACACACGTAAGCTGGCATCACCCCGACAACAGGCAAGAAGGATGCCGCTGAGGAACTCCACTCACTGGAGTCACAATCGGGTCCAAATTTGTTCAAGGATGCGCAAAACTGACAACGAGAGCCTCTGAGGTTTGACGGACAGCTGCATGTACCGTTTCCCTCAATGCCGTCGAAACACTGAAACAATCATGTCCACGTTACTGACCACACTTGGCAGCAGCCTTCTTTCTTAGTGCTGCTCAAAAGGAAAACTGCACTTTTTTTGTCCATTGCCCACAATCTCTAGTTGAGAATAGAACACATGTCTTACCCTATTGCAGGGGTCGGCAACCCAAAATGTTGAAAGAGCCATATTGGACCAAAAATACAAAAAAAAAATCTGTCTGGAGCCGCAAAAAATTAAAAGCCATATTACATGTGTCATGAGATATAAATTTAATGAAGATGACTTAAAGGAAACTAAATGAGCTCAAATATAGCTACAAATGAGGCATAATGATGCAATATGTACATATCGCTGGCCTAAATAGCATGTTAGCATCGATTAGCTTGCAGTCATGCAGTGACCAAATATGTCTGATTAGCACTCCACACAAGTCAATAACATCAACAAAACTCACCTTTGTGCACTCATGCACAACGTTAAAAGTGTGGTGGACAAAATGAGACAGAAAAAGAAGTGGCATAAAACACGTCCTAGAAAGTCGGAGAAATGTATACATGTAAACAAACTATACGGTGAGTTCAAGGACCGCCAAAATAAGTAGGACAAAACGGCGCTCGCCAAATACTCGAATGAGTGAAGCATATTTAATATAAACAGTGTGATTTATAACAATTAGGGAGGTTTGTGTCATGTTTGTCCTCCTACAGAAACCATACTAAAACAAAAAAATAGATTTTTTTCCCCCTCATCTTTTTCCATTCTTCATACATTTTTGAAAAATCTCCAGAGAGCCACTAGGGTGGCGCTAAAGAGCCGCATGCGGCTCTAGAGCCGCGGGTTGCCGACCCCCGCTCTATTGAGTGTGTTCTAAAATTGTAAAGAGTGAAAAACTGTTAGTACAAGGCGGTAATGGTGATTCATCTATTCCGCCTATACTGCGCTGTAGAAAAACATCCAAAAACAGTCGAAACGGCGCCTTGTTTACATGCGTGACCTGCACAATAACCAAGCTATAGCAACATTGTTATTATAGGAGCTAACACTGAGGAACTATCGTAATTTCCAGGTTATAGAGCACACCCAAATATAAGCTGCACCCACCTAATTTTTCGACTCATTTTATTATGTACAGTATAGGCCAAAAGTTTGGACACACTTTCTCATTCAATGGGTTTTCTTTATTTTCATGGCTATTTACATTGTAGATTGCCACTGTAGGCATCAAAACTATGAATGAACACATGTGGAGTTATGTACAAAAAAGGGATAGTAGAAAAAAAAGGTGAAATAACTGAAAACATGTTTTATATTCTAGTTTGTTCAAAATAGACACCCTTTGCTCTGATTACTGCTTGGCACACTCTTGGCATTCTCTCGATGAGCTTCAAGAAATGGTTTTCACTTCACAGGTGCGCTTGAAGCTCATCGAGAGAATGCCGAGAGTGTGCAAATAAGAAGGTGTGTCCAAACTTTTGGCCTGTACTGTACACATATTGGTCACACAAGTCTATAAGACGCAGGTGTACTCATAAAAAAATTACAATTAATATTAAATATATTAAAATATTTACACAGGCGCTTATGTTTATTCACACCAAATTTAACATGGCATTAAGTGGCTTACCAGAGAGGTCACTGAGAGCAGTCTTTGTCCTTCTCCTCCTCCTGCACACAGAAAATGCTGAAGTTGTCTTCTTCGGTGCATGGCGGTCATTTTGGGGCCCGTTAATGGTGGTGGATTTATGTTCCTTGCGGCGGCTGTTTCCTTTTTCGATAGCCGGGTCTGTCACCTTTGGCTTTGGGGCTGCGCCTTGTGCATTTCGTCGTTGCTTCTACATGATGATGGCGAGGGCATTACACGCTAAATGGCTGACTGAATGATTGTGTGAGTGTATTTGATTTAATGTGAACAATTTCATTGGTCTAATGTCACTTGTTCACCAATAGGTCTGATCTTGATGAGGCAACATTTTTTTGATGCATGTGACTTGTCCGTAGCATTGTATAAAGCGCAGGGTTTAAATTGTGGGGGGAAAAGTCCTGAAATGATGGTACTTTTCTGGCATCATCACACATTGTATTGCTCACACTGCTACTCCGACCTTTAGCGAGTAGCCAGCTACTAGCAAGCTTGAGATGCTAATAACATTGTTTGCTACCCGCAATAAAATAACGAAGAAGGATCTTTAGCAGCTTCTACTGTTGCTGTGTTGTCTTTGAATTAGGAAAACGTAATACCAGGTTATAAATCATGCATCTCGCCTGCGTAGTAGAAAGTTGTGAAAATCCACATGCTACCAACTCGATGGTTCTCAAATTGTCGTTTTTAGCATTTTAGCAGGAAGCACATTTGAGGAGTGAGCATTGTTCTGAATTTAGCAGCTGTAAGAGAGTACATGTGCTGTAAAATACAACCATCCCATCAATCGGCATCAGAGTGAGAACGGACTTTGTAATTTAATGTTTTATGTTCTTATTTGAAACGTTTAGAAAAAATGCTACATGATAATGCTCCACGGCTATCACTAAGTCTGCCGTTAGTGGTAGCAAACAGAAAGTGCTCGCTACGTTGTTGTTTATAGAAGTAGCGTTCGTTGCTATGTGCTCTGTAAAATCAATGGGCCTAAGAAAGAAGTTACAGTAATGCCCAAAATGACTAAAATACTGTAAATATTATATGTTATCATGACATTACATACATACTTAAAGCATGTAAATAAAATGTTGTTGGAGGATTTTTGAAGGGCTTTATAGGGAGGCATAGTCGTGACATGAGAGTTTGGACTTTATTATTAGTTTCTGTATCATTACCTGTCTCTTATTTTTGTCGACCTCCACCACTTCCCTAGTCTGAGCGCTGGCTCCCTCACCAGCCCCTAATTGGCAACCAGGGACAGGTGTGTCTTGATTGCCAATTAGGGATGCCTTATGTTTATTTTGCTTTGTACCTTAACGTACCATTGCGTTCCCCCTGCTTCCTGTGTATGGTTACTTTTTGTGTACTTTCCTGCTGCACTATTCCTGTTGCATCTTCCCTAATAAAAGGGTTTTCATCTGAACTTTGCCTGCTGTCTTTGCATCCTGGGGTCCAGAACAAAAACAACAACCTGAGAAGGTGACAGGAACACTTGGTATCCCCAATACCTGCAATGTTAGACGCTGACCTTTTACTGGCAGTTTTTCATTAACTAGATTAAAACGCACATAAAAGGGAAATACTTGTGTGTTCTTGTCTTAAAGGGATTGTGAACAATGGGACAGTTCCCAAAAAAAGTGCAGTTTTCCTTTAAGTACCTCACACTTCTTAAAAAATGTCTCACCTGACCATGTCCTGAACATGGCATCTGGTGTCCTCCGGGACACGGCTTGCAGTCTGGACCGAAGAAGCCTTTACAGCAGACGGGAGTCTGAAACAGGTCGTATTATTCCAGATACGTTAATGCATCGATTGTACTCCTGTGACTGCAGCAGACGGATCGTTGCTGCTACTGTGAGGACACCACCCTAAGACAAAGCTTTGTATACCGTGACAGTGACATTGCAGCGTGGCGAGCATCCGGTCACCGGGAAACCCAACGGCGAGCCACCAAAGGAGAGAGTGTAAAGACAGCCGAAGAAATGGGAGCCCTGAACGAGCACAGAGAAGAAACAAAGATGAAGAAGAAGAGTGGTAGTATTGGCGGCAAGAAAGCAGAGTGTGACGTCTCACCGTGTGGACGCCGCCTGGCGAGCACTGTGACAGACTGACTTTGGAGCAGCTCACACATTTGCCCTGAAACGTCACCGCACAGAAAAGGAAAGTCAGGTGATCCTAACAGGAGCTTTCACAGAACCACACAAAAGAAAAGTCTTGTTGCAAGTCACCATGGTGATCTTGGTCTCCGTGACGTCACACCTTTGAGGCAGCAGGGGCTCGATGGATGCCGGCATTAGAACCGTGTCAATCACGTACAGACGACCATTCTTCGCCATCACATCGGCCTCCAACACGGCCGCCGTGTTCACCAACACCTGACCCTGACAATTTATCAACGCAACTCAGTCCATATGTCGATAACCAGCCATCAACAATCAGCAAGAAGCAATCGTTCCATTGAAAATGTCAATATCAGTTGACAGTTTGATACAAGCAACCGATCCACTCCAAACTCACGTTTTGGGTGACGTTGATGCTCAGCACCTGATTGGCCATCGTGACAAGTCGAGGGCCGGACACGGCGTTGAAGACATCCAACTTGCGGGACAAACATGAGTCATTGTTCATGCACGTGATCAATTAATAAAGAGTGAAAGATTGTCAGGTGGAGTCTTACCTGCGTGGACGCCACAAAGTGATTCCTTAGAAGCTCCAACCGCTTTGTAGCGCCCTGAGAGTGAAGCAAAGATCCCTGCAGATGTCATTCTCCACGAGTCAAAGACATTTTAGCACAGCAGAACCTGTTTATGTCAAAACCCCTCGGAGTCGGTAACTGATGTCGACATAAGTGGTTGTTTACTTAACCGGAAATTAAATGAAATTGTTTACAATATTAAAGGACTTTTGTTGAAAGGTTTTTCTCCATTTATGCATATTTGTGTATCTTTTCATAGTAACAAACCCTTTAACGTCAACTTATTAACAATAAGAACACGGTGGACTGGACTTTGTGAGTTGATCCACACAGATGTGTTGTCGACATAAGCGGCAACGACTTATCTTGGTTCCACTATAGTAAAAGTCAATAAAGTACAAACCCCAAAACCAGTGAAGTTGGCACGTTGTGTAAATCGTAAATAAAAACAATACAATGATTTGCAAATCCTTGTCAACCTATATTCAATTGATCAGACTGCAAAGACAAGATACTTAAAGTTAGAACTGGAAAACTTCGTTAATTTTTGCAAATATTAGCTCTTTTTGAATTTGATGCCTGCAACATGTTTAAAACAGCTGGCACTAGTGGCAAAAAAGACTGAGAAAGTTGAGGAATGCTCATCAAACACTTAGTTGGAAAATCCCACAGGTGAACAAGCTAATTGGGAACAGGTGGGTGCCATGATTGGGTATAAAAGCAGCTTCCATAAAATGCTCAGTCATTCACAAACAAGGATGGGGAGAGGGTCACCACTTTGTGAACAAATGTGTGAGCAAATTGTCAAGCAGTTTAAGAAAAACATTTCTCAACGAGCTATTGCAAGGAATTTAGGGATTTCACCATATAAGGTCTGTAATATCATCAAAAGGTTCAGAGAATCTGGAGAAATCACTTCACGTAACATTGAATGCCTGTGACCTTGGATCCCTCAGGCGGTACTGCATCAAAAACCGACATCAGTGTGTAAAGGGTATCACCACATGGGCTCAGGAACATTTCAGAAAACCACTGTCAGTAACTACAGTTCGTCGCTACATCTGTAAGGGCAAGTTAAAACTCTACTATGCAAAGCAAAAGCCATTTATCAACAACACCCAAAAACGCCGCCGAGCTCATCTAAGATAGACTGATGCAAAGTGGAAAAGTGCTCTGTGGTCTGACGAGTCCACATTTCAAATTTTTTTTGGAAACTGTGGACGTCGTGTCCTCCGGAACAAAGACGAAAAGAACAATCCGGATTGTTCTGGGCGCAAAGTTCAAAAGCCAGCATCTATGATCTATTAGTGCCCAAGGCATGGGTAACTTACACATCTGTGAAGGCGCCATTAATGCTGAAAGGTACATACAGGTTTTGGAGCAACATATGTTGCCATCCAAGCAACGTTACCATGGACGCCCCTGCTTATTTCAGCAAGACAATGCCAAGCCACGTGTTACAACAGCGTGGCTTCATAGTAAAAGAGTGCGGGTACTAGACTGGCCTGCCTGTAGTCCAGACCTGTCTCCCATTGAAAATGTGTGGCGCATTATGAAACCTAAAATACCACAACGGAGACCCCCGGACTGTTGAACAACTTAAGCTGTACATCAAGCAAGAATGGGAAATAATTCCACCTGAAAAGCTTCAAAAATTGGTCTCCTCAGTTCCCAAACGTTAACTGAATGTTGTTAAAAGGAAAGGCCATGTAATGTAAAAATGCCCCTGTGCCAACTTTTTTGCAATGTGTTGCTGCCATTAAATTCTAAGTTAATGATTATTTGCAAAAAAAAAACAACAAGTTTCTCAGTTCTAACATTAAATATCTTGTCTTTGCAGTCTATGATTTGCAAATCATTGTATTCTGTTTTTATTTACGAATTACACAACGTGCCAAATTCACTGGTATTGGGTTTTGTAGATCTTAAAACAGGTCAAATGACGCCATCAGCTCACCGCAACGCTGCGCAGGTATTCCAGGTGACCATCTAACATGTCTTCAAAGGCCGAGCTGACAGGGGCAAAGACCGTCACCTGACCTGGGGCGTCCAAGATGGAAGCCAGGTCGACGGTCTGCGGTCAGGAAGAAAAAAAAAACAGATGAACCCGACACTGACATCGCATCCTGCCTTGGTGTTGCATAAGACCTTGGATTCGGACTTACCTCCAGTAAAGAACTGAATGTCCCAAACTTGCCGTAGTCGGACACAATCTTGATTAAGTTCTCCTAAAGACACATAAACACAGGTTTCCGTCTCCAACTTGGGCTGTGTTGACAGGAAGTGACTCACCTTAACATCGCTCTCCACTGTAGCGGCGACACTGTCCATCAGTTTGTTGATGATGTGGATTATTCCATTGGAGGCGACTAGGTCAGACTGGATGACCACACCCCTCTTCCTGCTGCCGTGGATTCGGATCGTAGTCTGCGAGTCCTGTAGAAGAAGGACGGTGAGAGACTTCCTGACAAGTTCTTAGACTCATGGCTTGCTCAAGTCCCACCCTGTCAGACGTGTCACTTTCCGCCGACTTCCCCGTCAGCGTATAGAAGACGTCATTCTTTTTAAGCGTGTCAGATGTCATCACCCCGGCAACCAGGTGCATCTTACACAGGTACTTGGCTTTGGCCGAGTTGACAGTCAAAGCCCGCAGCTGCACACAATACGTACTTAAACAGGAAGTCGATGTTTCCGCAAACAAAAAGGACTAAATAGAAATCCTCACCGACAGTCCTCTGAAACCTCGATTGATTGGAACGAAAAGCGTGAAAGGACCCAAGTTCTGCAGGGGCCATGACACAGAACCTGGTCAGAAGCATCAGCGTAAAACATTAGACTTTGTCGCCAGGATGCTGTCCAATCAGTGAGGGTGTTCTGTTGTCACGTTAAGATCATGTCATCATCCTACCGAAGAGTGTGATGGCGTTGGTCAGCTGACCACTCCACTGGCCGCCCGGTTCCGTGTTGAGCTCGTAGAGACGTTGCATTATGTTACCGTAGCAAACTTTGCCATCGCCATGGTAACCTTGGAGACAAGTGCACCTGAAAGAAAGTTGCTCAGCATCTGGACCAACGCCAAATTAGTTTAACTGTGAACCAAAAAGGCGACTGACTGGACTCGTCCTGGTTTCACTGTGGTGCAGTTGGCGTTCTTGTGGCATGAATCGGGTGTGCACGAATCCGCCAGGTGACAACCGCCATCCGCCGACTTGTCAAGCCCGGGAAGACACTCGCAGTGAGACTAAAACAAACATTCCATTTAAGAAGTCACGTCCTGTTCTTGAACATGTCCCACATTTTCGCACCTTGCCCGGTCCATCATAGACACAGTGGCTGGACACAGCCGAGCAGCCGCCCTGATTGGTCTGACACGGGTCGACAGCCATGCAGACCCGCCCGTCCCCGCTGTAACCTTGGTTACAAGCACAAATGTGCTGGTTTGGCCCCGAGTGGATACAGGTGGCGTGCACATGACACACTTTCTTCACACATGGGTTTATGGCTGATGGAAACATAGTCAAATTAATTTCCTTGCATTCTGTCGTCGTATCTGATGGGAGTTTTTGTACCACCGACTCACATAAACAATCGTCGCCGGACTTCCGGTATCCGAGGAGACACTGACAGACCAGGCGACCCGTCAGAGCTTCTTCCATGCAACGCGACTTAGACGGGCACTGAAGGGAAGCACACGCCGGAAGCTCTGCGGGAACCAGGCAACAACGAGTGTTGAGGCGACGGAGTGCAGATGACAGGAGACAGAAAAGACAGGAGAAAACTCACCTCGATCGCACTTTGGGCCCGTGTAACCGGAGAAACAGGTGCATGTGCCGTCACCTTTGAGGCCGCCATCACACAAGCCGTGAACACACGAACAGACTGGACACATAACAACGCATTACAAGTCGCAACCGGAAACATACCAGAAGATCTTTAACATGTTCACCAGGTAGCTTACCTGCGCTACAGGTGGGACCGTATCGACCCACTTCACAGTCCTCACACGCTGTACCTGCAAATCCCACCTGGCAGAATGGCACACCCAAAAGGACAAGGGATCAACATGCAATCTACATGGAAGCTATATGTAGTCAACATGGAGTCTATGTGGTATCAACATGGAATCAACATGGAAACAACATAGTATCAATATGGACTCTACATGGAATCAACATAAGATCAATATTGAATAAGCATGGAATCAATATGAAATCAACATAGGATCAATACTGAATAAGCATGGAATCAATATGAAATCAACATAGGTCACCATGTAATCAATATGGAATCCAAATGGAATCAACATAGTAATAATATGAGGTCAACAATTAGTCTACACATGGGATCTACATGGTACAACAAGGAATCAATATTAAATCAGCATGGAATCTGCATGTAATCAACATGGATTCTGCATGTAATCAACATTGATTCTGCATTGATTCAACATGAAATCAATGTGTCGTCATCATGCATTCAGCATGGAATCACTATAAATCAACATGGGAATCAGCATGAAATCAACATGGATTCAACATGGAGTCTATGTGGAATCAATATGGGATCAACATGAAGTCTACATGGAATAAACATAGGATCCATATTGAATAAGCATGGAATCAATATGAAATCAACATAGGTCAACATGTAATCAATATGGAATCAGCATGGAATTCAAATGGAATCAACATAGTAATAATATGAGATCAACAATTAGTCTACACATGGGATCTAAATGGTATAACATGGAATCAATATTGAATCAGCACGGAATCTGCACATAATCAACATGGATTCAGCCTGGATTCTACATTAAATCTATGTGTCATCATCATGCATTCAACATGGAATCACTATATATCAACATGGGAATCAGCATGAAATCAACATGGATTCAGCATGGAGGATACGGAATCAATGTGGAATCAGCATGGTATCGACATGGAATCTGCATGGATCCAACATGGAATGCGAATGGAATCAACATAGTAATCATAGTAATAATATGAGGTCAACAATTAGTCTACATATAGGATCTACATGGTATGACATGGAATCAATATTGAATCAGCACGGAATCTGCACGTAATCAACATGGATTCAGCATGGATGATATGGAATCAATGTGGACTCAGCGTGATATCGACATGGAATCTGCATGGATCCAACATGGAATGCCAATGGAATCAACATTGTAATAATATGAGCTCAACAATTAGTCTACACATGGGATCTACATGGTACAACAAGGAATCAATATTGAATCAGCATAGGATCAATACTGAATGGATTCTGCATGGATTCAACATGAAATCAGTGTGTCGTCATCGTGCATTCAGCATGGAATCACTATAAATCAATATGGGAATCAACATGAAATCAACATGGATTCAACATGGAGTCTGTGTGGTATCAATATGGAATCCACATGGAAACAACTTAGTATCAATATGGAATCAATATGAGATCAACATGGAGTCTACATGGAATCTACATGGAATCAACATGAAATCAACATAGGATCAATACTGAATAAGCATGGAATCAATATGAAATAAACATATTAATAATATGAGATCAACAATTAGTCTACACATGGGATCTACAAGGTATTACTTTACTTTACTATTACTTCTAGACCTCCAACCCAGATCCCACCTCACTCCTACCCACTTCTCTAAAGTGGGCTGGCTCAAGGTGGAGGACAGAGTTAAACAACTTGCACTGAGCCTAGTCTATAAAATCCACTACACCTCCCTGATACCGAAGTACATGTCAAACTACTTCCATAACCACAACACCAGGGGGTGCTCCACTAACCACGTTAAACCCAGATTCCGAACTAACAAAGGTCTTAACTCATTCTCTTTCTATGCCACATCAATGTGGAATGCGCTCCCAACAGGTATAAAAGAAAGGGCATCTCTATCCTCCTTCAAAACCGCAATAAAAGTTCACCTCCAGGCAGCTACAACCCTAAACTAACACCCTCCCCGGATTGCTAATAATCAAATGTAAACAATCAAATGCAGATACTTTTTCTTTTTCTTATGCCTTCTGATCTCTCTCTCTCTCTCTCTCTCTCTCTCTCTCTCTCTCTCTCTCTCTCTCTCTCTCTCTCTCTCTCTCTCTCTCTATGTCCACTACTTGATGTCCATATCCCCACCCCCCCCTCCCTCCACACCCCTGATTGTAAATAATGTAAATAATTCAATGTGATTATCTTGTGTGATGACTGTATTATGATGATAGTATATATGATAGTATATATCTGTATCATGAATCAATTTAAGTGGACCCCAACTTAAACAAGTTGAAAAACTTATTCGGGTGTTACCATTTAGTGGTCAATTGTACGGAATATGTACTTCACTGTGCAACCTACTAATAAAAGTCTCAATCAATCAATCAAAAAGTATAACATAAATATTGAATCAGCATGGAATCTGCATGTAATCAACATGGATTCCGCATGCATTCAACATGAAATCAATGTGTCGTCATCGTGCATTCAGCATGGAATCGCTATAAATAACATGGGAATCAGCACGAAATCAACATGGATTCAGCATGGAGGATATGGAATGAGCATGGTATCGACATGGAATCTGCATGGATCCAACATGGAATGCCAATGGAATCAACATGGTGTCACTATGGAATCACCATTGAATCATCATGGAATCTGCACGGATTCAACATGGTGTCAATATGGGATCACCATTGAATCAACATGGAATCTGTATGGACTCAACATGGAATTGACGTGGAATAAGCATGGTTTAAGCATGGAATTAACATGGATTCAATGTGGAGTAGACATGAACTCAATGAGTCGTCTGCATGGTATCAACATGGATTCAGCTTCCAGTAAATATGGAGTCAAGAGATGTGTTACCTGACAGCTGCAGGTTCCGTTCCCTCCCAGTCCATCAGAACAAGATCCTCTGTTGCTGCAAGGTCGTTCCGCCTCTTCTGGACATTCTGACACACAAACAGGAAGTTGTGAGAAAACATGTGCTTCCTCCATTTCCACTTCCTGATGTCAACATCACGTCATCTCCCCCAAACGACCGACAGTGGGCTCTAGGCCTGGTTCAGTAACACGGTGATGTCAGCACATTTTGGAACTGCTGACACAGGCATGAAAGCCGGAAGGAAGTCGCACCTCTAACCGGACTACTTCCTTTCATCACATGAGCTTTCAAACATGTCAAATATCAAGTAGTACAATGAGTCGTAGTAGTATTTACCAGTACAGTCAGGTCCCCAGTATCCTGGACAGCACTTTTTAAGCTCTGCTTCCTTGTAGCACTCAAAGGAACAACCAGTGATTGACAGCTTTAAGGTCGCGCTACGGATGTAATACCTGCACACGCACACACAAATCAATGTGGTTGTCTCAGATTTGAAGCAATTCAGTTGAAATTAATCATGCGACTCACTGGCAGTCCTGTGTCGGGGCACCAGGTGTCCTCTTGTAGCCGGTAGAACACGACAAGATGGTGGTCAGGCTGCACGAGTGACATGACGTGCGCGTCCGTAACACCGTCGAGTTGGAACACCAGTTCTAAAAGACAGACTTTTACTTTGAAAGGCTACTGGACCAGGACAGAGGGACGTCCCCGACAGAAGGTCAATTGATGAGCATGTCAACATTCAGCACCTCACAATGAATGAACCAGAAGAACATGTGACCTCTGACCTGTTTTGATGTCACTTCACTCATCATCATCATCATCGTCGTCAAAACGGCGGTCCACAAAGTGGCGAGTGGCTGTGACGTCTGCATGGCGACGTCCTTGCTGTCTCATGTCCCCCTTGTGTGTGTGTGTCTCGTCTTTTTATGCTCGACCACCAGGACCCCCCCCCTAGTCCCACACCCCTTGTTACCCATGCCCACCGCCAGGACCCCCTAACCTCCTGTCCCTCAAGCTTCCTGACAAGAAAAAGTGCTGACTTGCATGTTTTGTATCTTCTTGTTCATCTTGAAAATGCTCATTTACTCACAAAGTATTCCCGCACTCACACAGAACAAATTCCTGTGTGTGTGTGTGTGTGTGTGCGTGTGTGTGTGTGTGTGTGTGCGCGTGCATGTGTGTAAGCAGATAATAGCAGGACATCCTTGGTTATCTTGTTTGTCTTTCCTGGAACTTTCTGCTGTGTCATCAAACAGGCTCACAGTCTTCCTGATGATGATGAAGCATATACGGTTTATTTTTTTTTTATTTTTTTTTTTACAATCTTTTTCTCATTGATATAAAATGTTTGTTATTTTGTTTTAATGAATCAAATCGATAGTGAATCCGGGTGTATTTTTAATGGACATCAATAAACAGGGCAGGGAGGAAAGGCGACGACAATTCTAAGGGCCCACAGCCAGCTAGGGCCCACACCTCTATGACAAAATGATGACGCATACAGTAAACTAATATATATTCATGCAAATGAATCAGAATTAAAACAAAGCCACAAGTTATATAATATTCTAATTTTAATAATTTCAATAACCCCCTTTGGCCCCTTCTTAAAAATGAATTTGGTCCACAGCAATGTTCCCTCTAAGGCAGGGGTGTCAAACTCATTTTAGATCGGGGGCCACATGGAGAAAAATCTACTCCCAAGTGGGCCAGACTGGTAAAATCATGGCACGATAACTTAAAAATAAAGACAACTTCAGATTGTTTTCTTTGTTTAAAAATAGAACAAGCACATTCTGAAAATTTACAAATCATAATGTTGTTGGGGGTTTTTTACACTTACATGTTGCGGTTAATAGTATTCTATCTTTATTTGTCGTTATTTATACTTTCTGAATAAATTATGTGATATTGTTCATCAGTCAACTCATTGGTGTTAATTTTCAATCTAAAAATATCAAAATCAAATTACAGGCTGTTATTTATGTAGTTTGCTCATTTTCCTTGACTGGTGCACTGTTTTTTTGTTGTTTTTTTACATATGTAGCATAATCTACAAAGATACAAAGAATTGCTATTGCGACATCTAGTGGACACATTTAGAACAGAACATTTCGGCTCATTTTTATACATGAGCAAACTCATCCCGCGGGCCGGATAAAACCTGTTCACGGGCCTAATCCGGCCCGCGGGCCGTACATTTGACACCCCTGCTCTAAGGTGTGCGCCTGCTCCCGTGTCGTTCAATGTGGTTTTGTAAAATGTGTTTTTAGTGGGACATTAGTAGGATTTACTGTTATTGGATTTCATAGCAATAAAAAATATAAGACACCATAATAGATGACAACAACAAAGTAAAACAGACTATTTAGAATATTTGGGTAATTTACACTGACTTTTGAATGATTCAAAAATATTTTTTGTCTGGGAACGGGAAGCTGTCCACTTAGAGCAGGCGTTTTCAAACTTGTTTTCATAGAGGGCCACATCGCGGTTATGGTTGCTCTCAGAGGGCCGTTTCTAATAGTGAGTAGCATATCAATATAAATGTATACCTGTACAATACATGTTTATAATTGCCTATGCATTTGATTATTAGAATCTTTTTTTTTTTCAAAAATCTTCAGATTTTACTGCAGAAAACTGCCAGCTCAGTCTGCAGAATTTTACTAGTTTTGGTTTTAAAAAAAACATCCATCCATCCATTTTCTACCGCTTGTCCCTTTCAGGGTCGCGGGGGGTGCCGGAGCCTATTTCAATTAATGTTGAAAATATATGAAATTGCATGCAGTACATGTTATGTTAAAATATCAAAATGGAAAGAACAAATACCTTTGTAAGAAAAGATAAAGTACTTTATAATATACATGTTTATAACTGCCTATGCATTTGATTATTAGAATCTGTTTTTACATACACTGTTAAAAAATATCTTCAGATTTTACTGCAAAAAACTGCCAGCTCAGTCTGCAGAATTTTTCCAGTTTTGGTTTAAAAAAAAACAAAAAACATCCATCCATTTTCTACCGCTTGCCCCTTTCAGGGTTGCGGGGGGCGCTGCAGCCTATCTCAGCTGCACACACACACACACACACACACACACACACATACACACACACACACACACACACACACACATATACATATACATTACAAAAAATTAATGCAACAGAGCTGCCAGTTTTCCCACAATAAAATCTACACTTGTTGTTTTTACAGTGTGTTAATGTATATGGAAAAACGGAAAGACATTTTTTTGAATGATAACAAATGGCAGCTCAATCCCCAGAATTGTATCTTAAAATCTATTGTCATTTTTACAGTGTACAATTTGATGGGTAACTTACAATGAAATTATAAGTCAAGCATATATTGAAGTATAGGGAAATGTAATATTTTGTTACATTATTAGATACAATTAAAATTAAAAATATATGAAATTGCATGCAGTACATGTTATGTTTAAATGATATATTCTCATTGTATCCCATTGGGTTGAGTTTTTTCTTGCCCTGATGTGGGATCTGAGATGTCGTTGTGGCTTGTGCAGCCCTTTGAGACACTTGTGATTAAGGGCAATATAAATAAACTTTGATTGATATGTTAAACATTTTCATAACTCAATTTAAACTTTAAGATTATATGAGGCTATGTTTTTGATATTTGTTTTAGAACAACATATTCCATGTGCTCTTTGATTTACTTGCAAATTTTAAGTAAATGCTACATTTACCTCAAATTTACCTGTGGACTTTGTTTTTTGCATATCAGTCCTTGATTGTTAAATGCAATAAAATACCCACTACCTGTTTGTTGAGTGGTTGATTGAAAATGTATTTACAATCAGAGGTGTAATAACATGTTGCAATCAGTGAAATGAGAATAGGACGACTAATAATACATAATTTACATAATAATACTCGGACTTGTTAAGTCCTTAATCGTAAAAAAAAAAAAGGACACAAATCGGGTCTATCACACCAGGCACCGTCAAGAACACCGAAAAACAAGACAATTGAAGGTGGCAATGAATGGGTTAAAGGGGCCCACATCCATACTCTTTCAGGGGGCCCAGAATTCTTAGCAACAGCCCGGTTTTATGCTGCAGCTGTTACATATAATGTAATATTGTACATGGTAATTGTTATATATTGTATACATTATGTAAAAATATAATAACATAATATGTCAGTATATATCATATACTGTATATATAGTATGTAAATATTACATATATGTTATATTTCATATTGCTACCACAGTACATTTTTAGTCTACTTTATACCTGCATTATCCCTTCCATCCTTACACTTTCCATCCTTTGTAACTGAGCTACTGTGTGGAACAATTTCCCTTGTGGATCATTAAAGTTTGTCTAAGTCTAAGTCTAAGTCAATAAAACATACTTTTTTTTCCTAAGTAAAAAGGGGCAAAGTTTTCCCCCCCATGTGGCTGAAAATGGTACTGCACAAAATAGTTGTTATTCATTAAAGCAAAATGATTTATTTTCTAAAATTCTCCATCGGCTTTTTCAGTTTTTTTGGTTGAAGATTTAGCACCAATACGTCCAAGGGGCGAGCGAAAGAAGTCAGTTGCGGGAGCCGTATTGTCCGCGTAGCGCCAATGCAGCAGGTGACCACCAGGGGGCAGCACCGGCGCTCACTTACACGTGTGCGTGTCGCTCATACTCTCGCAGCGCCGGCAGCGCACGTAGCAGCACCACACAAACTTGCACGCGCAACGGTGCACGTGACGCTCCACGTGCGTGTTGTAGCCACGCCCACAGCACAGCAGCTTGCAGCCGTCGGGCCCGCTGGAGGTGCGGTTGCAGCGGCGCCCCCTGGTGCCGAACACGCCCCAGCGGCGGTTCTCCAGGCAGTAGTTGGGCGACTTGTTGATAAAGACCAGCTGGTGTTTGTCCACCGGGGGGCGCCGTGGCGGCTCCTTTCTTTTGCTCTTCCTCTTGCCGCCCGCCCACAGCTGGACGCTGTGCTCGTAGCGTTCCTTCAGGTAGCCGCCCACCTGGCCGAACGGCGCCATGGTCCTCCAGCACGTCTTGACGGCGCACGAGCCCGACACGCCGTGACAGCGACAGTCGGTGGACATCGTCATGACGACAGCCTGCAGGGCCAACAAGAACACGATGAGCAAAAGACTAACCGTGGAAAAAGACAAAGAAGGTGCAGCGAACCTGGCGCCCCGCCTCGCTGTTGTGCACGTTCATGTTGAGGAGGGCGTGGCCTCTGGCGTCGGTCGACGTGTTTTTGGCGGCATGATCGATGAACCTGCGGCTAAGCCAGGTCCCGTACTGGACGTGGTCCGAGCAGCCTCCCCAGTGCCAACCCTCGGCGGGAGAACCCGCCCCCTTCAGGCGGGCGTCGCAGCCACATTCGCTCACGTTGCCGTGGCTACAAAAGCGCGTGACGGCGTGGACCAGCCCGGCCGCCATCACCGCGTAAAGGAAGGCTGTTTCCTTGGTTCCTTTGAGAGAGAGGAAGAAGCTTGAACTGCTTTCCTTCAAAATAAAAGTCAAAAATAGATAGAAGCCGTTTCTCACCGCTTGTCAGCTCGTGGCCAAAGACGGACGGGTGTTGGCGGGTGGAACAGTTCCAGCGCTCGTGTCGGAACTGGTTCTGACACTCGCTAATGGCCAGCCGGGCAGCGTCCCGAATGCTGGGGATCAGAAAAGTCCTTTTTCGGCACACCTCCCTCTGCTGGGCACTCAGAGGAAGTTCAGAGCAGCCTGCCTCGTCGGCTTGACCCGCAGAACTCAAACCCAACAACCTGGCGAGGACCAAAATTCAATTTAGACAACCAGCATTTCTGAAAGCTCAATTAGGTTGGATTCCTACTCGTCAAACAGCACTGTACTCAGAGGTGTGAAGTAACACACTGCATTAACTCACTTACATTTACTGAAGTAGCTTTTAGATACATTGTACTTGTCAGACTGGTTTCAATGCAATATACTTTTTGCTCAACCTTGCGTATTTTTGTGAAGAAACTCTACTTTTACTGTATCATAATGTATATATACACCCTCGCGACCCCGAAGGGAATAAGCAGTAGAAAATGGATGGATTATATACATACACACATAAATGTATATATTTATATACATATACATACATACACACACACACAGGTTATCATATGGAATGGGGACCAAGTTTTTGATCATCACTTGTGGGGACCACCCTTTCTACAGGTTGTGGAGGCATAAAAAAAATTAAGTAAAATGGCCACTGCCCAGTTAGCTCATACACGTCTTTAAATCTCTGGATTGATGAAGTAATGTGCTGATCATTCTTACTGGGGATCCTGGGGAAAAAAAGAGTTAATATGGTTCATGGGGACCAAATTTTAAAAAAAATTCATAATTCACCCAAATTTGTACGTGACTACTGAGGACCATTAAAAAAATAAAAAATAAAAATCAAATTAAATATGACATGATCCTCAGAATACAGCACTACAGCCTCTTATAGGAAGTTTCACCACTTAAATGTTAAAGCAAATCCTGCATCTTCTGTGACATTACTGAAAACTGCTATTCAGCAGTAATGAAGTTGTCTGCAACTCCAACTACCAAATATAGAAGGATGGAAAATTCTGAATGTGAATCATACTTTAAGGTAATAATGTCTTATAATCATGCTGTATGAAAATGTCATCCTAAGGAACACTAAACCAGATTTTGTTTCTGGAAAAATATATTAGTTTTAACTAAGGATGGATACCATACAGAATCACAGTACTATTAATGCCAGGATAACAAATGTTTCACATTTCACTTCGGCATCTTCAGAATGGATCTGACTATCATTTAAAAAGGTTTCCCTTTTGGGGACCTGTTTTTTTGTCCCCATACCGTCAGAGGTCCCCTAAAGGTGACTGTGTAAACATAGCGATGTCCCCATTAAGGAAGCATTGCCAGAAAACGCACGCACGCGCACACACACACACACACACACACACACACACACACACACACACACACACACACACACGCACACACACGTGTGTAAACAGAGCCTGGCAGGACGGCACTCAAACTACACACTGTAAAAAGGGACATGAATTTCAGACGAAGCAGCACAACTCTTCAACGTTTACTTACAAATTAGGAAAAAGAATTTCACTTCCAACTATACAAAACATGTTGCGGTAAGTTGTAGGTACTGCTTTTTATGATTTCGCTGCACATATGCTAACAGTAGCGCTGTTATAACGTCATAAGTGACTGTAAAATGTGCATATTTTGTCATACATGCTGTAGTATACATGCTGTGGGCCCGCCACATCATTTAACGTTGGCCTACACATCATTTTATCTGGTCCGCCAATTGGTTTTAAGTAGCCCGCCACTTCATTTGAAGAGGCCTCATGACATCATGGTATTTTACTTCCTTTTAAGTGGCCCAACACGTCATTATATGCAGTCCACTAAATGAATTTAAGTGACGCACCACATCCTTTAATTTGGCCCGTCATGTTATTTTATGTGGCCTGCAAAAGGCTGTAAATAATAAAGCACTTTCTGGCTAAAGGTATTTAATCTTTCAATTTTGACAGAAACGATTATTATAATCTGATCATGCAACAAGATGGTACAAAAAAAATTTTTGGTTATCAAAAATAAATGTAGTACTCAAATATCTACTTGTCACTTGGAATTACTGTTTAAAATCAAGTTATCCATCAATCTCTTGGAAAAAAAAAATTAATTATTCAAAATAGTTGCCTATGGAAAACGTGGCTATTATATGTTTATTTTCATTTTCATATTGACTATTACTCTTGAGGGCAGCCATAATTGCAATATGGCCCTCAATAAAAAACAGTTTAAACACCCCTGCTAGTGTCTCTGTTTCACACACACACACACACACACACACACACACACACACACACACACACACACACACACACACACACACACACACACACACACACACACACACACACACACACACACATACACACACACACACACACACACACACACACACACACACACACACACACACACACACACACAAACTACGGTTGTAGTGAAAATACCATTAAAAAATGTCTACTAAATCAATGAAAAGTTCCTCACCAGTTACTCAGTGTGTGCATGCAGTTTTTTTCCCTGAAGACTTACTTTTATTCAAAAAAGTATTATTTTGAAGGCTACTTGACAGTACTCTTTCTGGAATACACTTTTTGGCTGTCTCCCCACCTCTGACCGTAGTCGTACACACTGTGAGTTAACTGACACCCTCTGTCCACACTAACACTATTTTTTTTAACAGTTTTTTTCCATGTTTTTCGTCCATCAGTTAAAAAAAAATGTTGTCTATATATTTTTTTAAAATGTGTCTATATATGTATATATATATTTTTGCAAACCTTTTTGGTCTATTATAGTTTTTAAGTTATTAACGTTCTGTTATCCACCTGTGTGAAGTTGAAACTAATGTCCATATCTCCCCACACTTGTCCCAATCATTTGTGCTGCAAAAATAATTGGTCTAACTATTATAGTTTTTAAGTTATAACAAATTATGATTCATAACACACACACACACACACCTTCTCGAAACCTCCTAAAAAAAATGGGTCTCACTTTTATAGTTTTTATAACAGTCATGACCTGGCAACCTATCTTATTTTTGTTGCAATGCCTGGTTTTCTGGGTCACTATAGGCGTGACCGCTTGCGTGCACACCTGTTGCTCATTTGCTCCAGACTATTTGAGGTCTCCTGTCTCTTGACTTGGCATCAGTAGATTTCCTGATGGTTCACCCTTCCAGTCGTGTGCATCTCCTCTGCTTTGGCTCCACTCACGCTTCTCCTTCCCTGTGGCTCAGTCCCCCCGCCCCTGCATTCTTTGTTATTTTCCTCCTCACTCCTGTTAATCCCAGCTAAACCGTTCGTGACAATTACATTTCGTAGAGCTGGCTATTATTCATAATTTGTTAATAACTTCAAAACTATAATAGTTCGACCAAAAATTGTGCAGCACAAATGTACAGCAAAACTGAATGGGAGAAGTTTGGGGAGATTTCGACGTAATTGGGGGTCTAGTTATGAATAATAATATGTTAATTACATGTCAATAACATAATACGTTACCTTAAAAACAATAATAGTTGGACCAAAACATTTTGCAGCACAAACAATTGGGACTGGTTTGGTGAGGTTTTGAGAAGGTGGTGGGCTGGTTATGAATATTGAAACGTAAATAACTTAAAAACTATAATAGTAAGACAAAAAAAAGCTGCAACACAAACAAATGGGACAAGTTTGATTTTGACAAGGTGGGGCGGCTAGATGACATCACTAGTCAGAAAATATACTAAGCTGGCCCGCCACATCATTTTATATGGCCCGCGAAATGGTAATAATATGCTTTAATAAAGAATATTTTCTCACTGAATGTATTTGTTCTTTTCATTTTGATATTCAAAAGATACGTAAACTGCATGCTTATCTTTATATACATATATTTTCAAATGTAATATTACCTAAAAATGCAACACAATGTTATCATATTTTTTTAAGTATACTTGAATATGAGCTTGACTTATGATTTCAAAGGAAGTTATCAAATCGTGCACTGTAAAAATGACAATAGACTTTACGGTAAAATTCTGGCAATTTAACTGCCAGGTTTTTTTTTTAAACTAAAAAACAACTTTGGTACTGTTTGTGTTTACAGTAATACACTATAAAATCAACAACACTAGATTTTACTGTAAAAAAAAATTAAGAGTGGTACTGTTTTTCCATACCATTTCCATTAATATTTCCATTGAAACTTTTACGATAAAATTCTGGCAACGGAGCAAGTTTTTTTTAACACTAAAATCTATTTGGGGTTTTTTAAACGAACATTAAAAAAAAGCAAATAATCAAATGCTCAGACAATAATGCAATATCAAGAGCCGAATCCCTACTTTAAAATAAATCCTATTTACAAGTCTGAGGGCAGACATAACTGCGATGTGGACCTCAATGAAAACAAGTTTGACACCCCTGCTTTAGAGTAACTTAAAAACCGTAAAGTGTTTGCAGCACAAACGTGTACAGCACAAAAAATTGGGACACACGTTTGGGGAGATTTGGACCAGGTGGGGTTGCCAACTTCACACAGGTGCCTTGTGGACGTAGCCAAACACGACTATAGAAGCATGCATGCAACACAGCCAAGTCATAGAGTGAATAATGCGATCGCTCCTCGCAAGTTATTAATGATAACCAAGACAATGTGTATTAAAAGTCAAATACAAAGAGTCTAAAATATCCAAAAGTCAAACCCACCACACACTCGCTCACCCGCAAATATTCATACATGTCATTTGAATTAAAAATAAACATCACAGCCACCAGCTGGCACATAATAAATAATCAGAGCGACTCCAAATAAAATGGTAAATGGTCTGTATTTATATAGCGCTTTACTTTATACATCACATTCACCCATTCACACACCGATGGCGGAAGCTGCCATGTAAGGCGCTAAACACGAGAAGTCAGGAGCAAGAGTGAAGTGCCTTGCACAAGGACACAACGGCCGTGACGAGGACGGCGGAAGCTGGAATAGAACCTGGAACCCTAAAGTTGCTGAAACAGTCTGCGTAGCGCAGATGGTATAGCGAAATAAGAGTGAAAATAATCCACAAAGTGAGAGAAATGGCAGTGAAAATAAGAATGAGGCAGGGAAAATTAAGATGAGGCAAATTCATCTTTCCTCGTCGACTATCAATATGAGCACAGAATTGGGGGGGAAACAGAGCGACAAAAACGACATTTCTAGAAGCTGAAAAACGTAATCTTTTCCTCCATGGATGAAACACTTTATTAATAACTACAATTTTAATTTTATTGTCGGGCTTAACTGCAATAACATGTTGCCTGCAGCATACTTATAATTAGTCACATGCATTATTCAATCAATTATTCTAAAAGTATTACAACTTTTTATCGTAAGTATTAACGTTGTTATGACTATTACAAAATGTTTTTATTTTCTATTATTTCAGTATTAAAGAGGTTTGGACCTAGAATGATTTGAAGTCATAGAAATTATTAGTAAACGTACTAAATAATATCATGACAAAAATTATGATTGTAAGTTATTTCTTATTATTAGGAGGTATTAAAAAGTATAATGATTAGAATTACTGCATGATCGGAAGTTAGTTATTAGAAGTTATTAGCGTGAAAAAACATACTAACTTAGAATCATAATTCTTATCATCTTGATAACACTTTCCATATTAAAAACAAATGAATACTTATACTAACGTCTAATAATTATAACCGTTAATTTAAATTCTATTTACCACATTACTAGCGTGATTCGAATAATGATTGTAAGTTATAATTATTAAAAATAATTGTTGTAAATATGAAAACATATTAACACTTAATCATAATTATAATTAGGGATGTCCGATAATGGCTTTTTACCGATATCCGATATTCCGATATTGTCCAACTCTTTAATTACCGATACCGATATCAACCGATACCGATATATACAGTCGTGGAATTAACACATTATTATGCCTAATTTGGACAACCAGGTATGGTGAAGATAAGGTCCTTTTTTTTTTTAAAATTCATAAAATAAAATAAGATAAATAAATTAAAAACATTTTCTTGAATAAAAAAGAAAGTAAAACAATATAAAAAACAGTAACATAGAAACTAGTAATTAATGAAAATGAGTATAATTAACTGTTAAAGGTTAGTATTATTAGTGGACCAGCAGCACGCACAATCATGTGTGCTTACGGACTGTATCCCTTGCAGACTGTATTGATATACATTGATATGTAATGTAGGAACCAGAATATTAATAACAGAAAGAAAAAACCCTGTGAATGAGTGTAAATGGGGGAGGGAGTTTTTTTGGGTTGGTACACTAATTGTAAGTGTATCTTGTGTTTTTTATGTTGATTTAATAAAAAATAAAAAAAAATAAAAAACGATACAGATAATTTAAAAAACGATACCAATAATTCCCGATATTACATTTTAAAGCATTTAAACACATCTCTAATTATAATAATCAGAATACTAATTATTATTATTAAGTATTATTTGAATTATTAGAAATAATTAGAATAAGAAGTTGTTAAATATTAGTTTTTCGCATTTAAAAAGTATTATTGTAATAATTAGAACTAATAATGCAATGAGAAATAAATCCGATTATTAGTTAATTCTAGTCCAATTGATAGAACCGTAAATGCGCCAATTGACAACAGGAGTGATGTAAGTCTTCAGTGTGATTATTATTAATTGAGATATATTTATCTGACGTGCAGGTGCAGGCGGGTACTCACATCCAGCTGGCGCCGCAGCTCGGCGGCCACACGCACACGCACAGCAGCAGCAGCAGCACGGTCAGCGTGCACACGCCTCGGACCCGGCTCGTCTCCATGTCGGCCGCGCGGCGTCTTCATGCCCGTGCGCGTGCCAGTGGCTGCATG
>NC_084742.1:10485203-10562703 GCF_033978785.1 Entelurus aequoreus | reverse complement strand
TGAGTGTAGATCAATGTCTTAGATGGCCTAGGCCCAAGATTGTAGGTATATGTCCTCGGTGAGTGTAGGTCCATGTCATTGATGTTTTTGAGGCCAAGGTTGAAGGTCCATTGTCCACAGGTTGATTTAGGTCAATGTCCTTGATGATCGAGGTCCATGTTCTTGATGTTACTATGTCTATGATTGAAGGTCCATGCTCTCGTTAATTTCAGATCCATGTTATTGATGTTCGAGGTCCATGATTATCAATCCGTGTTGTAGACACAGCTAGGTCCATGTCTAGATGAATGTAAATCCATGTGCTGGATTTTTCCAAGTTCTTGATTGCAGATAGATTATTGTAGATCCATGTTATAGTTAATCTAGGCCTGTGATTGTAGGCTCATGTCCTTGTTAATCTAGGTCTATGATTGTAGGTCATGTATAGGTTCGTGTCTGGATAAATCCATGTTGTAGATGTTTCTAGATTATTGTGGGTCCATGTTGTAGTTATTTTAGGCCTATGATTGTAGGTCAATTTTCTAGATTATCGTAGATCCATGTACTAGTTATTCCAGGCCTATGACTGTGGGTTCATCTTCTTGTTATTCTTGGTCCACGATAGTAGGTCCATGTTATAGGTGATTGTAGGTCCTTTATTTATTCTAGCTACATATTATTGAGGCCAATGCGTTCTAGGGCCATGTGATAACTGTCTTAGATGTTGTAAATCAGTTTACGTACTCGGACACAGGCGACTCAGCAGGATGTCGGCGTACACCTGGTTCACAGCTCCAATTACATGATAGGACGATGTATTGGTCTTCACTTTTGAAGGAGGGTTTGCATAGTTTGATTGGCTTCCAGGTTGGGTTGTGCGGTGGGCCGACTCGGCACAGAACTTGTCCACCTGGCGACCATGAGGAGACAAGTGTTGGTGTGAGACGGTTACAGTGACGTTGGAGCAAAGTTGCCGTTTACCTGATGGAAGTGGCACGCACAACGTCCCGGCAGGAAGTCTTGGTAGCGACCCATCGTGATGGCCAATGTGTCGATCACCTCATAGCCGTGATGCTTTGCAGCAGTGATAATATTCTGGTTCTCTCCGGGAAGCTTTTGGATCTCCTTCTGAAAGATCAGCGACCACCAAGAAGAAGTTCTAGCAAGTTGTCACGGTGACAAGGGCAAAAACAGTTTTACAAGGAAAATAGAACAAACCGGACTGCGAAATCGGATCCCGTCCACAGGAAGATGGAAGCCCATTCCCAAAGACTTGACCACCACTTGGACTCCACTGAGAGACTCACTGAGAAGAATTGGGATACCTCAGTGACGCTACTTTTGAAGGACATCATTTGAACAGCTCACCTATCCAGAACCTCACGAACCATCCACAGGTGCTTGCTGTTGAGCCATTGAACTCCTCCCACCACCAATACGGTCATCTCAGAGTTCATCAGAGGTCCTGACCTTTATGATGCACATGTGACACGTCAGAAAGGCATCATGTGAGAAGATGGCGTCTCCCCACCTGTGCAGCAGCTGGGTCAGCGCCTGCTTGAAGGTGGGCCTTTGCTTGTGGTCCAACCAGAACTGAGGATAATACGAGTAGCTGACCCACGTCTGACCGTGGTTCAGGTTCTTGTAGACCAGCATGTCGTGGGCTTTGTCCCAGTCCACCAAGCTGGAGTTGAGCCGCTCCATCAGGAAGTACATCATGCCCCGATTGGTCGAGTCCCCCAAGAACAACACCTGAGGGGGGCGGAGTCAGCAGGAAGGAAGGAAAGAAGGAAGCATTTGAAGGTCATCATCTCAAAACCTCACCTTTCTACCTGCCATACACTCCTGCAGCAGGGGGCGCTTCACCACTTCATGATAGCAACTGTCGGGTTGCCAGGCAACATTCCGCCAATCACACGTCCTGTTGTCAGAACAGCTGAGGCACGGAACCAACCAGCGACCTGACAAATGGATATTTTTATACTTCCACGTCATCAGCAAGTGAAGGTTGCCAACACACCTGGAGAATGTCCGGAAGTGCAGGCAGGAAGTGGATCGGTTGGTCTGGAAAACGGTTCCAGACCACAGGGGCGATTCGGAAGAACCACGAGTCCACAATCCTAAAAACGACCCAAAGGACATGTTGTCAATTAGAATCTACTTGGGGTTTTTTTTTGGTTTTTTTTGCAGAGCTAAGCTAAGGTAAGCTAAGGTAAAACTTGAAGCGTTCTTCTCTGGTACGTGGAAGCAGGTGGTGTCAAGGGTCAAATAAACCCGACCAGCTCAGCAGCGAGGCCCCATGAGAGCCGCCGCGTTTGGTCAAGACTTCAGAGCCGGCCCGCCGCCTCACACACACACCAGAACCACGCACACGCTCTGTGATCCATCCCAGCATACACTCCTCCTCTTCTTCTGCTGCGCCCGCCGCTGCTTTCAACGCGGCGGCGCCACATTCTGCACGCCGACGCCACAGCTCGCAACAAAGTGACACAAGAAAACTTAACAGGGATTTTCTTGTTCATACCTGAGCTCAGAGAGCGCCTTCAAACGGGACACACACACACACACACTGTCGCACACACACACACACACAACACAACACACAGTGATTGTTTTTCTTTACTGCACTTCAGTTATCAATAAAAGTAAGAAAAAGAGGAAATACATTGTACTTCCTGTTCCTAGTCTACTTCCTTGGGGTGGGTCCGCTGACTCACTTGAACATAGCCGCAGGTCACATGGTCCCCAAACATTGGCAGGCTGGGCCGGCCTTCGCGGTACACGTGCACGGTGTAGACGGCCACCACGGACGGCGGCGACACGGCGTCGTCCGTCACCAGGATGTTTACGCGGTTGTGTCCCAGGCCGACGGGGAAGGTGAACACTCTGAGGAGGGGGAATGTATTTTCTACTAGTCAAACAATATTTTCAGTTCAATGGATTGAGTCCAAATTTCATAGCGTGTATGTGCAAATGTGTACGGGTAGATATAACAAAGCTCCTTGAATCTTGAATCCTAGAAATATTGCCCGATTAGAAGAAAATTGTGAAGTATATGAACAAGACTTTTGATTACTATATTATTATTATTATTTTATGATTAATTATAACACACTAGCTTTAACATATTATTAAATGTAATATTTTCCATTGTCTTCTAGTCAGACAATATTTTCAGTACAATGGATTAAAAATATTGTCTGACTAGAAGAAAATTTAAAAGTATCGGAACAAAAATTATTATAATTATACTATTATTATTATTAATTAAAATACACTAGCTTTAACATATTATTAAATGTATTTTTTTTTTTTCCATTTTTTTCGAGTCAAACAATATTTTCAGTACAATGGATTGGAAATATTGTCTGACTAGAAGACAATTGAATAGTATCTGAACAAAAACTATACTATTTTTAAAAAAAAAATCAATAATAATAATAATTAAAATACACTAATTTTGACATATTAAATGTAAACAAATAATAATTTACATTTCTTTTAGTCGGACAATATTTTTAGTACAATGGATTAGAAATACTGTCTGACATGAAGAAAATAGAAAAATATATGAACAAGAATTATAATTACTATGTTATTATTAATACAATAATAATTAATTTTAATAGACTACCTTTAACATTTTATTAAAAGTAACATTATTTAAAATGTTCTTCTAGTCAGACACTATTTTTGGTACAATGGATTGGAAATAGTGTCTAAATAGAAGAACATCAAAAAGTACATAAACAAGAAGACATAATGAACCTTTTTTTAGATTACTATAATAGTTTGTTTATATGCATACTTATTCATAATTTTTTTAAACAAAAATACTAAATCATTATAATATGCATTTACAAATAGAAGCCTCCTTGCTATTTTAAACCTTATGATGAGTATTTGTTATTTGTTTATGTATGAATAATCATTTAAGGACACTTGTAAAAAAAATAATGACAATTTTTAAAATAATAATAACTGTAAGGTCAGAGGTGAGCGTCGGTCTCACCTGGAAGCTCGCCGCTCGTCCAAGCGGACGCCACAGGCGGCGCTGGCGGGCTCCGCGCGGACTCTGATCATTAGCGTGTCAAAGGTCACTTCTGTGTGGTACTCCTTCAAATGGGGGCTGAAGGGGGGGCTCAGCGTGAGGGGGGGGTCGGAGTAGATCTGACGGAGGCGGGCGTCCACGCATGAACCTAAAAAAAAGCACAGGCGGCCAATCACAAGCCAGAACGCCAACGTCAAGCCGATGCCTTACCTGTGCTCTGATTGACAGACGCATCTGATTGGTCGGCCCTGCAGCACAAAGACGGGCTTGTTAGCGCACGTGGAAAAAGGGCATCAGGCGCGCGAGCCAAAGAGCCTCACCTGCCAATGACGCTCCCGTGATGGCGAACGACGGCGAGCAGCATGTCGGACAGGCGTGAAGCGCCGCGGGACGAAGATACGCCGGGACACACCTGCACGGTGTCACACGTCAATACGTCCTACTGATCCAAGACAAAGACTTGCATGTTTGCTACCAGCTGGAAGGACCTCGGCGCCATCATGTGACCGTGAAAGCGACGTAGAAGAAGAAAGTCGTCTGCAGACATTCGGACGCCGCTTGTCTCTGTGAAGACGCCGCGCTGACATCGGGACAAACATCCAAAAATCATCCCGAGCTCTTGGCGAGTCACATGACCCTCACCTGCTCGTCGTCTGACTGCGTCTCCAAAGACAACAGGAAGTGAAGCGTGTCCTCCAGGATGACATCTCTGGTGACCTGTCTGTCAAAGTGGCGATCACTCAGAGCCGACAGAGTCAAACCCGCGTCCACCTGGACAAAACCGACCAATCACACGACACACTGGATGACGCTCTGTATTCCAGCCGCAGTCACATGACCACAAACAAGGATTTTCAAAATAAAAGTTCTGGCATGCACATGAAAATTGCGCACCTGCGTGATGAGTGGCTTGATGGATCCGCTAAAGAGCAGCGTGAAAGTGAGCAGCTGATAACACAACACACACCTGAAACACAGCACACCTGTCAATCATCCTGCTCCACCTCTCGCCAAAAACAAGTTCACCTGTTCAGGCTTTGAGCCTCTTTATTGGCAGACACTGCGGCCTCCAGCACCTGACCTATGACCTCCTTAGCTTGCCCCAAAGCTTCTTGGGAAGTCTTTGGCGGAAGTCGCTGCAGCAGGAAGCCACTGAGCTACGAGCAGAGGACAGTGATGACCAGCAGGGGGCGGCAGTGTAGCAAGACCCACCTGACATAATTACCTGTGTGGCCCACGATATCTGACTGTCTGTCACTACGGCAACGTTGTGCAGAAAAGCGGTCAGCGGCCTCACGGAGGTCACTACGACGTAAACATTCACCACGGCAACCAGGCCAGATTCCACGGCGGACGTGCTGTCGGAACATCGTGTTGAACACGTGCGTGCGCATACACGTACACACACACACACATGCACACCTGTCAGCTCCAACGGGGCCGTGAGGGGGAGTCTGGTTGTGACTGCAAGCAGGAGGCATGATGGGTAATCCACGCGCTGACAGAGAAAAGAGAAAACGTATGTATAGGCTATATAGCGTATGGATATGTACATTTGAAGTATAAATGTATTTACTGTAGGTGATATACGGTATAAATGTGGTGTATATAAGTATGTGTATGCAATATAAATGTATTTAAGTATTTAAGCTATATAGAGTATGAATGTATATAAGTATATATATATATGCAACATAAGTATTTAAGTTATATAGAGCAGTGGTCCCCAACCTTTTTGTAACTACGGACCGGTCAACACTTGAAAAAGCGTAAGCACGCATGATTGTATTTTTTTATGACAAAAAAATAAAATAAAAAATAAAATACCATATCATACATTTTTATTTTTTTATTTTTTTTTGTCATAAAAAAATAAAATCATGCGTGCTTACGGACTGTATCCCTGCAGACTGTATTGATCTACATTGATATATAATGTAGGAACCAGAAATATTAATAACAGAAAGAAACAACCCTTTTGTGCGAATGAGTGTGAATGAGTGTAAATGGGGGAGGGAGGTTTTTTGGGTTGGTGCACTAATTGTAAGTGTATCTTGTATTTTTTATGTTGATTTAATAAAAAAATAAAAATAATTTTTTGATTTTTTAATTTTTAATTTTTATTTCTTGTGCGGCCCGGTACCAATCGATCCACGGACCGGTGGTTGGGGACCACTGATATAGAGGATGATGTATATATATGAGATGTAAATGTATTTAAGTTTATATATGCAGTATAATCGTATGGATGTATGTGTATGCAATGATCATAAATTAATGTAGGTATTTAGTATAATGTATATGCAGTATAAATGTACAAAAGCACAGAGAATGTATACAAGTATAACTAAATATAAGTACAGTACAGTATATGCAATTCAAATATATCCAAGTATGCAGAGTATAACTGTGCATAGAGTGCATCTGGGAAAGTATTCACAGCGCTTCACTTTTCCACATTTTGCAATGTTAAAACCCTTATTCCAAAATGGAATAAATTAATTTCTGTCCTCAAAATTCTCCACATAATACCCTATAATGACAATGTGAACATCCATCCATCCATCCATTTTCTATCATTTGTCCCTTTCGGGGTTGCGGGGGGTGCTGGAGCCTATCTCAGCTGCATTTGGGCGGAAGGCGGGGTACACCCTGGATAAAATTCACACTCACATTCACACACTAGGGCCACGTTTTTTTTGCAAATGTATTAAACATAAAGAACTAATTAATAACCTGTACATAAGTATTGACAGCTTTTCTCAATAATTTATAGATGCACCTTCGGCAGAAATTACAGCCTCAAGTCTTTTTTTAATACAATGTCACAAGCTTGGCACACCTATCTTTAGGCAGTTTGGCCCATTCCTCTTTGCAGCACCTCTCAGGCTCCATTAGGATGGATGGGAAGTGTCAGTGTGCAGCCATTTTCAGATTCCTCCAGAGATGTTCAATCAGATTCAAGTCTGGGCCCTGAGTTCCCTGACTCTTGCAGACATTCCTTTGATATCTTGGCTGTGTGCTTAGGGCTGTTGTTGTCCTGCTAAAAGATGAGTGCTCTGGAGCAGGTTCTCATCCAGAATGTCTCTGTACATTGCTGCGTTCATCTTTCCCTCTATCCTGACTCCTCTCAGTTCCTGCCGCTGAAAAACACCCCCACAGCATGATGCTGCCACCACCATGCTTCAATGTAGGAATGGTATTGGCCTGGTGATGAGCGGTGCCTGGTTTCCTCCAAACATGATGTCTATCATTCACGCCAAAGTTCAATCTTTGTCTCATCGGACCACAGAACTTTGTTTCTCATGGTCTGTTGAAGGGCCGCGTGCAGACCATGAGAACTTTGTTTCTCATGGTCCGAGAGTCTTTCAAGTGCATTCTGGCAAAATGTTTTATGAAATAATTGCTTCCGCCTGGCCTGTCAAGTGTGGGACCTTATATACAGACAGATGTGTGCCTTTTCAAATCATGTACAACCGACTGAATTTACCACAGGTGGACTCCAATTAAGCTGTAGCAACATCCCAAGGATGATCAGTTGCAACAGGATGCACCTGAGTTTACTTTTCACCTTTATGGCAAAGGCTGCAAATACAAACGTACTTATGTACATGTGATTTCTTAGTATTTATTTTTAATATATTTAGAAAAAAAAAAGTTCACTGTCATAAAGAGGTATTGTGTGTAGAATTTTGAGGACAAAAATTAATGTACTCCATTTTGAAATAAGGCTGTAATGCAACAAAATGTGGAAAAAGTAAAGAGCTGTAATTACTTTTGGGATGCACTCTAAGTTTAAAGTATACAGTATATGCAGTATAAATGTATACAAGTATGTAGAGTATATGTAGTATAAATGTATATAAGTGTGTATATATAAAAGTATATAAGTGTAATATATAGACGTATATACAGTACAGGCCAAAGGTTTGGACACACCTTATTCAATGTGTTTTCTTTATTTTCAAGACTATTTATATTGTACATTGTCACTGAAGGCATCAAAACTATGAATGATGAACATGTGGAGTTATGTACTTAACAAAAAAAAGGTGAAATAACTGAAAACATGTTTTAAATTCTAGTTTCCTCAAAATAGCCACCCTTTGCTCTGATTACTGCTTTGCAAACTCTTAGCATTCTCTCGATGAGCTTCAAGAGGTCGTCACCTGAAATTGTTTTCACTTTACAGGTGTGCTTGAAGCTCATCGAGAGAATGCCAAGAGTGTGCAAAGCAGTAATCAAAGGGTGGCTATTTTGCAGAACCTAGAATATAAAACATATTTTCAGTTATTTCACCTTTTTTTGTTAAGTACATAACTCCACGTGTGTTCATTCATAGTTTTGATGCCTTCAGTGACAATCTACAATGTAAATAGTCATGAAAATAAAGAAAACGCATTGAATGAGGAGCAGTGGTGTCCAAACTTTTGGCCTGTACTGTATGTATATATATATATATATATATATATATATATATATATATATATATATATATATATATATATATATATATATATATATATATATATATATATATATATATATATATATATAAATGTATATAAGTGTAATATATATGTGTGTGTGTATGTGTGTATTATGAATGTATATACTGCAGGTTTGTATATGTAGTCAGTGCTGTCGTATATGGGTGAAAGGTAATAGCAATTCTAAGGGCCCACATCCCGCTACAGGGCCCACACTGCCACACACGGCCCCCATTAGAAGGGCACACACTGATATTCTTTCAGTGGGCCCAGAATTCCTAGCAATTGCTCTGTATGCAGTATAAATGTACATAAGTATGTACAGTATATAGATGCTTGTACCAGCATTCATCATAGCCTGTTGATATGGAAACTGCTGTGAAGATGTTCTCTGGTTTGGTCAGATAAGAAAAAGTGAATGACGGCTGCCAATAAAAACATAAACTTTGTTTCCTATGGACTTGAAGGCACCACCAACAGGTAAACAACTTTTGGATGTGGTCTTCCATGTTTTGTTCAACTGGACCTAGCAGAACGAAATAACTTGATTTGAACTCCACTTGGGAGGTCCACTCACCTGTCAGCTGACACAGAGCTGAGGCAGACAGTGCCTCCACCAGACCAGGCAGAAGATTGACCTGAGACAGACACACACACACACACACACACACACACACACACACACACACACACACACACACACACACACACACACACACACATATGGGCAGCATGTGACAGTACGCTGGTCTGCGTCCATGTGAACTCACCATCTGGTGTGACCTTAGGTGCGAGAAAGCGACCTTCCTCAGACAACTTCTCTCTGAGGAGCTTGAACACAACAACAGACTCCACCCACTTTGCCCTGTAACCATGGCAAAATACACAGGAAGTCAATATCTGTTGTAGTTTATAGATATAAAGTTATTTAAAAATAAAAAATAAATCCACATTTCCTCTTCGACGAATGACTTTTGAACCAATTGAAAGCTTAAAAGTCCTGATCTATCACAATGTCTTCTAGAACATTCTGGCTGCTGGAAAAGAAAAACAGGAAGGAGCCTGTCAAAACAAAAGCGCTGAACTGAAGGTGGGGACATGTGGAAGCAATTTGGATCCATCCGGAGTGGTCAGACTTCTGTGAGAGGTTTCCATAACGACAGCGCCCCCGCGCGCGCGCGCACACACACACACACACACACACACACACACACAAACACATACTATAAAACATTTGGACATTCTTCTGTCAGGGCAAAGATCAGACTCCTCACCCCTCTCTCCATCTGTTTACCTGTTTAGGGTGGGCAGACAGACGTCACTGTCAATCAACGGAAGGCTTTTTTAAACCAGTCACTTCTCAACAACACAACTATGGGAATCTAACCTGCAAACTTTCATTTAAAACACACTCCCTGGATCAAAGAATATGAGATTGATTGATTGATTGGTACCTTGATTGTGCTGCACAAAGCTGATGGTCTCAAAGTATGTGGACTTGTGGACCTCATAGTCCAAGTCGTGCAGGACTCTATGGTAGAGCTGCACCTCGGTGTCACTGTGTGGGTGTGACCCCATCACAACAAAGGCCCGGCGCCGCCCGCTGGCCCTGTGGGACATCTGATAGGACATGACTTTATTTTATAGTTGAAATATATATTTAGTGTAGCTTTTAGCATACAGGCTAGCAAGTAAAAATAGAAGAACAAAGCCCTCCGTTTACACTTCAGCTGTTTTTAACACTCATCAGTCACATGACCCCCTTGTTGTTGTTTAAAGATCAAATAAAAAAAGTGTTCTCAAGTTTGATTGAGGACCGCAACTCACCTGCAGACCTTCCAGGGCTTTCACCAACTTCCGGTTGTCCACCGTCGGACTGTCTGGCGGCTCTTTGGCGGCTTGCTGCGGGCCGGACCGCTGTCCAGTGAGGCTCTGGTAGAAGAGGCAGCCCGCCGCTCCGAGCAGCACCAGAAGCGGGCCGGAAATGCCTCTGCGGCGGCCGCTCAGCATCTTCGTGGGTCAGCTCTCCTCCTCTTTATCATCGGCCTCATCTCTTCTTGCTGACTGGCCGTCATCGGAACCACCGTGACAGCACCAGCAACAACGCTGCAGGGTCAACGGGGCTCGTGTTAAGTTGAAGAAGCTCAACTGCGTGGCAGAGAACTTCACCAGTGGTTCTGATCCAACTTTTTTTCTTAGAACGCCTCCTTTTTTTTCCCCCTTGACGAGAAGAGTTTGTACGTGCACGCGCCCCTCCCCCCAGCTATTTCTGGAAACCACGCGCGTAAGGGGCGCGTGCACACATTAGATAAACGTGGTTGAATTGTCAAGTCAAGGGGGCGGGGCCAAACCCTCAAACTGGCATAAAGCGTGACAGCAATGGCTTCACACAGTTTAATTGGATGAAAATAAAAGACAAATAATCAATGGCATACAAAGAAAAGTTTTATTGTGTTAAAAAGGTGGAAACAACAAGGTTGGACTTTTTTTTTGGACGTCTACTTGTGGCGGCTTCCTCTGCGCTTCATGGCGGCCGTGCACTGAGGACAGTACCACTTCCCTTTGGGCGCCTCGCTAAGACCCACACAGCCATAATGGAACCACTCGATGGGACACTAGAAGACACGTCAGCGCACGTTAGCATACGTCGGTACAAGCCAGAAACTTACGTGTGACTTACATCCGTGTTGTCGCAGCCGACCATTTCCCCGTACGACACCTGCAAACAAAAAACTGTCAGCGTCGCTTGCCGCAGCAGGACATGATGGCGGCATCTGACCTGGTTACAGATGCAGTAGCGCGGCTCATTGGGGTCATAAGTCCAGTCCACTTGGCTATTGGCCTCGGCCTCGGGCAGCACAGACACTTGCTGGGAAAGTTCCTGGGCCAACGCCGACGAGGACGAACAGGACGACAGCGAGGAGGAGGATGACGATGAAGACGACTGATGGTTGGAAGACTTGACGCTGCTTCTGGAAAACATCACATAGGATTAGCATGGCCGCAATGCGTCCATCACCGCGTGCTCGGCGACGCGCCCTTACTTGGACTTGCGGCCTCGAGAGTCAGAGGTGGTAGCGGCGACGGCAGCGGCAGGGGTGAGCGTCTGCGTGAGCGTGGACGCCAATGCGGAAGACGGGTACGGCGAGGTGTCACGTGACAGGGAAAAGTCTCGACTAAGCTGGAAGTCGTTGTTCTTGATGGCCTCGTAGCTCGCTTTCAGACTGGACGTCCTGCGACCCTCCTTCATCTGGACACGCACACATTTTTTCACCTTTGACCTCAACATTTAGATGCACTACCTAAGCAATAATCTGACCTCACCTGAGCAGTGGCCTGTACGGCTTGAGCGGCCGCCATGGTGATGGCACCGGCCCCCGCCCCAGGGCCGGCAGGCAGCGAGCTGAGACTGTAAGAGGTCAAAGGTTGTGAGGAGTTGACGCTGTAAATGTTGTTCGCGGAGGATGACATGCTGTTGCTGCGACAACCTGCAGAAGATACAAAGTACAGATGAGCACCAGGAAGCCAATGCAGTGGCGACATTTGCCTTTGCGCACGTGTCATCACCTGGCGTGTTCTCTTTTGAGGCGTCTGAGGTCAGCGTAGAAAGCAAAGCTTCGGACTTGAACTTCTTCTCGGGAACATGTTCTGTCGTGTGGTGTGTTGTAGCGCTGTACTTCCGCTCTGTTGCCATGGAAACAGGTTGTCAATAACCCAAGCCAAAGACTTGGGTTATGTTCCAAATGTAAGACTCACTTTCGACAGTGGCATGTGAGTGTGCATGGTGGTTGTTGACAGGCTGAGATGGACTGTCCATCTCCAAAGATCCTGAAAAACAACAGAAGAGGGAGTGACGACAAAAGAAAAGGAAGTGACAAGTATGCAGCATGGCGGTCTCAATGACTCACGTCTTTCCAGAATCTCTGTGATGCCGGCGTTGTCGGCCTCCAGTTCCATCTTGAACTTGGCCAGTTCTTGGTCGAGTTTGCGCAGGTGCCGGTCCACCTGACAACAGACACAAAAGGGGCAGGAGTGACATCTAGTGGTGTCAGACAAAACTACACAACTATTCGACACAAGTTGTAAATAATGTCCCACTATCATTTCCAGATGTGGGAAACGTTTCAACACTAAATCGTATTTATTATTTCAGGGTTATGCAGGTATCAGCAAAGCTAATTTAATTATTTTTAATGCCACTTAAAACCAATTTAATGCCCATGTCCTACTGCACATAGTTATAACATATAGTCAAAAGCTTTGTTGTGTATATTTGAGGGTCCACCACCCCCTCCATAACAGAGACAGTACCTACTTTATTGCTTTAAGTTGGGACTTTTATTCAATTTCAAAAATTGTATTTTATTCAACTACAAAAAATTGCTATCAGACAGAGTATATTATATTTCTAATATTTGTTTTAGAGAACATGGAGATTTAAAAATTTACATTCCAATTACAATGCTAAAATATACGAGAAACACAAGTTTATTGCATTTGAAAAGGGTATACTTGCCTTATTATTATTATGTATTATTACATTAGAGCAGCGGTGTCAAAACTCATTTTAGCTCAGGGCCGCATGGATAAAAATCTTTTCACACGTGGGCCAGAGGGGTAAAATCACGGCATAATAACTTAAAAATACAACTACGACAGCTTCAGATTGTTTTCTTTGGCCCAAAATAGAACAAGGACATTCTGAAAATGTACATATCAAAAATAATCCTCTTGACACAACACTCCAAGTTGGTAAAAAAATTCTGAGGAAAAAAATTGGTGCAGTTTCAAAAACATCATTAAGAACACAATGAAATTAAGACTTAATCTTGGTGTTTCTTCAAACCAATTAAACTTTAGGTCAGAGCCCATCTATGATTGAACAAAAATAAAATGAGGCATAAATAAAAACGCTTATACCTGTATGTATCAACTACCTCATTTGTCATTTCCATTGTTGACTTTCTTTAAATTTGCACAGAAGAAAATCCTATATCAATTGTGCAGTGTCTCATGCAGCATTTTAAGAGAGGTTATCAATTGTATATTTCACCTCTGTTTGTTTTATATTGGGTCGAGGGGGAGGAGTTGCAGCCCCTCTTTACCGTGTACCTCTTGCTTGGTGTACTTACTCGTCTTAATCTGCTTGCCCAACAGAATTGCTATTGCAACATCCATTGGACACTTTTGGAACAGCAGTGTCTTTAGATTAAAAATGCAGCTCAATTTTACACTTAGCAAACTCATCTTGTGGGCCGGATTGAACCTGGGCCGCGTGTTTGACATGCCTGCATTAGAGGTTAACTTGGTCTCAAAATTCTATTGACAATAATTCGTAAGGCAATATATCGTCAAGCAAAATGTGTTACCGCCGCAGGCCTACCGTTAACTGGTGCCTGTCTTTAATCGCCCACTTGTGAATAGCTAATACCATTTGTGAGTTCACTGAATTAAATATTTTTCAAGCCTCCGGTCATTAAATTAATGATTTTTAATGCCTGAATTTTTGCAAAATCCATTTACCGTATTTTTCGGACTATAAATCGCAGTTTTTTTCATAGTTTGGCCGGTGGTGCGACTTATACTCAGGAGCGACTTATGTGTGAAATTATTAACACATTACCGTAAAATATCAAATAATATTATTTAGCTCATTCACGTAAGAGACTAGACGTATAAGATTTCATCGGATTTAGCGATCAGGAGTGACAGATTGTTTGGTAAACGTATAGCATGTTCTATATGTTATAGTTATTTGAATGACTCTTACCATAATATGTTACGTTAACATACCAGGCACGTTCTCAGTTGGTTATTTATGCGTCATATAACGTACACTTATTCAGCCTGTTGTTCACTATTCTTTATTTATTTTAAATTGCCTTTCAAATGTCTATTCTTGGTGTTGGGTTTTATCAAATACATTTCCCCAAAAAATGCGACTTATACTTCAGTGCGACTTATATGTTTTTTTCCTTCTTTATTATGCATTTTCGGCCGGTGCGACTTATACTCCGAAAAATACGGTAATTACTTTTAATGCTTTTCTATGACCGGTAGGAAGCCTTTACCTAATAATATTTAAAGTAACTAATAATATTTAAAGTAACAATTGAATGATTTCACTAAATGTTTGTATTTAATTAGAGCAGGGGTGTCAAACGTACGGCCCGAGGGCCGGATCAGGCCCGCGAACAGGTTTTATCCGGCCCGCGGGATGAGTTTACTAAATATAAAAATTACCCTGAAATTTTTGAATGAAAAAAACAGCTGTTCTAAATGTGTCCACTGGATGTCACAATAGCAATTATTTGTATATTTGTACAAAATAAACCACATGATGTTAGTACATCAGTCGAGGAAAATGATCAAACTACATAAATAACATAATTTAATTTGATTTTGATATAATTGTTTTATCTTGATAGATTGAAAATTAACACCAATGAGTTGACGGATGAGCAATATCACATAATTTATTCAGAAAATATAAATAACGACAAATAAAGTATATATTCTACTAAACGCAACAGGTAATTGTAAAAAAAAAAACATGATTTGTACAATTTCAGAATGCGCTTGTTCTATTTTTTAAGAAAAAAAAATTCGGAAGTTGTCTTTATTTTTAAGTTACCGTGCCGTGATTTTACCAGTGCGGCCCACTTGGGAGTAGATTTTTCTCCATGTGGCCCCAGAGCTAAAATGGGTTTGACACCCCTGAATTAGAGCATCACTAGTTGTAACTTACCAGATCATAAATCTGATTGGCCAGCTGGACTTTCTCATCTGCGTCTTCCAGAGCTTTGTAATAATCCTAGACAAAAAACAAACATCTGAATATTTGACATGTCAAGGCCTTCAATGAATCGCCTAACCTTTTTAATGACCTCCATCTGCTCCTCTCGCCACTCTGGCTTGTTCTTCTTGGCGTTGATGAAGAAGTCGACCACTTTCTGCTCCAGCTGGTCTGTAGCGTCTGCAAATGTAAAACAAACAATTTACATAAAAGCCGCAAAACAAATAAACCACACAAGCCAATGGCATTGAATTATACACAGGGGGGTCATAGATAATATCATTATTGAAGCTTAGTGATGACACGTTGATTGTGGTTAAAAACAACTGTACTTTAATTACAGGATGCCTTTAGAGGAGGTTCCATGGTTGCTGATGTTTGAGTGTGATTTCGTGTCAAGTTTGGTTGACTGGTGACACAACGTGCTAGCTTGATAGTACGTAGCAATACATTTATTTGACTAGTTTCGACATGATTATGTTGGGAGTGTTGTAGCAGTGGTGTTGTCCTCATTGTTCATGCTGCACGTACTTTGGACCTGCAGGTCCATCTCTCGCATTTCCGTAAACCTGTCGCGGAGGTCCATGGGAAGCTGCTCGATCACTGCACACCAAGAAAAAAAAACGGTTATCGTGCTAGCTTGGCTAGGCTAAATGTCAGACAGAGACGCGCCGGCATATCAAACACATTTAATGCACAAAATACTTGTTTGGCACCTCGGCCGGCTCCTAACAGTCAGATACTCACTCTCGAGATAATCTTCCAGGTACAACATAGCGTCAAATTTAAGGTTTAACGTGTTTAATGATACAAATAATCTCTTTCAAGATGGCGCCGTCAGCCGTTGTCTCGCTCAGAAAAAATAGTTCGAAATGTGAGGTCAGAGTACTGACGCACACGCCAGTCTGCGCGGTGATTGGTCTAAAAAGAAAGAGGCGTGACCTTTTGGTGAGCGCAACACTGGGGCATCATGGGACTTGTAGTTTTAATGTGTACAGTGGAGAATGTATGCGTTAGTGTTGACGCATGAAGTCACGTGATGTGTTGAAATTCCCATTTAGTTGACTACACCCCAAAGGTTCAACAAAGTAAGACAACAAATAAGAAAATAAAAAGTACTGGACACGTCCTGAGGTCCTGACGTCATTGTACGTCCGATGTAATAGAAATAAAACTTTGGGTCACAGTCGTCCCACCGCCCTCCCGACTTCCCCCCGAGCCGGCGGGACCGGACACATCCGTACACGAGCCGCAGATGACATTTGTGCGGGGTCTCCTCCTCTTGACTATTTTAAGCGTCAGTGCGCGTGCGCAGAGGAGGGCAAACAAGTACACACCTGTTCGCTTCCCTGACAAAGGACGCGCGTAAAGCGGTGTGACAAGAGTTCGACTCCGGTACCGGCCGGGCTCAGCATGTCACCATGGATCACCGAGCAAGATGAGCCCGAATGGCGCGACAGGACGCGGTGCGCTGCGTGCGTGTGCTGCTGTACACTCTCAACGTGCTCTTCTGGGTAAAGTCATTTCTCACCTCTTTGCAACTTTCTGTAGCTTCTCAGTCATGAACATTGTTTTTTCTTCCGCATGTTGACAATATTTCATAAAAAATCTCATAAAAACCCAGAAAAAAGGGATATTTGAATTGAGGTATTATGTGTCATAATACATCAAAAATTTCATAAAAGTATAACAAATGTAGCTCTTACAGCATGTCAATATTAGTTAAGGTATTTCATAAAGCAGTTTTTATTTTTTATAATTCCAAGGAACATTGGTGATGCATGGCATGTATGTTTTGGTTTGGCACCTGAGTGCATGGCTGCAGTCTTATCTATTCCAGGGGTGCTCACACTTTTTCTGCAGGCGAGCTACTTTTCAATTGATCAAGTCGCGGGGATCTACCTCATTCATATATATAATTTATATTTACTTATTTATGAAATATATGTTTTTGTTAACAAGTTAAATGTCTTTAAATATAATGCAAGCATGTTTAACACATATAGTTAATATTGTTAATTAATTAAAGGTGTTTAATGATAATACAAGAATGTTTAATACATATAGTTAATATTGTTAACAAGTTAAAGGTGTTTAAAGATAATGCAAGCATGTTTAACACATATAGTTAATATTAACAAGTTAAAGGTGTTTAATGATAATACAAGCATGTTTAACACATATAGTTAATATTGTTAATAAGTTAAAGGTGTTTAAAGCTAATACAAGCATGTTTAACACATATAGTTAATATTGGTAACAAGTTAAAGGTGTTTAAAGATAATACAAGCATGTTTAACACATATAGTTAATATTGTCAACAAGTTAAAGGTGTTTAAAGATAATGCAAGCATGTTTAACACATATAGATTCCTTTCTTTCATGAAGACAAGAATATAAGTTGGTGTATTACCTGATTCTGATGACTTGCATTGATAGGAATCAGACAGTGGTGCTGATAACGTCCGCATTTTCAAATGGAGGAGAAAAAAAGTCCTCCTTTCTGTCCAATACCACATGAAAGTGGTTGGTTTTTGGCATATTATTTGTCCAGCTTCCGTACTCCTTTGTATACAAGAAATACATTGGCGGCAAACTCCGTAGCTTGCTAGCTTGTGCACGCCAGCTTTCTGAGACTCTTATTTTGTTAGTGCAGGCAGGATGAAGCACCGCTTTTATTGTGCAACTGTGCAGTCGGTCTTTGGCGTTTTGACGACAGGTACGGCGCCAGAGTCTGTTGAAATAAAAAGTGTTTCTCGCCTTCCTGTCGGTATTTTTTTCTTAATAATGAGCTGGCAGCAGCTAGCGTCATCTCAGAAGACCCTCGGGTGCCGTGAATGTCAATCAAGTGACGAAAGTGACGTCATAGTGAAGATTTATGATCGCTCATTTTTAGGACTATTTTTTTTAATGCCTGGCTGGCGATCGACTGACACACCCTCCGTGATCGACCGGTAGCTCGCGATCGACGTAATGAGCACCCCTGATCTATTCTAAGTGCCATGGCTCGTGGCTACATAGTTTATTATAATACCTCTGCCAGGAGCTTATGTATTCACTGTTGTTTATTGTTGTTCGTCAGCAACATAGCTCAAAACGTTATGGCCAAATTCTGATTAAACTTTGAAGAAAATGTGAGAAATAGTGAACAAGTGATTTGATGGTGTGGGTGATTTAGATTTTGCATGGACCTTTTGGGGTCACTGTAACATTTGCTTTGCCAGCTACCAGCGGGTATAGGCTCGTAACTCAAAATACAGTACAGGCCAAAAGTTTGGACACACATTCTCATTTCAATAGGTTTTTTTTTATTTTCATGACTATTTACATTGTAGAGTGTCACTGAAGGCATCAAAACTATGACACCTGTGAAGTGAAAACCCTTTCAGGTGACTGACTACCTCTTAAAGGTCATCAAGAGAATGCCAAGAGTGTGCAAAACAGTAATCAGAACAAAGGGTGGCTATTTTGAAGAAACTAGAATATAAAACATTTTTTCAGTTATTTCGCCTTTTTTTGTGAAGTACATACCTCCACATGTGCTCATTCATAGTTTTGATGCCTTCAGTGACAATCTACAATGTAAATAGTCATGAAAATAAAGAAAACGCATTGAATGAGAAGGTGTGTCCAACTTTTGGCCTGTACTGTATGTTCACAAGTTAAAGCATAACAAACAGCTGAGAGACAGCTTCTATATCTCAAAATACTCGTAAGTTGGAGTACTTGTAAATTGAGGTACCGCTGTATTTTACAGGTATATATTTTTTTTATCGTGTCGTGGGTCTTTTCCTGATGCGTCAGACATGCCCTGAACATTTTCACAAAGAGGCATCCGGTGGGCATCCTGATCCGATGCCCGAGCCACCTCTGAGTTCCTCCTAAATGTCTCTAAAGGAAAGCCCCACCACTATACATTGTTAAAAGTAATTTTGGCTTTTAGTCCGAAGGACTATTGTTGTCATGCTGACAGAACAAATTGCCCATCACAACTAAGTAAGAAGAGTTGTGACAACTTCAACTATAGAAAAAAGTGGGAGAATTCTTAAAAAACCCATAATAATAAGTTCAGATAACTTCACAAAGTAAGTCAAGGTGGGCCTTTCAACCAACGCACATGCACCAGCAATGTGACATCACGCGCAGTGTTATCTGATAAAATAAGGTCAACCAACATATTTTTTAGTTCTCTTAAGTCATGTTTTCCAGTGAACATTACATGATACAGATACAAATTACAAGTAGTCTCAATTGCTCATATGGCTCAGTGGGTAGAGTGGCAGTATTATAGAAGGATAGGCTATAAACAAAAGGTTACTGTGGATGTTTCCCGTTCCTGTAAGCTCGTGGTTAGCGCGTTGTCTGCAAAAATGGGTGACTGTGATCATGTTTAAATGTTTAAACTGAATATTCGTACATATATACTCGTCAGTTGTAAAAACTTAATAAAATATATTATACCAACTTATTTCAAAGTTATCTCAACTAATATTTTCAAGTTCATCTTACATCAGACTGAATATCAACTCATGTTTTGAAGTGTAATATACTTGAAACTATAAGTTGACTCAACTTAACTCAGTCAAGCAACAAGATGACCTGAATGAGTTAAGTTGAGCCCACATTTTTTTTAAAGTGAGAGAGGAGGCTAATTTCACTAGCCAAGAGCAGACTATCTCTCAGCTGGCCTGAGAATGTCTCAGGATCCCCTGGGAGAATCTCGACGAAGTAGCTGGGAAGAGGGATGTAGGCTCTCGGATAAGCAGAAGAAGAAGAAGATTTATGGATATATTTTCTCCATGCTTCAGCTTGTGTAATTCTCTTTTCAAATAGGGGCTCATACTCTTCTTAGCGATCCTCACTGTCATCTACTCTCTTGCCAGTGTGGTCAATTTCTCGGTATCTAAGCAGGTTATTTGCCAGATGCAGTTGGAAGTCCAGGAAGCGTTCGATGTTCTTTGGTTCAACGCTCTGCTGTTAGACTTGCTGTGCATTTAGGATTTAGTGATGGCAACATCAAAGAAATAAGAAATCACACACAAGGTCCATTTCTTGGTTCTGCTTGTCATGCAATAGAATCCCAGCATGCGGTCACAGAGGTCCACACAACCCATTTATACTCCCTGTGACTACAGGTCTTCATATACCTAGACCTTTGTGGCCTTGTGTAACAGTTGGGGGGATTTCCTACTAAAAATAGATGTACAATAAAATCCAGAAAAATACGTACACGAGTAAAAGCGGACGAAATGATGTAATCTCACACAAAGGATATGAAAGACTTGACTCTTTTGATTACTCAATTTATTATCACAACACAGCAGAGCTTCTTGCAGTAGGAGCCGGATAGGAGAAATCCTCCTTGGTTTCCGCTGCAAGTGTGCCGCAAACACTGGTGGCTACTGTCCGCCTGACATGGCCAAGGAGTCACAGGAACACGTTTTGACAGCAATATGTGGCAAAATGTTCGCCTAGATACATTAATGTCCTCACAAATAGTAATATGAATATAAAGCATCAAATGCATTGGCTAAAAAGGGAATTTTGGGTCCATGCCTCGATCTTTTTTACATTGTTGAAATCAAACGTTTAACGATCGCTTCTGTTGGTCGCCAAAGTATTCGCAGCTTGTAGAACTATATGTAAATCAGCCATTAAGTTGGCGCGAGGCAACGCACATAACCTAGTCAACGACAGTCTTATTAATGGCTTCTACTGAACATGGGGAAGAGTGTGGAGATGTATGCATTAGGTAGAAGGAACAAATGGTCCAGGGCCCTCATTTAACAAGCTTTCTTAAGCACAAAAACATGGCGTATGCCCTTTTTCACGACAAGTCGTTTAACCCCTTAAACAAATAATTATTTAGCCTAAGCCCCGTTTCAGCCACACTAAACCAGCGTTTAAGGTCCCCCTCCTCGGGCAAATTTTTACACGGCTAAGTGTGCCATGTATTTCTTTAATCTCCAGCACTTAGCTTTGTATGGACTCATTGATCGTTTACAAACTGAGCTCGGAGAGGAAGTGGCGCCAGAAAGACCGCGCCCACACAGGCAGTGACGTCAGAAAGAACGATTGCAGCTATTTCGGATACAACACTTCTCAGACGGCAAGAGAACTTTCGAATGTCCAGGTCAGTTGTGATTCTACTTAGCGAAAAACTTTGTCCATTTGTAGAAGGAGAGTCAACGAGAATGCGAGCTCCCGTGGATGTGATAAAAAAAAAGTAGCGTGTGCTTTGTATTACCTGGTCGTCGAGGGAAGACTACGGAAAACATCGAATGCATTTGGACTGGCAAAGCAGACTGTATCAGTTATTGTCCGCCAGGTATGTCGCAGACTCAACGTCTAGGTCCAGAGTATAAAAAGTCACCAAAAACGAATGGACAATGAAGGTGAAGGCAAAAGAGTGAGGAGTGTTCTGACCAGATATCTACATCCCTAGATTGGTTGTTGTAAAATGTTCTTTATCACATTGTTTACGTGTCTAATAAAGATTTGATTAATTTATGATGGCTCAGGTGTAATTCACTACAATAGGGCCCCACAGCACATTGAATACCAGTTAATTGAAATACCACATCACTATAAATACTGTTCAGGTAAGTTAAATACTGATACTGTTCAGATAAGTTAAATTTAAGAACTTGCACACAAAGCAACACTGGGTGTGACTGTGACGTGCGCATTTTCCGCGCATGCGTACTAGGTCGCGTTGCGCCGGCGGACGGAGGGGATCAGGGGGTCTTAAACGGTGGCATTGTTGTGTGTGTGGGATTTACCCTGGTTAACCTTATCCACCTTAGTGTAAACAGGGCCTAAAACTATAGCTTTTTTTTGTGATCACCTGACTATTAGGACTGACTTCTCTTTTCAACTGTTGGCATGGCTTTGAGACCTTATTGTTGTTATGGTTCTAGTTGTGTAAGGACATTAGCCAACAATTAATCCATGAGCTTAATTGATGTGAAGTAGTGGTCAAAGTACATGAATCCTCCAGTGGGAACAGTTTCATGGCGAATGTATCCTTCCCTCTATTATACTTCGCAGTTCAGCATCCGACGATCTGGAGAAGCAACAACGAACACCTTTCAGCCTTCAGGAATCTTGCTTTGCTGGAACAAATTAGCTGATGGGACAGTGACCATTAAAGGGTTAATTTGCTCAATGCAGACCTTTCCTGTTTTGGACCGTCAAAGGGAGCCTTGCCTTACTTTGTCCAGAAGTGTCCTGACTCTCCGAAGAATGTCTTTCTCCATTGTTATTGATAATCTTAAGGGAGTTTGAGAACCTGTTTTTTCTCCTTTTCTGGCTCATTATTATTGGTCCTTTGTTTTTTCTGACCCAAAAATATGTTGATTCTGGAAAGGCAATATGCATAAGATCAGCCCCTCATCTGATTTGAAAGCCGCCAAGTCTTCAAAGACCTTGTCGTCAATGTAATGTGAAAAGCACTGCATAGGATTCCAGTTTCTAGAAATGATGGTGTTATCTTGACAGTCGCGAGGTCTGGGAAGCACAGGTCGGAATCAGTGATGTGGAAAAAAAAAACTCATAAAAAAATCAAAAACATCTTACCTAACATAACAAAAAGGGTAATATTAAAAAAAATTATAGATGTTGATAGTCCAACTCTTACTGACTGGTACACACAAGCTATGGAGATGATATCAGTAGAAAAAACTGCATTTAGTTGAGATAATAATGAGTCATATATTGGAATATGGGATCCATTATTTAAATTTGTTTTAACTATTAAATGAACCAAAATATGACTTATTATATCTTTGTGGAAAATATTGGACACCGTGTGTTGTCAAGTTTATGAGATGCGATGCAAGTGTAAGCCACTGTGATGCTATTGTTGTTTTTGGTTTTTTTTAATTAATGTTTGTAATGATAATATCAATGAGGGATTTTTAATCACTGCTATGTTGAAATTGTTACTAATATTGATACTGTTGTTGATAATATTCATTTTTGTCTCACTACTTTTATATTGTTCCGTGTCATGTTTGTGTGTCCTCAATTGCTCTCAATTGCTCTGTTTATTGCTATTCTGAATGTTGCTGGGTCGGGTTTGGTTTTGGTATTGGATTGCATTATTATGGTATTGTTGTGTATTGTTTTGTTGGATTGATTAATAAATTCATTAAAAAAATAAAATAAAATAAAAAAAACATCTTACCTGTCTTAGGTTTGCTAGTCCTGTTTGTCAGAACATCTGATACATATTCTGCCTCTTCTTCTGAGCTTCTTCTACAGCCGAGGAATAAATTATTGATTTTATACATGCATTATGTGACATCGAAAATACATTCTAATTGTTTATTACCCCACAAAGAAATGTGTTTTGGGGCAGAAGTTTGAACGTAAACCACAAACTGGCAGGCTAATAAGCTAGCCGCTATTAGCTAAATCAGGGGTCCCCAAACTTTTTGACTCGGGGGCCACATTGTGTTAAGACAATTTGGATGATGTCGCGTCATCGAAGGTAAAATGCATTTTTAGACAATATGATTTGCCTGTGCGACACAGAGAGTAAGAAACGGTAGAAAATGGATTAGAAAGGACAGATTTAACTTGGGACTTTCCGCGGGCCGGATTTTGGACGCTGACGGGCCGGATGCGGCCCGCACGCGGTAGTTTGGGCACCCCTGAGCTAAATGATACTTTCTGTTTATGCTTCCTGAATTTGAACTCTGGCAAAAGATATTTATAACTCATCAACACAACAAACTTGTCTTATCTTAACGTGTGTATGTGTGCACTGGCAACTTTGAAACTCTCAGAAGTTATTTGTAGCAGAAACTGATCTGTGTGTGTGTGTGTGTGTGTGTGTGTGTGTGTGTGTGTGTGTGTGTGTGTGTGTGTGTGTGTGTGTGTGTGTGTGTGTGTGTGCGTGTGCGTGCTCGTGCATATGTGTGTGTTTCTAGCTGATGTCAGCGTGCATTCTGGGAGTGGCGGCGTGGATTCGAGATTCCTTGAACGCTGTCCTGACCCTGACGGCTCACACCAGGTCAGTGTGGACCAACATCAACAAACAAAACCTGATCATGTCTTAGCGAAACATGTACTCTGTGTGTGTGTGTGTCAGGCTGGAGGAGGCGGCCGTGCTGACGTTCTCTCCGCTCGTTCACCCCGTGCTCGTGCTGGTGTGCTGCTTCCTGCTCATGGTCGCCATGTTGGGCGTGTGTGGCACGCTGCGCTGCGACCTGCTGCTGCTGTCATGGGTACTCCAACAGAGTGAAATAATGTCCACAACTCCACAAACACACACATGTTTTTACCTGCGCCCAACAATGCGCAAGTAAAAAAAAATCAAAAAAAAATCAATGCAAGTATAAGAACAAGTTTTTTTGGAGTAAAAACTTTTGGCAGTAATATTCCACCCTGTGCAAGCCACACACTTGCACTCAGAGCACCTGTAATTTGCAATAACAGGTGGTGATGCTGAGTCAATTTACGTCCGTCAGAGCTACCATTGCGCATGGTGCCCTCCGCCAAAAATAACACAGAAGAAGAAGAAGCAGGTTGGAGGGTAAAATGTCGGACAGGAAAGAGGGGAAACTTACAGGTTGAGCTTGTTTCCCCTTAAATTGACTCAGCAGTCGTTGTAGGGCGCAAATTAAGGGTGCTCTGAGTCCAAGTGTGTGGATCGCGCAGTTTGGAATATAACTGCCAAAAGTTTTATCTAGAAGAAAATAGTTTTTCTACCAGCGAATCATCTTTTTTAACTGAAGAACATTGTTTTATTTGTGTGTTTGTGAAGTTTTGGCAGTATGTTCGCTCCTTATACTCCTCTCTTGTGATTGGTTGATGTGATCCACTGGAGGGGGCGGGGCCATGTTCTCAGATGTCTGGCTCCGGTTTCAATGGCGCTCTGTGCAAGATGGCCTTTTGGTTGCCATATTAGCAGAGGGGCCCACACAACCCGGGGGGCCCCGTAATTCCCCACATGGGTCAACATTCGGGATGTTGCGCACAAACGTCCTCACTTCCTTGTCATGCGCATGTGATGATAATATGTCACTGATTTGCCTTCATCCATTTAATGGGAAAGTAAAACACATATTCTGAACTGAAATGAGCGCTGAGCACAAAATAAGTCTTTTTTTCCCCCCCTCATTCTTACGGCGCCCCCTATACAATGGCGCCCATGTATATAGAATTGTCACTGCTGATTATTTGTGTTTTAGTACTTTTGCTGTCTGATGGTCATCTTGTGTGTGGAGCTCGCCAGCGCTGTTTGGACTTACGAGCAGGTAAACCCACACACCTGCCCTTATGTTTGTGTTATCAGCAGAGAGGTGACATACCTGTGTGTGTGTGTGTGTGTGTGTGTGTGTGTGTGTTTTTTCTGGCAATGCTTACTTAATGGGGACATCGCTCTGTTTACACAGTCACCTTTAGGGGACCTCTGACAGTATGGGGACAAAAAAACAGGTACCCTAAAGGGAAATCTTTTTAAATGATGTTAATCATTTACAAAGGTTTAACCATTAATAGTACTGTGATTCTGTATGGTATACATCCTTAGTTAAAACTAATATATTTTTCCAAAAACAAAATCTGGTTTAGTGTTCCTTAGGATTACATTTTCATACAGCATGATTATAAAACATTATTACCTTAAAGTATGATTCACATTCAGAATTTTCCATCCTTCTATATATGGTAGTTGGAGTTGCAGACAACTTCATTACTGCCGAATAGCAGTTTTCAGTAATGTCACAGAAGATGCAGGAATTGCTTTAACATTTAAGTGGTGAAACTTCCTATAAGAGGATCACGTTTAATTTATTTTTATTTTTTTTAAATGGTCCTCAGTAGTCACGTACAAATTTGTGTGAATTATGCAAAATTATTTAAATTTGGTCCCCGTGAACCATATTAACTATTTTTCCCCAGGATCCCCAGTCAGAATGATCAGCACATTACTTCATCAATCCAGAGATTTAAAGACGTGTATGAGCTAACTGGGCAGTGGCCATTTTACCTCATTTTTTTTATGCCTCCACAACCTGTAGAAAGGGTGGTCCCCACACGTGATGATCAAAAACTTGGTCCCCATTCCAAATGATAACCTGTGTGTGTGTGTGTGTGTGTGTGTGTGTGTGTGTGTGTGTGTGTGTGTGTGTGTGTGTGTGTGTGTGTGTGTGTGTGTGTGTGTGTGTGCGCGCGCGCACGCCTGTCTGTTCAGCCTCCCGTGCATCGCTCTGACATGATCAGCCTGAAGTTTCGGATGTCAAACTTTGGCCATCATCACCATCAGTGGCTCACACACACCTGGGACACTTTTCAGACAGAGGTCAGAAGTTTCCCACACACACGCGCACACAGGTGATGGAAGCTGTATTTGTCCGCAGTTTAAGTGCTGCGGCGTGATCTACTTCACCGACTGGCTGGAGATGACCGAGATGGAGTGGCCGCCTGACTCGTGCTGCTCCAATCAGTATCCAGGATGTGCTGGCCACGCCCACCAACATGACCTCAGCGATCTCCACCAAGAGGTGAGACAGCGCCCCCTTTAATGTACCATCAGCACGGTCTTATTATGGCCGGTCTTTCCTCCAGGGTTGCGGTCCAAAGATTTTTTCTTTCATTCGTGGCAGCATGCTGCTGCAGCTGTTGCGTTTCCTGGGCGTGGCCTTGGGCGTGGCCCAGATCCTGGCCATGGCGCTCACTCTGATGCTGCTGTGGGCCCTTTATTATGGCCGTAAACTACACACAGACTCGACGTTGGTGCCTGGTGGCACCGTGGCCGTGACTCATGAGGCCTCGCAACTGTAGGCTCCGCCTCCGGACCGCCAGTACTGAACCACCTTGAGATGGAACGTCAGTGAAATAGATTAGCTCCTCCCCGGACACGTTGACACACGAATCCCAGTGATCTCGTTGTGGGATGTTCTCATGGAAAACGAGTGACAATCCTTTCATTTTTAGAAAGGGTCAGAGTTCATACAGGAAGTGGGAACGTTTCCTCTAGTGTGCAGATGTCCAGGAAATAGGACAAGCCCCGCCTCCAGTTCATTGCTATTTCCTGCAGCACACTTCACAACAAATCATAGGATTTATTGAAGGACTTTCATAGAGAACAAAATATTTTTGTTCCTTCATGCATGCACACTGACAACCATAATTATAACATACCGGGTATTGATGATAACATTTTGAAGTGCTAGATTGTTTCCATTGAACAAACATTCACAGATTTACATGTCTGTTCAAATGTTTCTTTGCATATTTCCACAAAATCATCTGTTCTTTTCTCATCAAAGAAAGGGAAATAAAATAATTTTAAAAAGTGCACTCTCCAACACGCAACATTCAGCCATCGTTGAACGCTCCACGGTCAAAACGCCAGAATTTTTTTTTTTAGACCTTACTATCTCCTGACACAACTGGTTTGCAGCTATGTTAGCATGAGCATATTGCGCAAATTAATGCCAGCAGATGCATCCGCATTAGCTCCTTTATTGGCGCAAATGAGTATCTACAGCTACATTAGCATTAACGCCTACATTACCATCAACACCGTCTTTGGAGAAAATAAATGCTAGCAGATACATTAGCTTTAGCACCTTCATTAACATAAATGAAGGCTAGCAGCCACATTAGCTTTAGCACCTTCATTAACATAAATGAAGGCTAGCAGCCACATTAGCTTTACAGCCTTCATTAGCATGAATGAGGACTAGCATCTCCATTAGTACCTTCATTAGAACAAATGAGGATTAGCAGCTACATTAACCTTAGCACAAATAAAGGTAGCAGATGCATTAACTTTAAAACCTCCATGAGCCTAAACGAAGGTTAGCAGCTACACTAGCAATAGCATCTTCAGTAACGTCACATGCTTCTAACGTGGAAGAGTTTGAGCTCAAATCTGCTGTCTCGTTTAGAACGTGTATATATGTAGATAATATACAGTGTGTATAAAATATATGTATATGTAACACATGCCAGCAACTAAGCTGCGTGTTAAATGAATATTGCGCAAACGTCAGTCACTCCATTGCACCTCAAGCGTGCCAGTGGCTAGCTGGCTTGACTGTCAATCCTAGAGGGGTGGTGTGGTCGTGGGATCAAGCGCAGGCCAGATTATCAAATGTCTCTGACAGAGTTGACAACCTATACTGTAAGTGCTAAGCTAATTAGCATGTAGGCTACTATTTGGAAGCATGCCATTAGCTAAGCTAGCAATTCAGTCCAAACCTTACGGTGCGCCAGCATCCGTCCTTGAACGTTCAAAGCTCAGAAACGTGCACGGCCGCGTCCGTCCGGTAAAGGTCTGCGTCAGAGTTGCTTTCGTGTGTACTGCTGAGCGGAGTCAGGCTGTTGATGGACGGCCTCCCGCATTTTAGCGGGAGGGCTTCCTGGAATTTGGCGTTCAATCTGGAACGACTGCAGAGAAAAGATAACAAACTTGTGACATTTAAACCACATGCAGACAAACGTGAAAATATTAGTGCTCAAAACATCAACATGAACTAATAATAATTATTATGATAATAAAATACTGTATTTGTGGGTTTAACATTCATGCAGTATTAACAATAATCATATCAAAGACATGACTTATATAATAAATCAATAAGAACAATTATGATCAAACATTTTAACATTAAATAAGCACAAAACACTAATATTTAAAAAAATAAATAAATAATGAAAAAAAATTATGAAAATAACATATCTATTGATAATAACAATTATGATAAAAAAATAACAGAATAAGGTAACACTTTAGTATGGGGAACATATTCACCATTAATTAGTTGCTTATTAAAGTAACAAAGACTTAATTTAGAGTTATTTGGACACTAGGGGAACCTATAAGGGTTAGGGTTAGGGCCAGGGTTAGGGTGCAGTTGTTCATAGCTTCATGTTCATCCTATGCTTTTTTTGTCTTTTTTTTGTGGGTGACTTGTTTGGGGTGGGGGAAACATTTGACATGTTTGCTGTATCACTGTTAATTGTACATGTCGTAAAAAACTCAATAAACAAATGGTAAAAAAAAAAACAATGGTAAAAATTAGGATCAAACATATTAATGAAATAATATACAGCATAACAAAAAACTGCATAAACAATCATGGAGCAAAATATATTAATGATATTAAACAATTATTACATGGTTATAAAACATAATAAAAACAATTATGATTGAACATAATCAAAAAATATAAAATAAATCATTAACTAAAACAATATTAAAACATGATGATACATGATATTTAAACAATTCACAAGCGATGACAAAACATGATAATAACTAATTAGACAGTAACAATTATGATCAAACATAATAAATACATAACAATTCATTAAATAATAACACAACAAAAATTAAACATAATAATTAAATAATACTGTAAATATAATGATGATAATAATAATTACAAAAATAATAAAAATGCTAAATCACGATAATAAAGAAATTAATAAATAATGATTACTGCCCGTGGCACTTTTACCCACCTGTAGGTCAAATGTGGCTCCACACGGACGTCCAGCAGATGGCTGCTGTTGGAGCTGTGGAGGTCAAAGGTCTTGCGGGCCCAGCAGGAAGTGAAGGTGTTAGGCGAGGAGGAGGAGGACAAAGACACCTTCCTCAGCGGCTTCCCCTCAGAGCGGCTCGACTCCATCGTCTTTGGGTCCACAAAGTCGTGGTTCTAAAGCCCAAGAACAGAAAGTGAGGACCTTTGAAGATACCGTAAACGTGCACGTGGGCATTCACGTGAGCTAACCGTTGTCTTCTCCAGGCAGTGCAGGAGGTGATGGCGCTGCACCTCCATGTTGGCCTTGCACACCAGCGCCTCCCCCGCCTGCTTGGACGCCTCCAATAGAAAAAAGAAACCTTAGATCAACCTTCACATGGTTTTCTTATGGACGGTCCACGCAGAAGAAGATCTACAAACAGTGTCGTTGGTTGTAATGACAGCGTGCCAATAAAAAGACCAGAACAAGAAAGGCCACATTCCTTTGGTCACAGATTAGTTTTGACCACCATGATCTACTTCATCCAGTCAGGACCCTTAGAACAGGGGTGTCCTAACTACAGCAACGACTCACCAGTGTCATCACTTTGGCCCGCTAGACAGCATGAGGCCAATGAAACATTTTATCTGGGGACAGTTTCATTTACAATTTAGCAATGGCCTGTCAGCTGCGATTGAAGGGATGGCAACTCAAGTCAGTGACCATTAACCTCAACTGGTTCCGGTCGTACCTGACTGACAGGAGTTTTAGTGTAAAAATAGACAGCTTTATGTCTTCCACAGCTCCTCTTCCACATGGGGTCCCCCAGGGCTCAATCCATGGCCCTCTTTTATTTGCGCTTTACCTTCTCCCCCTTGGTTCTGTTTTCAGGAAGCACAGTATTGCATTTCATTTTTATGCTGATGACTGCCAGATCTACTTTCCCATGGCACAAAACAACACGGTCATGGACTGCCTGCACGACATCAAAGCCTGGCTTTCAGTTAACTTCCTGAGCCTAAATGAAAACAAGACAGAAGTTATGTTGTTCGGTCCAAGTCGCTCTCTCCCTCCCCCAACGTTGACCTCGGCACTCTGTCCCCGTATCTCAGCGACTGTGTCACAAACCTGGGGGTAAAGTTCGACTCTGATTTTAAGTTTGAAAAACAAATCAGCAGCGTCGTTCAAAAAAGCTTTTATCAACTACGCCAAATAGCGAAAGTGAAACCGTTTTTGTCAGGACCTGATCTTGAGTAATTAATCATGCCCCCCGATCCCTAAGATCAGCCGATCAGTTGCTGTTGACGGTCCCTGACACAAGGCTGAAGCTTAGAGGTGACAGAGCTTTCGCCACTGCTGCTCCCAAACTCTGAAACAACTTACCTTTGAGTGTTAGACAGGCCTCCTCTCTTCCTGTTTTTAAATCGCTCTTGAAAACACACTTTTATTCCATGGCCTTTACCACTCTGAGATCTCCATCCTGCTATGGCGTCCCATAATGCACCTGCTGTGAACCTGTTTCTAGGTTTTATTTTTTAATTTTTTTTCATTTATTTATTTTTTAATTTTTAATTTTTTTATTTATTTTTTATCGTGCTCTGTGTTGTGTTTGCTCGTTTTTCTTGTGTTATCGTTTAACCTGCCTATTATCCAGCACTTTAGCTATCCCTTGGGTAAATTTTAAATGTGCTTTATAAATAAAGTTGATTTGAATTGAATTGTCCATCCACAAAATTGTATTGCACATAAATTACTTATATGACCCAATCCAAACACCCCTCCCCAGTCATGGTGCAGAAAAAAAAATTCCACCAGCATAAAAATTCAACAAACAAGGTCCCACATAACACAACCTGCTCATTTTAAATTTGTGGATATTATTTAAAAAAAACGTCCAATCAGCATTAAAATTTTTTTAACTACGCCCATTTAAATCCATTATGGGAAAAATGCAAAACACTCTCTCCACAATTAACTCCAGACTGCTTGATATTTCTGATTGATTAAAAAAAAACTTTAAGGAGGTCGTAAACAAGGAATGGGGGCAAATTTTCACATACTCGTACTCCCAATCAACCAACCCAAGTCAAAAAGTTTGGACACCCCTGCCTTAGAACATTTCTACAACCAAGATGGCCGCCTTTGCTTATTGTCTGAGTGGAAGTAAAAATAAGAGCCAATCAGCATCTACCCTACAGCAATAGGGAACATCCACCACCAGAAAGAACTAACGCCAGCGACACTCGTGTTACCTCTGGGTCGGCGTCTGTCAGCCGTTTGTAGCGCAAGTAAGCGTTGGCTCCGGCGTTCTTTCCCGCAGAAATTCTGGCCAGACGAGTTTTCTGCGGGCGAACACGTGCACACGTTCTAGGAGGCGCTCTCACGTGGAAGCTAAGCTGAGCTATCACTCACCTTCTGCGCCCGCCTCTTCTCAGCGCGCTGGCTTTGGAGGTAGATGCGGCTGAAGTTGGACACGATGACGGGCACGGGCAGCGCGATGACCAGGACGCCGCTCAGCGAGCAGATGGACCCCACGATCTTACCCATGATGGTGTTTGGAACCATGTCGCCGTACCTGCGGCGGAGGTGAGAGGTCAGTGAGGACGTTCAGAGTCGTTTGACAGCAAAGCTTGCGCTTCTTTTTTGCGTCCACACGGAGGCGTCAAAGCTCTTCTCCTCCTTTCAAGTTCTCCAGCAGCTGAAGACAGAATGTCCACCAAGCAGCTTGATGATGCTTTACTTAACATTAGTGCTGATGGTGGATTCCACGTGACATGAATAACAAACATGTATTTCTACTACAGACACTTCAACCTCGCAGTGTGCGTGTGTGAGGGGTTTGAAGACAGATATGACCTTTGACCCCAGGAGCATGTACTTGAACACAACAGCAAAATGAGGCCATGTCACTGAGGTTGTGAACTTTGACCCCTAGTGTGCCAACTTTCAAGCGTCTGTGCACCTTTTTACTCGCTCACTGTGTATCACACCTGTGCACGAGCCTGTCACCAAAATAAAGTCCTATTCAAAAAAGGATGTGCTTTTATTTTGAAGACAGGATGTCAAACAAAAATGTTAGATTATTGCTTTTTAAAAGACATGCTTCGCTGTTTCATCGTCTTTGTTGTGATCAACATTTGTTTAGATGGCTCAAAAGGTCATGTGATCGACCAATGAGAAAGCGTGTTTACTGTCACATGATGTCAGGACGCCTGAGGGCCGAGATGCGCGTCCTTTGTCGTGCTCTTTTAGAATATGGAAACGTGCAAACGGGCCTAGATTAGTGTTTGCGACATGTACACATACTGTACATATACATTGACTGTACAAACATACGTATACACACATACTGTACATATACATTCACTGTACAAACATACATATACACATACTGTACATACACATTGACTGTACAAACATACATATACACATACTGTACATATACATTCAGTGTACAAACACACATATACACATACTGTACATACACATTGACTGTACAAACATACATATACACATACTGTACATATACATTCACTGTACAAACATACGTATACACACATACTGTACATATACATTCACTGTACAAACACACATATACACATACTGTACATATACATTCACTGTACAAACATACATATACACATACTGTACATACACATTGACTGTACAAACATACATATACACATACTGTACATACACATTCACTGTACAAACATACATATACACATACTGTACATATACATTGACTGTACAAACATACATATACACATATTGTACATATACATTCACTGTACAAACATACATATACACATACTGTACATATACATTGACTGTACAAACATACATATACACATACTGTACATATACATTAACTGTACAAACATACACATATACTGTACATATACATTCACTGTACAAACATACATATACACATACTGTACATATGCAAGCACATACGCATACATACACTAATGCATATAATCACGTTTCATCAAACATATATTAACGTTGTTGCCCTAGGGGAAACTGGGTAACACATGGCACACATAGCTTAACCTATTGTTACTAGAATAATCTATAAGGTTAATACAGTTTGTTTCTTTTTCTTCCCCTCCATTTATCTGCCTTCTTTTGTTTTTTAAGTTATCATTACACATATGTGTTGTTGCATTTGAAACAATTGTATTGTTGATAATAGAGGCAATTATTGTTATTATTCATTATCAAAAGTGCTATTTCTATTGGTATTGTATTGCTCCATTTGTAGTGTAATAATGCTCATTGTCATTTTTGTGTTGTTAATATTTATTTCACGAAGTGCTTCTTGGCTATCACTTTTAACCATCATATTTGTACATATCCTATTCGCTGATGCTGTTCTGTTGTTGTTGTTGGTATTGTTATTTTGTGTTTGTTGTTGTTGTTGTTGTTGTCTCTTGGTCTTATCCCCCTCTTGTCCCCGCAATTTCCCCCGCTGTCTTCCTTTTTTTCCTCTCTCTATCCCCTCCTGCTCCGGCCCGGCTGCACCAAATAATAATATAAATCCATTTAATAAAGTCAAATACAAATAAGGCAACAAGAGAAATATCCCACACTTCTCTTTTGTCAAGTAAATCTGTACAGCCGATATGGGCATCTCCATCAACAATATGATTTGCCTGAGTAGCTGGACAGGAAGAAAAAAAAAAAAAAGATTAGTGTTTGCAGCAGGATACGGCCAACCATCTTTGACCATCCCACGAGTCATGTGATACCATGTGCACACTGTGATGTAATGGCGGCGTGTGGAGACGAGCGCTCACACGTTGGCGTGTCAGTTGAGGCCTGGCCAGATGACATCTGAGCACACCTGACATCACGCCGTTCTTACCCGTAAGTTTGTGCGGCGGAGTGCTGACCATGTCGCCATGGAAACAAAGTTAACTTTGAAATGTTGGTGACGTCACAAAAGTCTTTATTATCATCAAAAAGCCAATTAAAACCGCCGCTAACAGCCATTTTAATGAGCCCATCAGCATAGTGTGTGTGTGTGTGTTCACGGAGATCGTGTCTTAGCAGCACGTGTCATGTGACTAAATAATAAATGCATGTGGATGCCTATCTGCAGGTGTGTCACAGAAACATGATACACACACGCATGCTTGATGATCGGATGAGAATCACGTACCCCAGCGTAGTCATGGTGACGATGGTGTACCAGAAGGCCGCAGGTATGGAGGTGAAGGCGGAAGCTTTGGAGGTTTTCTCGGCGTAGAACATGACGGTGGCGAAGATGATGATGGCCATGGTGAGCGTGAAGAGGAGGAAGCCCAACTCGGAGGCGCAGCTCTTCAACGTGTATCCCAGGATGCGCAGGCCCGCCGAGTGGCGCGAAAACTTGAAGATTCGGAAGACGCGGAAGACGCGCAGCGTGACAAAGGCGCCGCTCACGTTCTCGTTGTCGGGCATGACGAGGCCGATGTAGTAGGGCATGATGGCCACCACGTCGATGAGCGACATGACGCTCTTGACGAACTTAAAGCGGCAGGGCGCGGCCACTAGGCGTAGCACGTACTCCATCGTGAAGATCATCACGCACGCCGTGTCCAGGCAGAAGAAGGCCAAAGCAAAGCGTTCCCCGCACGGCAGGGCCTTGACGCTGGCGCCACACGGTACCGTCTCCACCACGTTGGCGAGCACGGACACGGCAATGAAGAAGCCTGTGACGTAGTACAAGACCAGCGCCGTGGTGGACGAGTGCGGGTTCTCGAAGGCGCGCCACATGGACTCCCGGAAGTTCATGTCCGGCAAGACCTGCTCGTGGCTCGTGTCCCTTTCTTCGTCATCCTGAATCTGCTCCTGGTTCTCCCTGCGCCGGTCCTTGTAGTCCTCGTAGCAGCAGTCCCCGATTACTTCCGGAATGATGCCGAAGAAGGTGAGCTCTTCGTCAAAGGCCGAGATGCACTCCTGGCGAGGGAAGTGCATCCTCCCCGTCCGGTAGAAGTTGAGGATGTGTCGGAACAAGTCCGGGTCTCGGTCGAAAAAGAACTCGTCACGCTCCTCCTGGAAGAAGAAGTCCCTCTCAGAGCTGCCCAGCAGGGTGTCAGGGTAGCGCTCCAACGTGTCTCGCCAAGTCTGGAATCTGATCCCGCTCACATTGATCACAACTATGCCGCCTTTGCCGCGCTGCGGTTCTTGCGGGGCTTCCGGCATTGGCGTACTGGCCACCGGAATCCATCCCACGGCAGCTGCGCGGGCCAGCGGCAGCCACGCAGCCGCAACCGCGGCCATCCCAGACACTCCAGACCAGACGGACCGCCTGGAGGTTGGACAGTGGAGGGTTACCGCTGAGGAGAAACCTGCGCTCTTCAGGAGGCTGAGGAAGCTTTCATGCACGAGCTTGGTGCATGTCAAAGGTCGTGTTTCCTCTTTCTGATGAGGCGCTACTCTGATGGCGGGAAGTCAAGCAGCTGGCTTGTTGTGTCAAACAGGTGATGCCACACGGACCTCCCCCATAGCCTGTAACTCCTCCCTCGGACCGCTCTCCTCCTCCGTGTGTGTTTGCGTGGGTATGTGTGTTCAACACGTTGACTTGCCTGTGTGTGCATGTGTGTGTGTGTGTGTGTGTGTGTGTGTGTGTGTGTGTATGTGTGTGCTCATCTTGATTACAAAACAGGAGGCGTCACTCTGTTTGTATATTAGTGAACAAAAAGAAGCAGTGACAACAGATTATTACTCCCTCTCCACACACACACACACACACACACACACACACACACACACACACACGCACACACACATGCACACGCACGCACACACCAGCATCGATCTCTACAATAAGCTAACATAGCTAAGACAGGTGTTAGAGGTCAAAGGTTAATTTGAAGCTGATAAGGTCAAAAGTCAATTTATACTTTTTTTAAGTACTTTTAAAAGGTGTCACTTAGCATGCTAGTATGCTAACGTGCTTTACGGTGACTTGAAATAGTTCAGTAATAAGTCATTGTTGTCCATGTGAGCATGTACATGTTGCACACGTGCTGAGCGTGCACCTTGAAGTGCTGTTGGATCAGTTTTCACACTCTGCCGTGTGCGGGGTCATGTGACCAAAAAGTTGTCATCAATATTGATGAGCGATTGATTGATCCCCAGCCAATCTTTTTTCTTTTTGGTTCTCAGTGTAACACGCTTTGAGTCACACATAAAAAAATCGCTAAATAAATATTACTCGTTATTATTATTAAAATGGTTATTATTTTTCTGCTGATGTGATGACATGCCCTACCATCCTCCATTGACCCCACCTCCCAGAGGAGACCTCTTTTATTCCGCTTCTATTCTTAGTCACATGAACGCCTCAAGCCCAAGAAGAAAAGAAGCTACACAAAACAAAGGAGCCTTAAGAGATGACCAAGTGGACTGGAAGAGGACTAGCAGGACTATAGGACGAAGAGTGGACTAGGGAGACTAGGAGAGGACAAGGACTAAGAGTGGACCGGTAGACTAAAAGTTGGACTATCAGTGCTAGGACTAAGAGTGGACCAGGGGGACTAGGAGAGGACAATGACTAAGAGTGGACCAAGTAGACTAAGAGGACTATCAGGGTTAGGACTAAGTGTGGATCAGGGGGACTGGAAGAGGATTAGCAGGACTAAGACAAAGAGTGGACCAGGAGCACTAGGAGAGGAATAGGACGAACTAAAAGTGGACCAAGTAGACTATGAGAGAACTAGCAGGTCTAGGACTAAGAGTGGACCAAGTAGACTAAGAGGAATGTCACGGTTAGGACTAAGTGTGGGTCAGGGGGACTAGAAGAGGACTAGCAGGACTAAGACGAAGAGTGGACCAGGGGCACAAGTAGAGGACTAGGACGGACTAAAGGTGGACCAAGTAGACTAGAAGAGGACTAGCAGGGCTATGACTAGGAGTGGACCAGGGGGACTAGGAAAGGAATAGGGCTAAGAGTGGACCTGGTAGACTAAAAGAGAACTAGCAGGACTAGGACTAAGAGTGGGCCCCAGAGACTAGATGAGGACGAGCAGAACTCAGACTAAGAATGGACTCGGGGAATTAGAAGAGGAGTAGCAGGATTAAGACGAAGAGTGGACCAGGGGGACTAGGACAGGAATAGGACTAAGAGTGGACAGAGTAGACTGGAAGAGGACTAGCAGGATTGTGACTAAGAGTGGACCCGGGGAACTAAAAGAGGAATAGCGGGACTAAGACAAAGTGTGGACCAGGGGGACTAGGACAGGGATAAGACTAAGGGTGGACCAAGTAGACTAAAAGAGGACTAGCAGGACTATGACGAAGAGGGGACCAAGTAGACTAGAAAAGGTCTAGCAGGACTAAGATGAAGAGTGGACCAAGTAGACTAGAAGAGGTCTAGCAGGACTAGGATGAAGAGTGGACCAGAGGGACTAGGAGCGCACTAGGACAAAGAGTGGTCCAAGGGGACTAGGAGAGAGCTAAGACTAAGAGTGGACCAAGTAGGCTAGAAGCGGACTAGCAAGACTAGGACTAAGAATGGACCCAGGAGACTAGAAGAGAACTAGCAGGACTAGGACTAAGAGTGGACCTGGAGAACTAGAAGAAGAGTAGCAGGACCAACATGAAAAGTGGACCAGGGGGACTAGGATAGGAATAGGGTTAAAGTGGACAAAGTAGACTGGAAGAGGGCTAGGCTTTGAGTGGACCAGGGGGACTCGGAGAGGATTAGACTGAGAGTGGACCCGGGAGACTAGAAGAGGACTCGCAGGACTATGACTATGAGTTGACCTGGGGAACTGGAAGAAGAGTAGCAGGACCAAGATGAAGAGTATACCAGGTGGACTAGAAGAGGAATAGGGCTAAAGTGGGCCAAGTAGACTGAAAGAGGACTAGCAGGGCTAGGAGTGGACCAGGGGCACTAGGAAAGGACAAGGGCTAAGAGTGGACCTGGGGGACTAGAAGAGGTCAAGCAGGACTAGGACGAAGAGTAGACCAGGGGAACGAGGAGAGGACTACGTGGAGGTGTTGTGCGGTGATTAACTTATTGATACGTTTCCAGGTGAGGTCCACCAACACAAATGACAGCATGAATAAAAGAATAGTGATTGTCTTGGCAACCAACATCTTCTCCATGACCATGCATTTCCTTTTTTGTCATTTCAAACTGTCACGTTTCAGTGCACAGTGTCCACACGTATCGGAGAATAAAGTAATACTCTTAATCTTTAGCCTAATGGCATATTTATTTCAAGTAGCGGCTGAAAATGGCGCGTCTCACAAAAAGAGCGTAATGATGTCACATCCTGTGTACGTACCGTAAACATATAGAACATACAGCACAACACAATAGGTACCGTAATGCAATGAGTAAGGGCGCACTCCAAACACAACATTTAACACCCCCACTCGCCATTAACTCAATTGGTTACCTTGAGAAAAAAAAATTACAATGCAAGAAAAGAAAATAGGGATCACATGTTGTCCCTTCCCCAATAAACAGAAAAACACACTGCACTTCTAAGTGCCAAACATGTCCTGTTTGAACCTTTTTAGCTTCATCTTGGTGGCTGGCTTTGTCAGAACATCGGCAATCATATTTTCAGTAGGACAGTACTCCAAAATCACTCTGCCACTTTTTATAGTTTCCCTTATGAAATGGTATTTGATATCTATGTGTTTACACCGTTGCCTGTTCACTGGGTTTTTGGCTAGTGCAATAGTGCCTTGATTATCTTCAAATACCTTTGTTTGTGTATAAGGGTATTTGTCAATGCCTCTGAGTAGCTGTCCTAGGTAGATACATTCTTGAATGGCTGATGCCAAAGACATGTACTCTGCCTCACATGTAGATAAAGCAACAGTAGCTTGTTTTCTTGTTTTCCATGAGATTAGAGAGCTACCTTCGCTTAGACTAGCACAATAACCTGATGTGCTTCTCCTGTCAGACACATCTGACGCCCAGTCAGCATCACTGTACACTCTCAATCCCAGTTTTTCAGTTTTATTTCCTTTGAAACATAACTTGTTTTCTGCTGTACCTTTGAGGTATCTAAACACATGTTTTACTGTGTTCCAGTGTTCGACTGTTGGCTCAGCAAAGTATTGGGATAATTTACTGACCACAAAACTTATGTCTGGACGTGTGCATGTGGACAAGTAGATTAGGCTTCCAACAGCCTCCCTGAACCTTCTTTGATCTGTCATTTTGTCTGCATCACCAGTGTACTCTAGTTTTGGTTCACATGGAGTCTCTCTGGACTTGCAATTTTGCATTTCAAATCTCTCTAAGATTTTGTGAACATATCTCTCTTGAGACATTGTGACTTTACCATTTGTTTGGTCAAAATCTATTCCCAGAAAATGTTTCAATTTTCCTAGATCCTTCATTTTGAATCTTTCAGTGAGCATCATTTTCACACTGTTGAGTACACCATTGTTTTTAGATGCTATGATGAGATCGTCTACCCATACAAGTAAAATCACTTTCTCATAATGCTCCTCTCGTGAGTACACACAATGATCAGCAGAATTTTGTACAAAACCATTCTCAGTTAGACATGTGTGCAACATTGCATTCCAATTTCTACCGGACTGTTTCAAACCATAGAGAGACTTGTGCAATTTACACACTAGCTTTTCACCTGTGACTGATTCTTTCTCATAGCCTTCTGGTTGTTCGATATAAATCTCGCAATCGATCGGGGCGTGAAGATAAGCAGTCTTTACATCAAGCTGGTGCAGCACTAGCTCCTCTTGTGCCGCCTTTTGCATGATCACCCTCACACTTGTCATGTCTGCTGTGGGTGAAAATGTCTCTTTGTAGTCAGTTCCCTTTTTCTGACTGTAGCCTTTCGCTACGAACCTCGCTTTGTATTTATCTGTTCCGTCAATGTCACTCTTGAGGGCATAGACCCATTTTCCCCCCACTGCCTGTTTGCCCGGTGGTAAATGGGTGAGGCTAAAGGTGTCGTTTTCCTCCAGTGACTTCACCTCATCATCCATAGCATTTTTCCACTGCCTTGATTTGTTTGACATTATCGCTTCCTTGTAGGTTTGAGGAATGTCACATACTGCTCTGTAGCAAGAGTCCACGCATGTTACAAATTTGTCCATTGTATCCTCAGTCTCAAACTCCTGTAAGTGAACCGGCCTCCTCCTGGTTCGCGATGGGTTCCTTCTGTTTACAGTGTCAGTGACTCTACCTGGCTGTGTGCGTTCAGTCTGTTCAGGTAAAGTCTCAGAAACACCCTGTAAACCTTGATCTGGTACATTTTCAACCTTGTCATCATCAACACAAATTTCTCTTTCATTAACCCTGGGTTGTACATCACCGTACCCCATGTATGACTCACATGTTTGTGTTTCTTTTTCTGTTGCAGTTTTGGTTGTGAATTTTACCAATCTATGTTTCTGAACTTTCTCTTGTTCTGGGTAGTACACTAGGTAGGCTGGGCTGTTTTTACCGTAACCCACAAAAACACCCTGCTCACACCTAGAGTCTAGCTTGCCCTTGGCTTGTTGCTGGTAAGCATAGCACACTGATCCAAATTTTTGCATTTTGGAAATGTTTGGTTCTTTCCCTGCGAACAACTCGTATGGTGTTTTCTGTGTACGCCTAGAGTAGCATCTGTTCCGTACATAGGCCGCCGTCTGTACTGCGTAGTTCCACAGCTTATTTGGTAAGTTACTTTCTAGCAGTAAGCATCTGCCCATCTCATAAAGGGTTCTCCACCCTCTCTCGGCCGTGCCATTTTGGTGTGGTGAATAGGGTGCAGACGTTTCATGTCTAATCCTATTCCTTATTAACAGTGCCTGGAACTCTTTGCTTGTATACTCAGAACCATTATCTGATCTGATGCACCGAACCTCACCGTATGGTGCTACGTCAGCTAAAAACCGTTCTGTTGCGAGCACTGCATCACTTTTAGACCTTAGAAAGTACACCATCATGGTACCAGAATAGTCATCAGTAAATATTTGTGCATATTTGTGACCATCAATGCTAGGCGTTTGCATGGGACCGGCTAGGTCAGTGTGGACTAGCTCCAAGGGTTTCTTAGCCCTCCTGTCAGGCTCCTTGTTTCTCGTCTGGGTAAATTTTCCTTTTGTGCACACTTCACATAATTGTGCTGGTTTAGCCGCACTCCCTTTTATCTCCATGCCTCTCACTACACCTTGTAATTTTTGCACATCTTCATAATTACAATGGCCTAAAATTTCATGCCATGTTTGTACATCATGACACACTTTACATAGATCAATATCAGTTTGAACAGTAGGCAAGTAATACAGATTACCACTTTCGTGTATGTCAAACCTGCTACCGTCCCTTGTGACCATGCGATTGTCCCCTTTCTCGAAGGTGATCGTCGCTCCTCCATTTGTGGCACGCGCCACGGAAAATATGTCATGTGGATATGTGGGCATGTACAGAGCATCCCTCAGTTGTGCTCTGTGCTGTCGTCCAGCGCTGTCCTGCAGACAGATGGTCGCTGTTCCTCTTCTCTGTGCTATTCCACTGCATTTGGTTCCGTCTGCTAGCTCCACTGAATGAGAGTCAGGTTGAAACGTGTCATCGAAGCTTTTAAACTTTTCTATGTCATTCACAATATGTGATGTTGCTCCTCCGTCGACCATAATGCCTTTCATCTTCACGTTGCCTGGTGGTCTCTCATTCCTTGCGTCGTTTGCCTTGAAGAAATGGTCCTCTCGGTCGCTGTCTCGTTCCTCCACGACCTTTCTCGCGCCATCTCGTTCCCCCTTTTTCTTGCACAGCGACTCTTCGTGTGTATTACTTTTGCAGTATCCACACCATACTTTTCTGGAACACTTTCTTGCTTTGTGCCCCTTTATTCCACATCTGTAGCACGTCACGTTGGCATCTTCATCTTTTCTATTGCCAGCTTGTGCCCTTGGTGGACCTCTGCCCTGTTTTACATGGGTCTTCATCACATTGTCTGTAGATTCTGTCTTCTTCATTTTCTCGCTCTCTTCATAAACTCTTAGTCTCCTTTTAAAGTCTGCAAATGTAACTGTATCTTCATTTTGTGTTACATGGACTGCTAGGGGCTTGAAGGATTCTGGTAGCCCATTTATCACCATGGCTACATTTAGTCCGTCACTCATGGTTTCACCAGCGTCTTTTAGGGCCATGATAATGTTCTCTGCTCTTATAATGTAGTCTGTAACATTCTCACCTTCTCCCATGTGTAGCTTGGTGAGTGATGTGTACAGATTGATGATCCTCGGCTTACTTTTTCCGGAGTAGTGTTCTCTCAGTATTTTCAGGGCTTGTCTGCCATCATCTGCAGTCTCGTGTCTTATTAAGGATAAGCTTTTGTCATCAATGAGTCTGATCAGTTCAGCATAACAGTCAGTATTCTTCCTCCTATGTTCAGCTTGAGCTTCTTCATTGCCAGATGGCGCATTCAGGATCGCCTCTTTTAATTTTAGAATGTGTAGATGACCTAAAAATCTTGTTTCCCACAGGTCATATTTTTCATCTGATCCATCAAAAAGAAGTTGCGGGGCTGGTGTCGCCATTCTGTTAACCATCTCGCGTATTGCGTCGCGAAAAACTTCTTCCGAGCTTTACTCACTTTATCTCCAAGTTGTCCACAGAAGCTCCGTGTTAATCCGTCACGTTAAACTTCCTCCAACTCTTCCTGGGCCCATAACCTGTCACGTTTCAGTGCACAGTGTCCACACGTATCGGAGAATAAAGTAATACTCTTAATCTTTAGCCTAATGGCATATTTATTTCAAGTAGCGGCTGAAAATGGCGCGTCTCACAAAAAGAGCGTAATGATGTCACATCCTGTGTACGTACCGTAAACATATAGAACATACAGCACAACACAATAGGTACCGTAATGCAATGAGTAAGGGCGCACTCCAAACACAACATTTAACACAAACCACCACAAAAAATAAGGTTAATATTTATCATGTATACTTTTTATAATAACATCCATTCCATACTTTTTCTATACCGCTTGTCCTCGTTAGGGTCAAAAGTGAGCTGGAGCCTATCCCAGCAGACTTTGGGTGAGAGGTGAGAGACAGTATAAATACGAAATTGTGACGTATAGATCAAAAGCAAAGTAATATATGTGATTATATCATGACTTTATTCTTATTGAACCCTATCTACAAAGGTAAGATTAAAGTCATTTGTTTTGTTTAACGATGTTGTTTTCCTAACACCATCAGTTATTAGAGAGTCTGTATTAACTAGAGGGCTCCAGCAGGGGGCGCAGAGCGCTTTTGAGCTAAATTGCAAAAGTCGGTAGTAAATGGATGGATGGACACCGCTAAAAGCTAAGCTCCTTTCAACAGCTTTCAGGTAAAATTAACTTTATATAAATAGTTTATGTTCATGAGTGTGTTATATAGAGGTGTAAACATGCTTATGGAAGTATGTTTGTCACCGTATGTGTGTGTAGCTCCAGTGAATTAAGTTAGATGCATGGCGAAAACAGCTAATGCTAATGCTAACTGCCATCCATAGAGTAGTACTGAGAGAAATTATGTTGTAGTTTCCTAATTTGAGTTGTGTGTATGTTTGCTGAAATAGCTGTGACTAATTAGGTGTATTCTGTATAAAATTGATGAGTGAGTAATTATCAGTACAATAGAAATGGGCTGAATTCACTGCAATTTTTTGTGAATTGCGGTTCATGTATGATATAATTAGTGGTACTCCATGTTAAAAACTGTGCCAGCAAGAGGATATCCGCTCAGTTGCTATTTTGACATACTTTTTGGTGTAGTAATAGTGTGTAGATGTTTGTTGCAGTACTGTAAACATGTGGATGTGGTTATTGAGGCATTACCTGAAAAAAAGTTGTCGCTGTGCATATTTTCATCAGTATTCTTCTTTCAGGACTTTTACACAATCATTCACACCCTCATTACATCCATGTAATATTAACATAAATACAATATTCTTGTGTGCAGACAATTTTTTTATGATCACATTTTATATTGCCAAGTCGCAATATAAAATCATCTTTATATTTTTATTCTTTTCTCTGTTAACATTTGCCAGTGTTGCTGCCTAATCACCAGAAGCAATAGTGCAGCTGGTGTTTGCATAGGATTTCATAAGAATTAATTTAAAAAAAATTATTGTATTGTAAGAATATTTGTATGTGCGCCACAACAATGGAACATTTGCGCCACTCACAGGATAAACTACAAAACAACACCAAAGATGCAATCCAGCTTTTATTATTAGAAGGTTTTTTTTCTTAAAAATGCATCACGTTTGGACCTCGCAAACGTGTCAAATGACTTGTTTTTGGTTCGAGTCATCAAGTATTTTTTCTTTGAGTGAGCATAAACACGTTTAACTCCCTCTTTGTCAAATCGTCTACTGAAAAAAAGATAGAAAAATCACAGTTCCATCATCTCGTCAGAAAGTTCTGTAAGAAGTACTAAACACCAAACGACGACACAAGAGGCTTTTGAGGAGAAAAAAGCAAGAAATGGGGAGGGGCGCAGCAAGACCCCGCCTTCAAGGCACAGTGACGTGAAAGGGACTCCCGGGCACGTGGTCATCGCCCCATTTTACAATAAGAATATAGTTTCCCACCTCTTTGACCGTGTATGTAACATTATACAACTTGTGGCCCGCGTGCTTGACATAGACCTCCTCGCAGGGCGCCTTAGGCCCGTGCACGCCCACCATCAACATGTTGGTTCCTGCAAGCAGGACCAATCAGGACCAAGACTCTCATTTGGACAGACACATCACAAATATATTTTACCTACCCGCTTTGCAGCAGTCCACTGTGAACGAGTTCTTCTGGCCCACAAAGGCTTTGGATAGGCCGGCGCCCATGGAGACTACCTTACTGGCATCTGAGGAGAATTTGGGCAATGAGGCAAAGGCACTTCCCGCCGCAGACGACTTGGTTACGGTTTCTACGAGAACGGATGACGTCTCATGAAGACTGGTACCCCCGGACAGGCGTGAACCTGAGGACATGCACACCAATATGAAGATTCAGAACCCTCGCTTTAAAATGCTAAAGCTCCAGGAGTTCTGGTGCAAACCTACCTGAGACTTTGGCCTTGAAGGGGCTACCGACAATGTGCTGGGCTCCTCCATATTTGATGGAAATCAGATAGTTTCCAGGAGCCAGTGGGGTATAAGAGATCCGGTAGCCGTCACTGCAATCCTGACAGTTCATTTGGACTTTGGATGGACCGTCAATGGTCACCGACAGAGCGCCACAACCAGCATTACACGTGTTCACACTGAACTCTGAGGCCACGCCTACAAAACAGGAGTCCATGAAATCCAACGTATGACACATATGTCTTTCTTTTTAACGAACCTGTAGTGCCACCCTCAAGGCCCGGCCCAGAGGCCAACACTTTGCTGGGGTCACCCACTTGACTAGGTTCTCCCACTCGGATCTTGAAAGGGCTTCCGGGTACGTGGCTGCCGTTGAAACGGACATTGATGGAATGAACACCGTTCTCTTTGGGGATAAACCTGATAGCGTGCTGATCTGCAGTCAAAAAATAGTTTTCTCTTATTAATTTTAGACTGGGCACGGCAGGCTTGGATTTTCACCACTTCATCTGCATACTGGTTCACTTTGGCTTATATTCCAAGATATACAGACGTGAATCCAGACATCTCACCACCATCCACTTGGGTAATGAAACAGTCCTCCGTGGCCCCAGAAGGTGCATGGATCTTGGCGTCGATCAGGCCTTGAGCTCCATTTAGTTGTACGGCGAAGCATGCTTCCTGGTTCACCTTTAGTCCAGCTTCCTGAGATGACACCAACATCAACAAAAAAGTGACCTTCCGTTAGATGTTGAACAGAGTGTAAATGTGATGGTTATGGGTCACCTGAAGGCTGGTAATGGTAAGGCGGCGGGCGTCGTCAGACAAGGTGGCCACAGGGACACTGAAGGGCGAGTCTGGAATGTGCTCATCGTTGAATTTTATTGAGACCTCATAATCACCTGGCAGGAGCAAGGAATAAGAGGCTTGACAGGGCTGGGAGGTGTTGTACTTTAGACAGTCATCTCACCAGGCTCCTGGACCACATAGGAGACCCCACAGGAACCATCCTTGCGGTCCTCAAAGGTGATCTCAGCCTTGCTGGGCCCCTCCACTGCGATTGACAGCCCACCCGCCCCCGCCTCTCTCGTCCAGATGCTGAACTCAGCTGGAAGACACAATTTGACTTGAGCTGCAATACCCTCAGCATAAACCCGTGCATTAAGGCGACCTTGTCCAAGACCTTAAACTTCAGTTGTTGAACCCACCCGGAATGCCAGCAACACCTCGCTCCAGACCTGTGCCGCCTGCTCGCACCTTATGGGCCCCTCCCTCTCCCAGGGGTCCTACGGTGAACTGGAAGGGGCTACCAGGGACGTGTTGTCCTCGATACTTGACATTGACCACGTGTGCTCCCATCTCCTGGGGAACGAATCGCACGCTGTACGTGCTGTCCTCGCCTCGGATAATCTCGGCGTCCTCACACTTGCCACCAGGACTTGTCACCTGTGCTGTCATTTCTTGGGTGGCGGTTTCCCCTGTGGGAGTGGACACAGCTATGAGCTGAGGAGATGCAGTAAAAACTCGTCATGTGAAGGTCATGTGACTTCGACATCATTCAACAGCGATATTGTAATCATTTTAATGGACACGTACAAACACACGCACAGTGAGTAGATGAATGATGAACTAGATTTTTCAGGGCCGATACTGATTATAAGTAGTCAAGAAGGCCAATAACCAATGTTTGGTGCCAATATTAATTTGCGGTAAAAGTTATTTAAACATGAATAGTTTATGTCAGTAACCATGCTGGACAAGGCTTTAAGTAGTTTTTTTAACATTACTTTTAGTAAACATTGGACTAGTGGCAACTTAATGTTTTATGAGGCGCTTATGTTGTGGTTAATTCAGCACCGAACAGCATAAGGGGATTTCACAAACACCATTATTATGTGTGTCTAATGATGTGGTTCAGAGTAGCATCAACATTTGCAATTTAAAATATGGGAACACTTATGGGAAAATTGTTAGGGCAGGGCTGGGCAAACGGGCTGGTGAGCAGTGGTTATAACTTATCTACTTCACTAATTATTATTTTATATACTACATAGTAGGGATCGACTGATTATCGGTGCCGATATTTGACATTTTGGCGTATATCAATACCGGCCTTCTTAAATTGGTATTGGCTGATATTAAAAAAAAAATTTCAACTACAACAGAAATACATTAGCAGATACAATATAACGTATACTAATATGATACCCGTATTTAGTATTAAAAATAGTTATAAGTAGGAAGTAAGTTAGTTTTAACAACCTGTGCTCCTTTCTACTAAGGCTGCGCTGCTGTGCTCAGACGCACACACCCTCCCTTTCTTTCTCTTCTCAGAGTGCTGATTGCCGAGCACATCTAATCTGTATACAAGAACTTGTCAGAACTTACATTTATGGTTGGAATTCCAGTTTTTGTCATTCTTTCCTGGAGTTATTTTCTTCCTTCCTTCTTTGACCCGTTTTGTTTCACTTGTAGCATGCATGGGCTCATTAAAGGGGAACTGCACGTTTTTAGGAATTTTGCCTGTCATTCACAATCATTATGAAAGACGTGACAACGGATGTATTTTTAAAATGCATTCTAAATAGAAAACAAATGCGATCAAAAGTTTGCTTATAGTGGAGCCTATGGGAGTTGCTGTCTGGCCTATAAAACCCTCAAAAAAACATCCAAACACCTCCTTTAAGGTTTTATATACATGATGTAAGTATACCTGTATATGTAACGTAGTAATGGGCACAATAATAATAACATTTAATATTTATCTATTTTGATCATTTAAAAAAAAATGTGGCGCATTAATTTAAAAAAAAGCATCACGACGTTCGCTTTTTTTTTTAACATCACTGATTACTGTTCACTGCAGACTTCATGAGAGCCAACAAACATTAAAACATCACTTACTGTGCAATGTCTGCTGTCATTAGGATGCCGACTGATAGAATCTTGTCATATTTCCGTTTAGATGAAGAATTATTCATAATCCTTGCAAAGAAAGGGGGGTGGAACCAGCTGTTATCCAGCTGTTTACTGACGTATACTAGTCATGTTTGGATACATTTTACTGCAAATGAATATCTCGAATGTAGGTTATAGGCCTCCTTGACTAATAATCGGTATCAGCCCTGAAAAAAACATTATCTGCTGATGTAGTGCTATTGCAGTTGTAAAAAAAACGATATACCGTATGTCAACATGCCAAATATCAGCGCCGATAATTGGCCCTGCCAATCATCAGTCAATCTCTAGAATGAACACGCACCCTGCTGCGATGGCGACCTCCCACCAAAGCTGTTCAGACTGTCCCGTTCTAGGAAGTCTTCAAAGACATCTCTGAACGGCTCTCCAACCTGCGTGCTCTCTTCCACACGCACTTCCCGCTTGGTCTCGCCGCCGCGTGATTTGCTGATCTCCGTTCGCTCAGTGCGTGTGTATGTGTGGCTGCTGCGTGTGAAGGTGCGAGTGACGCGTTCCTGCGCTGAGACCATCTGAAACCAGTTTCCTGTGGCCAGAAACAAAAGGGCATTAAGGATGCAGAAGGCGGGCAGAGCAGGCACAGTGATCTTACAACGACCCGTTAAGCTTACCTGGGATCTTGAGGTTCAGGTCACAGGTGCTTCCCACGCTGGCAATGGCGGGTGCCTGGCGCTTCCTGGTGATGCTCTCCTTCATCCTGCCCTCGCCAAATACTTTTACAGTGAAGGGACTTCCTGTGGCCACAGTGGAACAGGTCACATGACACATTCTGCTGTCCTGTTGAGGGTGTGGGTGGAGTACCTGGGACGTGCTGGTCTGCAAACTTGATGTTGATGATGTAGTTTCCTGGCTCAGTGGGACAGTAGGTAACGCGACATGTGCCGTCCTCCACATCCTCGCAGTTAATGTCCACTTTGCTGGGACCCTCGATAGACAGACCCAGACCGCCGTAACCTGCCAAAACAGACTTTACTTAGGCTTTACAACAGCGGTAAGCAGGCCAAAGGGGGTCAAGGACGTACCGGCAGTCCGGGTGTCGACGATGAAGTGGGCAACCTCAAAAGTGCGTCCCTCTAGCAGACCCGGTCCAAACACTTTTACCTTGCTGGCGTCACCGATCTCTGACTGGGCCACCATGATCTTAAACGGGCTGTTGGTCACATGTTTGCCGCCCTTCATCACGCTCACAACATGCTCACCCACTTCCTTTGGCGTGAATGAGATTCCTGACACAACAAACACTAAAGTCTCGCTCTGGTTCTATGTCAATGATATAGTCGACAAAAACGGAAGAAAATAAAACTTTTCTAAAAAGCCAGTGGGAAAACAGCTCAAGTGTCAGGTTACGGGGCGAGTATTTGGGGTGACGAGTAAACATACCAATATGTCTGTTAAGAAGTCTCTTCAGGATACACGCCTCCTCGCTTCCGGATGGAGCTTGGATAGTCGCCGTCAGACTGCTCAAGTCCGTCTCGGTGATCTTCAAGCAGACGTCGGTTTCCGTACCAACGTTGAGCTGAGATGAAGTGATAGGGCCGTCGCCTGAAGACACACACAGGGGCTGCAGCACGTGTACCAATCGACAAGTGGCCAATGACCGTTTAAGTACCGGTTATCTTGGCGGTGAAAGGGCTGCCGGCGATGTGCTTGTCATCAAACTTGACGATGATGTTATAGTCCCCAGCCGCCGTGGGCAAGTAGGACACGGTGCAGGTGCCATTTTTGTTGTCTTTGCAGCTGATCTCGGCTTTGGACGGTCCTTCCACTGCCAGAGACAAACCGCCTGCACCCACTCGGATCATAAGAACCATCCAAAGATGTCCACAAGAACACACATACTTTTAAGAAAGCAGTACCTTCTCCAGCGTCCTTGGTAGCGATCATAAAGGTCGCCGGTTCATTAGCGACACCGTGGCTCAAACCGGGGCCGTATGCGGTCACATGAACGCTATTTATGGCATCTACAAAAAACTGTAGTGGACTTCCTGGATGGATGGTAAATGCAAAATTCAGATCATGTTCTGACGATGGATAAGTCAGACAGCACAATGTACCTGGGATGTGATGGCCGTCGTACTTAATGTCCATCACATGCAAGCCACGTTCGGTCGGCGAGTACCTAACAGTGACGGTGCCATCCTTGTTGTCTGCGATGTGCGGACAGGCTGCACGCCCAGAAGGCATTCGCACTTCACCTGCACGGCACACAATGATGACATCATTCCAGGTCAGCCCACCAGAGATCTGTGCATCCAATAAAATAAGTCTCACCTGTGATTTCTCCTGTCTGCACGGTGAAAGGAATGACCAGACTGAATGGACGCAGCACGGCCTGCATCCCATTGACGGGGACCATGGGGTTGTTTGTCGCCTAGTTAAACAGAGAAATAGGGACGACTTATGATGACATCTTTATGGCAGCAGAAACGCCACCTTCACAAAGACGCAGCCGGGTGTGGGCGTGGCTTTAGTGGCTTATCATGCAGATGAGTCATGCGGCGTGTACCTGCTGCAAGGGTGGGGTCACATGATCCCTGGTCACCTCAACAACACTTCATACACGAACAGAAATGTTAGAAATGAAACAAGCTTAATTGGGTCCACTAGACATAGTTAGATTGTTAATGACGACGTTGATACCCACGGTGTGCATGGGACTCACCAGTACATGGAAGGGACTGTTGGGGATGTGCTCCCCTCCAAAGCGGATGGTGATGACATACTTCCCGGGCTCAGGCGCCGTGTAATAAATATCGAATGTCCCATCAGCATTTTCCACCACATCCACGTCAAGCTCGGCGCCATCAGGGGTCGAAACCTTGCAGGTAACCTTGCCTTTCCCAGCAGCCTTTGCGTCAACAGTAATTATGGTTTCTTCTCCGATCTGGATGGCCGGACCGACACCGGATCCTAACAAGATAGATATCACATCATGACTGATTGTCATAATGCTTTGTTGATTAAAAATCAATTATTGAGCAATGATGGCAAGACACTATCTGCACAGATTGTCATTCCTGTCGAACTATCAACAAAAAAGTTAAGAGGCAAGTTTAGGAAACAGGTCAACAATGTATTAGGTGAAATGTAGTACCTGATCCATGTCCCCCAATGGATACTGTAGGACGAGAGGAAAATATTGACAAATAATGAATGATAGGAAAGGACAAATTGTGAAGGTAAGAAGGCGGGGCCTGACCTGTCACGAGACATTTGCTGGCGTCCCCCGTTGGATTGGCATGGATGCGGTAGGGCGAGTATGGGATCTCGTCACCACCATATTTGATGGTGATGGTGTAACGCCCAGTCATGTCCGGTACATAGGACACAGTGTAGGTCCCATCCCGATTGTCCCGGATGTTCGCCTTCTTGGGCTTCCCCTCAGGATCCTAGAAACATGTGTACACATGGACTAAGTGTACGAACAAGACAGCATGACGCAAGATGTGCTTCCCACCAGAGGTCTGCAAACAGCTAACTCAAATTTTTTAACCTGAAGAGGACCGGTTCCCTCCCTAAGTTTGTTTCCTGTTCAAAGTACATCGCATTTTCAGACCCTCCAGGAATTTTTTATGTTGCGATAGCGCCAATTAACACAAATTCAACTGATCCTCGTGAATTATGCACTGCCCTGCAATTTGGTCCAATTTTGGCGTAAAACATAAATGAAAAAAGTTTGCAACTTGTGGGCGATAGAGCAGACAGCAGACAATGAAGAAGCCTTTGGTAGTTTTTCTTTTTATAATAACTTTTCATTTAAATCATCTTTTTTTAAATCATAATTAATTACTATCGATATTAGTTATAATTGCTGGGATAAGCTCCAGCGCCCCCACGACCCCAAGAGGGGCAAGCAGTAGAAAATGGATGGATGGATGAATGGATGATTGAAATAGTACAGTCATTTGACAATGAGCTCAGAGAATGTGCTTTTACTAACATCTCGTGTCTACTTGTAAGTTATGGTTCATACTCTGTGGGGTGTACAAAAGAAGTGAAAGCATCAATACAGTATTTGTTTTCCAAACTAAGCACACATTTGTGTGCAAATGAAGTATACATTGTTTAGATTTGTTGAAATATCTGGCTTTTTGTGGTTAAGGTTATACAAATACTACAAACATCAACAACAGATTCATAAAATCACAAGGATTGAAATTGAAACAAAATAGGCCTGCAAAATCCTGGAGGGACTGCATTGTGCTGACTCACAGCAATGAAAGTCACTTGAAAGAGTTCCTACTCGTGAACTCTGACAACATTCATGTATCACGAGCTTTACCTAATGAATGTGCGACGCTGTTCGCAAATAAACGCTGTGTGAAGAAATGTCAACATATCCTCTTATTTCATGTAATGACGAGGCTACATGCCCACAGTCAATCAATCACTATCCGCGACATATCGACCACAACCATGCTTATGAAGCCCGTCAGAAAAGTTTTTTCAAATGTGTTTCAACTTGAATGCTTTGAAGTCAGACCTCAAGTCATGGTCCAAGCTGGATATTGTCTGTTTCTCAGCATTCTCAAATGCAGCATGAGACCAGTGGTGGCAGCAACGATATACATGACATCCCATCACACCACTTCTGGACATGTCTGGAGTCATGACCCCAAAATTTTTTGGGTCATCGCTCAAATGTTTGAGTTATGATTTAAAAATCTTGAGAAGAAACTCAGAAAAAGTGTTGTCGTGATTGAAGTCTTGAGTAGTGACTCAAAAGACTGAAGTCATGACTCAGAAGTCTGAAGTCATGCATCAAAAGTCTTTGAGTCATGATTTTAAAGTCTTGTATTGTGTCTCAAAAGTCTTGAGTCGTAACTGAAAGGACTTGTTTTAAGACTTAAAAGTCTCAAGTCATGGCTCAAGGTCTTGTGTCATGACTCCAGTCACTGCAGAAATTTATAAAAATGAAGATGGATGTTATTCGCTGTGAATAGTAGTGAGTATTTACTAATGAAAATGAAAGTTTATGAATAATTGTGTTATTTTTTCAATATACTTTGATGACTTGAGCTAATCTTAATAAACAAGGCAGGCAGGTGGAGAAGGGTATGAGTGTTGGTTGGTGAGGTGAGGTTAGGGAGTTGTTTGTGGGCAGGGCAAGGTAAGATAAGGTGGCGGCCTTACGCGGCCTCTCTTAAGAATGGAGAACGGGATGGTTTTCTTGACTATATGAGACTCCCAAACCCGGGTGGCCCAGTCCTGCACAAACACTGAGGCCTGGCGCCCGCACTCGTCTGGACCCTGCAGCGACAGCGACACACACCCCGGCAATACAGTAGGTCACATCGACAGTGTCAGGGGTTAAAAAGTAACATTTAGACACACAAGTGCCTATTGCACTAAGTCTTACAAAAACTGAAATGTTTGATTTGCTAATGCTGGGTGGTTGACATGTGTTACTCAGTGTCAACAAGCTCAGCACACTACCTAAGTCACCCCCAGCTAGCTAGCTTCAAATCAGAACGTCAAGTCAAATTCTAAAAATATATTTTTTAATGACAGGGAAAATCCCTTCTGGCTCAAAACAGACTTTGTCTAATTGTGTTTCTTGGATTTACCAAAATCTGAACGGTGAGCAATCCTTCACCAGCATCTCTGGCGTCGATGGTGAACTCCACCGGCAGACTGGCGGGAACACCGGATGTATTTAGCCCAGGACCATTGGCACGGACCTTGCTGGCATCATGAACAGGCAGGGTCTTGATCTTGAATGGACTAAAAGGGTATGCAGACATGAGACCAGGAAAAATAATCTGAATTACCTTTTTGACTATTCCTTACCTTCGAGGGACTTCCTGCTTGGCATACTTGACACTCACTGTGTACGGGCCCTCAATGGCAGGGGTGTAGTTGACCGTGTAATACCCACCACCGTTGTCTTTAACACTGACAGGCTCAGTGAAACCTAGAGAACCAACAGAAGTTCATCTTCTGTTTAGTGACTGGTTTGTGACATAATTGGACACTTGACAAAAACATTTTTAAGCAGACTGACAACAATTTAAACAGGCCCATGTTCCAGATTGTCACCTGTAGGGCCAAATATCTGGACTTCTAAAGGGGCTACACCAGTTTTGCTGCTGTCCACTGTGAAAGTCTGACAGACGTGAGCACGAACTCCACTTCCAAGACCAGGCCCAGAACACCTCACCTTAGTGGGATCAATCAGCTCTCGCACTGTGACCCGAAATGGACTTCCTGCAAATATGAGTGCTGTTGTTTAAGCCAGTGAACTCTGTACGTCCCCATGCTGGACTTCAGTCAACTCAAGATCGAGCACCTTGAATTGGAAGTCCTCCAAAGGTGACGTTGACATCATATTCTCCAGGACTAAAGGGAATGTACTCCACGCTACAGCTGCCATCTTTGTTGTCCTTACAGGACATCTTTGCCTCAGAAGGGCCCTCGATGGCAAGGCCAAGACCACCTGTGCCAGCACCCCTGAGGAGTGCAGGACAGGAAGGAGGTGAGGATCTTTAAGTACCAGTATAATGGAAAAAACAAGTTTCCTCTTTATTGAAGCTATTATCATATGTATCTGATGCATAACACCAAAAGACTTACAAAATTTGCGAGTAAATAGATATCATCAAAATAGTATAACTCGCATAGAAATTCACAAGCCATTTGGAGAAATAATGAGCAAGCCAGTCCGTGACGTCCCCGGGGGTCCCACCATTCCCTTGGTTGGTTGGTTGAAGTTTATTTCGAATATGTATGCAGTTTCAACATGATACATCATATATTTTTTCACATCATGTCCGAAAAGGAGTAGGAAGAAGCAAAGCTTATTTAATCCTACCCCCCTTCCACTTCATAGCAGGGTTGTTTGTTCTCTATAACCACTGTTATCTATTATTCTGACTGACCTCTTGTGTAACTCGGTTAGTGAATTAAAGTTAAAGTTAAAGTACCAATGATTGTCACACACACACTAGGTGTGGTGAAATTTGTCCTCTGCATTTGACCCATCCCCTTGGGGAGCAGTAGTGTGCTTTTGTAGTTATTTCTCCATATTTTTACACAATAACTCAGTTATGGTAACACTAGGGAGCAGTAGAGAATATGGAGTGATTATTGGTCTAGAACATACAGTATTTTGCTTTGTACATTATATAAATATTTATTGCCACTTTATGTTGTATATTTTTATATGAGATTTCCAGCTCATTTTATCATCTATTTTAGCACCCAAAAATTCTATTTAATTCACCCTTTCAATGTCTACTCCGCCTATTTGCATTTGTGTCTGACTTTCTCTTCTACTGTTACCGAATAGCATTATTTTAGTTTTGATAAGATTCAAAGATAGTCTGTTTTTGTCAAACTATCTCTTTCATTTGTTCACGTCTTCACTTATTATTTGTATTAGCTTCTGTGTGTTCTCTGCTGAACATAACTTGGCCGTGATGTCTGCCAATAACACTAACTTCAAATCCTTATAACAAATGTCGTTTGCATAAATATTAAACCATTTTGGTTCGATATTGATCGCAGGGGTAGGCCACAAGATATCTCCAGCGTTGTTGACATATTTTCACTTATTTCCATGTATTGCTTCCTGTTGGTTAAGTAGCTTCTTATCTCGTTCAAGACCAGCTCTCTAAATCCATGCTGTTCTAATTTGTTGATTAAGATATTTTGGTTAATTGACTAGTGTCACATGCTTTAGTTAGCTCCATAAACACTGCAGCTGCACACTTGTTTACCATCGATTTTATTGGTAATCTCCTCTGTTACTTTGATTAATGCCATTGATGATGAACTGTATTGGTCTCCTCTGTGGTTCTATGCAAGTCTTCCACTTTTATTTATGAATTTGTCCAATCTTTTATTGAATAATTTTTGGATGATTTTAAAAATTGTGGAAGTAAGGAAACAGGTCTAGAGTTTGTAAATTGGTGTTTGTTTCCAGTCTTATAAATTGTTACAACTTTTTCCATTTTCATTTTATTTGGGATTTGAAATGATAGGTTACTAATATACGTTAAAGGCTCTGAAACTTTTTCAATAACTTTTTTTATTGCTCTCATATCTATTTTGTAACAGTCAGCTAAGGTCTTGAATTTGCATCTCTTTATAATCTTTTTTTACATTATTGAGGAACATTGAGTTGAGATTTCTGTCTATGATGTCATTTAAGTCCTCAACTGACCCGGAATCTGGGATATTTTCCTCTATATTTGGTCCAATATTTACAAAGTACATATTGAAGCTTTTAGCTACTTTGTTCATATTGTCACTTTTTACGTTTTCATCTTAGGAAACAGACGTTTCCCTTCGCCAACAACAACACAGCTATTCATGTAGCTATTGTGAGGGGCCAACGATTACTGGGGGAAAATTGTGATCCAGAACCTTATATTTTTGAGCCTGAATATAAGGAGGATGAGCTACAAGTTTTAGAAGCCATGTGCTAAACAGATGCAGCTTTGGTGAAACACTAAGCATCGTGTAGCAGTATTGCTATGTGCTGAACAAGAAATACAAACTACTAACATAATTAAACAATCATTCACTGTACAATGTCTGCTCTCACTGGGATGCCGACTGATAGGTTGTTCTTATTTCCTGTTTAGATGAAGAATAAATCATAATCATCACTAAGGGTTTAAAAGAAAAGTTGCAGCAAGCTCTCGTCTTCAGTATTATTGTCTTTCTTTCCGTCTTTGGGTATAAATTGAATGTCACAGATGAACAACTTGTTGATTTATGGCTAAAAACTCCTATTATCCGGGTGAGAGGCATGATTTATAATCTAGAATTAACTTTAACCAGCTGCGACATGCTGCAGCACCAAAAGTAGCAGGACACCAGCCGGCTCAATATAGCAGCATAAGCTAGTTACCTCTCTGTTATCAATGTGTTGCTAAAAAACAGTTGGCCTGTGTTAGCGCTTATAATAACAATATTGCTAATATTTGGTTAATATTCAGGTCACAAGATGTAAATGTAGTATTTTTGGCTGGTTTTAGATGATTATTTGGAGCGCTTTGTTGGTGGAGTAGAGGAGCCCCCATTGGCTCAATTGTTAGCAGACTTTTTAAAATGATTATTATTTATGATTTGAATGCATAAAAAAAAGAAAAACATATGTGTTCTCTTTCCAAGTTCTGCGTATTTCCGGTATTACTAATCTGCTGATAATGGGCAGAGTGCAGAAGAGCTCCCCTTGTTACATCATCCAACCCTGAATCTACGGAAATTGCTAAAGATATTGGGAGCGGAATATTTAAAATGGCCATCTTAAACTGTTGCATTTTGTGGATGTTTTGACGGTATTTTGACGTACTTTGCGGATTGGAAATACAATTGGATATGGTTTACCGGATACGGTGAAACACAATTCAGCATATAAAGTCAACATGTTGACGTGAAATCACCTGGTCTCCACTGTAAACTGGTTGGGTTTACTGACCAGACCTTCCTCCAGGCCTGGCCCGTAGGCTCGCACTCGACTTGGATCACAACCTTCATTAACGGACACCCTGAACGGACTCTTGGGAACAATATCATCATTGTATGAAACTTCGATGAGATGCAGCCCTGCAAAAATAGATACACTCAATAAATGCTTAGCAAATTTGATGATAACTTGTAGAGTCCAGTGAAAACTTGTAGAGTCCAGTGAAAAAATCCAAGTCAAGTGACTGACCGTCCTCAAAAGGCATGTACTCCACACGACACGTGCCATCAGCCTTGTCTGTGATGAAAGTGTCCGTGTTGGAGCCTGATGGATTTGAAATGACCACTTTAACATGGCCACCAGAGCTGTTATTAACACTTCTGGCATCCACGATAAAATGTGTGGTGACTTCCCTCAACACTCCTGGTAAGGACCAACACCAAGGCAGCATTCAGAAACAAAGTTGAACAAGCTTGCAGGCCTAGCTCTTTACATGCTTACCTCTGGGTTCCACCCCAGGTCCGTAGACGTCAACCCCGCTGATATCCAGAGCCGGTTCCACTTGCAGGTTGGCGGGAAACTGTGGCACTAGATGTCCTCCATACTTGACAGTGATTGTATACATGCCGTGGAACTGTGGGATATAGGTGATAGAGTAGGTTCCGTCACCATTGTTCTCCACATGAACCTCAACTTTGGACCCCGACTCAGAAATAATCTCGATCGTAAGCTCCGCTTCTCCAGCTTTGGAGCAGTCCACCAGAAAAGATGCAGCCTCGTTGACTTTTCCATGCTCCAGTCCAGGCCCGCTAGCGGTTACCTTGCTCGGGTCAAACACAGACTGGACTGACGCCTTGAAAGGAGATCCGGGGATGTGCTGGTCCGCAAATAGGATGTTGATGGCGTACTCGCCAGATTCAGTGGGCAGGTAAGACACGGAGCATGAACCATCACCGTTGTCCTGGCATTCAATTTTAGCCTCACAGGGCCCTTCCACTGTCAGGCCTAACCCACCGGTCCCAGCTCCCTTTGTGTCAATAGCAAAAGGTGCCAGTATTCCTACTACGCCACCCTGAAGACCTGGACCATAAGCTCGCACCTGTGAGGTGAACAAAGATGCAGTAAATATAACTTAAACCACACCTCATCTTCTGAATATAAGGAAGTCACCTTAGAGGGGTCGGGGGGGAGGATGCCCTCTACTGCCAACGGACTTTCTGGGATGGGGTTCCCGTCATAGCTGATCTCCACAGTGTAAGGTCCTTCCTCTGGTGGAATGTACCTCACGGAATGCATCTCATTGGCTGCACCCGCCTCCACCTTGCACGGGATTGGTCGATGAGACGGAGAAATTATCTTCACATCTAGTTGGCCTTGACCACCAGCGCCCAAAGTGCTAATGTGGAACTCCTGGTCCTTTCCGACATCCACCTCTGATAGAAACAAACACCACTGAACTCAAAGGTCTCTGGCATCATGTCTTCAATTTAAAAAAAAGTTTACTAACTGTTGGCAAGACCGTGAACTTGGATCTTCTTGAGATCAAGACGCGGAGCCACTATGATGTGAAACGGACTTTTCGGGATGGGATCACCCCCATGAAGCACAGTGATGGACAAACTTCCCTAAAGAACCAAAACAATGATGTACGGCGGTTGACACCATCTCTGTCATAAGGTCAAGGGTAAAGCTCACCTGTTGGGCTGAGGTGTAGCGGACCGTGTAGGAGTAATTATGGTTGTCGATAATCTCAAAGTCGCGTACGGCATCGTCTTTTGTGGCGCCGGTAAAGTGGACTTGTGGTTGGGCTTTGCCTGCTCCTTTAGTGTAAATGGTGAAGTGAGTCGGCTTTCCCGCTTCCACGCCTACCAGGGAAGAAAAGCAAATAAATCAGAATTCTAAAGGTGTAATTCAGGATTAATAGAATATTTTTATATATGTGTAAAGCAGCTGACCCGACTTGTTGAGTCCAGGTCCTTCCGCTTTCACTTTAGCAGCATCGTGAGAAGGATCCACTTTTATCCTAAAGGGGCTGATTGGAATTTCCTGTTTCAACAACAAAAGTGGCCATTACACATCTTTTATCCTGTTTCTCTCTTTGCGGAACTGATTGTCTCACCTGGTCGGCGAACACCACCATGATGGTGTACTGACCCGACCCCGGGGGAGTGTACTTCACCGTGAATGTGTCGTTGTCATTCTTAATAATGTCAAAGTCGATGTCGGCCTCAGCTGGTCCGACCACGCCTGGCGCACACTTGATACCGATACTGACATCGCCTGGTGTCACAACCAACCTGGTTTCATGCTATGGTTATCGGGACAACAAAGACAAAGGAGTAGCTCCTCACCCTGTCCAGCCTCACTGCAATCCACAGTAAAGTAGGTCGGCTCATTGGCCTTCAGTCCAGTTCTTTCCACTCCAGGACCATACACCTTCACATTTTCCGGATGGCTGCCCTCTCCGATGCTCACCTGCTCGCAAACCCACACTTGTCACTTTCAGTAATCACTTCCATCTTGCAGTCGTTTGTGACCTTGTCGTACCCTATAGGGGCTGTTGGGGATGTTGATCTCTTCCCACGTGACAATGATGGTGTGCTTAATAGGCTTTGTGGGGACATAAACACACAGGAAGGTCTCATCACCATTGTCCCTCATATCCACATCAATGGGGCATCCTTCAGCATCCTGTGGGGGACAGTAGCATAAGATAGTCAAGGAAGAAGATACTCAAGGAGCAAGTTGTCCTCACTTGAGCGTAGAGCTTCAGCTCGCCTCTGCCAGTCTCTCGGGCGTCAATGGTGAAATCGGCTGGTTTGTTGACGATGCAGCCTACAGGGTCGAGACCTGGCCCGTAACACCTCACCTGAGAAACAGATGACAGGCTGTCTTAAACCTAGGTCAGGACAAACATAGCTGATCTTCATTGGTGAGACCTTCTCTGGGTGAAGGTCAGTGGCGGCAGGCAGGATGTGCGCCATAAAGGGGCTGTCCTTCACATCCTCATCATCACATATGACGTGAACAGCGTAGTCGCCGGGTTCCGTGGGCCAGTACCTCACATCACATGACCCGTCTCCTTTATCATCACACTCAATTTTGGCCTGAGAAGGACCCTCAATGGAGAATCCTGACCATTACCAACACATTTCACTTAACAAAAAATTTGACCTTCTGATTGGCCACATTTGAAGTTGAGAGGACGTACCCAACGTTCCCACCTCTGTCCCAATTGCCTCCACCACAAAGTCGGCACTCTTTCCCACCATTCCTGTCTCCAGACCAGGACCCCAGGCCCGCACCTTCTGAGGCCCTGCCTCCTCGCTCACATGAACATCAAACGGGCTAAAACATGCAGACACAAACACGGAACATTGCAAAAAAGATTTCAGTTATATAATATTATTATTATTATGCATCAGTTAAGTCAAGAGAGCAGCAGGTTGGATGTTCACCTGCGTGGGATGCTGTGACCCCCCCAGGTAATGATGATGATATAATTTCCTGTCACGATAGGGTAATAGTTACAACTGTAGAGTCCACCATCCACCTCGACCATCTTCACCGGCTCCTCCATGCTGTCTGCAGTAAACATGTTCAGGAGCACAACCTTAGAACTGGGTGTGGGTCACATTCAAATATATTGAGGGGCAAAAATGCTCACTTGGCCCCTTCACTGCAACTTGAAGCTCGCCGCTGCCGCCTCCTTTTGTGTAAACTTTAAAATCCGCCACTTCCTTTACCCTCAAACCTTTGGGCTGTAAGCCTCGGCCGTGTGCCCTGCAGGCGTGTGGGTTGCAGGCTGTGTGGACCAATCAGAGGGTGGCGCTGGTTAGATTGTGTTCAGTAACAGAGCGATGCTGTTAGCCATGAAAAAAGAACAGAAAAGCTGAATAGACTGCATCATTTGAAGAGAAAGAGAAAGCACATAGCTGATTTGTAACGTTGATTAGTTTTAAAAATTAATAAACAAGAGAAGCCAACCGCCTCGTCAATTAGCTCTCGCCTATGTGACAATTCATAGCAATAAAGGCTGTGGTCACCATTGTTGAAGGTCAGTCAAGAGGTCACTCGACCTCTGTAGTGACCAAGCGAGGACTCGTTGCACAGGCATTCACACGCTCACTGAAGTAGAAGAAGGATAATGCGGGTAGAGCCATGCTGTGAAGCTAGATCACTACGAGCCCAGGATTCGGTCGACAGGCACCAGTCACAATTCTGACCCCGCCTCCACTAACTTGGTCGCCTGGGTTTGGGCAGCTTTGCAGAGGGCGTTCTCCGTGAGGGTGTGCATAGCAACTGAGGTACAATCTGCACCGAAGATGCCAGCGGAGGGGTGCTCTGTGAAACTGAAGGAGTGAAGAGCAGTGGTAAAGCATGTGGCCCAGATAATACACCCCCAGTCCAGTCCACCAAGAGGAGATGTTTGTCTATAAATCAATTAAATCAGATCTAAGTACCTCAGTGTCCTTTGGGTTTTATGGTCGACCATGAAGACCTAAGCTCTAGAACAGGGGTGTCCAAACCGTGGCCCGTGGGCCAAATGCGGCCCGCAGCCATCTTCAGTTTGGCCCGCGAGACAGCAGCACAAGTTAAATTTCAATAAGCAATCTGGCCGTGGGAGGTGTTTTCATATTAAATCTAAATATCCGGCGATCTGACACGTGGCAACCTGTTGCCATCTTGTGGACAAAGTAAGAAACTCAGGTCAGTGACCATGATGTGTACTTTCTAGACATCACAAGCACAGCATTTACTTCTATGACCAATCCAAACAACCTTTTCTAGTCAGAAAAAAAATTCAACCCGCACTAAAAGTCAACACACATGGTCACACACAACACAACCTGCTCACTGAACTTTGTGGATATTATAAAAAAAAGTCCAATTACCATATAAAATTCTAAATCAGACCCATTTAAATCCATTGCTAGGCATGATGGGGAAAATGCAGAACACTCTCTCCACACTTATCCATGTTTGACTTTTAGCTGCTTGATATTTCTGATTGATCACAAAGCTTTAAAGAGGTTGTCGCGGAAGTAAGCAAGTTAGGAGTTGAACTTTTACATACTCTTAATATTCAATTATAATAACTATTAATTACATATCAGGGTTTCCCGTGGCTCTTTGTTGTTAAGGCGGGTGCCTTAACAACAAAGGCCTAAACTAAAGTCTTAACAAGCTGCTCCGCTTAGTTCTGCCTCTGCCAGTACGTCTCTGCAGCAACCAGCATTGTCCAGCAGTGCGTATACAGAGCGCATGTAACAGCCAATCAGCAGTGCGTATTCAGAGCGCATGTAACAGCCAATCTGCAGTGCGTATTTAGAGCGCATGGAGTCAGTGCTCAGGCAGGCAGAGGAGAGACGGTGGGGTGATCAGATAGGTGTTTAGCAGGTGAGCATAAGGCACCGGACTCCCCCAAAATGATAATAAACACCTCCCTGTCAACTACTAGTAACATCACTATGAGCCTGTTGACATTCTAGAAACATAAGCTGCAGCTCAGCTCGCTCGCAGTCCTTGAGGTGAAAGCTAATTAGCTTTTAGCGTAACGTTAGCTCACTGTGTGTGCGTGTGTGTTACGGACAGCAAAGCCCTGTCTGTCTGAGAGAAAGACAAGCATTATTGACCTACAGTTAACAACTAAGTTATTTCACTTTACCTTTTTCTGTGTTGATTGAGCTGTGTTGAAGCAGCAAAAAAGGACATTATGTTAAAAGAATAGTTTCCTGAAGCTGTCTCAGATAGTTGATATAATAATGTAACTGCATCATAAAGCCTACATGAATTCCATGGTGTTCAGGGATGAATAGTCTCTCCTATTACTATTGTACTATTTTTTCAGCTATAGCTACCTTAATCATTAGTAATGTAGCAGCCTAGTTTTAAATGGCATGGTACCTGCTATCACATGATGATAAAAAATAACATTTACATAATGAAAATCAACTATAGGCTTCCCAAATGCTGTAATAAATTAAGCATGATGAGTTGAACAAGCGCTGCGGGAAACCCTGGAAATATTTATATGGTTACTTTGCGTGCGGTTGGCTTTCGGCCCCTGGCCAAATTTTTTAGCCCAATGCTGCCCCCCAAGACATAAAGTTTGGACAACCCTGGTCTAGAATCAAGACTCAGGTGTCCAAGTCATACGGTTGAAAATCATCTCAACTAACGTGTGCTAATGGTTAAAACTATCACTAGCAGAAAGGGGGAAATATTTACCTTCTGCAATGTGGACCGGAAAGGGGCTTCTGGGAATCTGCTGGCTGGCAAAGGTCACATAGACCGTGTGCAGCCCCTCCAGGACGGGAACGTAGGTGCATCGAAAGACGCTGTCGCCTTTGTTCTCCAGGACTACCTCTACTGTATCCCTCCGGCCGTTTGAATCCACGATGACCACGCCCACGTCTCCGGAGCCAGCACCTAGTGGTCAACAGATGAGACCATTAGGGGACAGGGTGCAGAGACACTTGGAGTGCTTTGGGGTTTGGGACGCTTACCTGCTGTGTAGATGTCAAAGTAGGTGGGCTTGGTGGCCATGTTTCCAAAATGCTGCAGTCCCAAACCATGAGCCTGAACTCGGGTTGGGTCACCCATGGCTTTGGAGACATTGACCATGAAGGGACTCCTGTCAATGTCTTGGCCCGCAAACAAGACCTTTACCTGTGAAAGCATAAACATAGTCAAAAGTCTGTCATGGTTTCTAGGAGGTGACTTGGCATGCTAGAACAAATAATAGCAAGTTAGTCACTAAGTTGCTATGACCAGAGGTTAAGGCTAAGGTTCTGATAAGTGTGGCAAGCAAAATACTTACTTTATGAAGACCCTCCACTTTGGGCAGGTAGAACACAGAGTAGGTTCTGTTCTTGTCATTATTGGGGATCACTCGGGCCTAAAACAATCAATCAATCAATAAAAGTTAATTTATATAGCCCTTAATCACAAGTGTCTCAAAGGGCTGCAAAATCCACAACGACATGCTCGGCTCATATCCCACATCAGGGCAAGAAAAAACTAATCCTACTGGGCATGATGAGAAACCTTGGAGGGGGCCGCAGATGTGGGGACTCCCCCCCTGGGCGACCGGTGCAATGGATGCCGAGTGGATACGGTTAATAATGTGAGAACAAAGCACATGTTGTGTCCGTACCAAGCTCATTTGGATCAGCGTTTATGTGTTTAATGTCCCCACCTCTTCTGTATGACCCTCCATGTCCTCCACATAAACAAGAACCTCGCCCAGTCCAGCCTCGACTGTCTCCACCAGAAACTCTGCTGGCTTCAGAACCACATTCCCTCGAGGTTCAATGCCTTAAAAACAAAGAATTTATGAGTTCATAAAACTAACCAAGTTAGTTTTAACTAGGATTCTAGTGTTGTTTGTCCCACCTGGTCCAAAGGCTTTAGCTCTCTTTGGATGTAGTGTCTTTGCCCTCAAAGGGGCCCCAGGTTTCAGTTTCGCTTTGGGGAACTGAGACAGGTAGGTCATAACCGAGTGCTCATCCACATTGGGGTCAACAATCTCCTCCGGTGCGATGACCTGCAGACAAATGGGACAATCCTGAATTTTTCCAAGACGCTTGACACGACAGCAAGATACCTCTGAGCAAAGGCCAAAGGAAAAGGACAGAAAATGTGGAGACAGGTAAAGTGACCTGAGGTACGCCCAGCCAGTCGTCTGCCTGCTGCATAGCCTCTCTGGCATTTTCCACCGGCTGTCTTGGATCCCAAGTCTCCCAGTCCGGACAGAGACCTACAGACAGCAGCATACCTTTCAGCACCAGCAGGCACAAGTGGACCAATGATGTCTGCAGGTCCTACCGGGGGCGCAATTGTCCACCAGGGCTCCTAGGGCCTTGCCATCCCTCCAGTCCCGGTGGAAGTTGGTAATGGGCATTTGCGGCACCTTGTTCTGGATCCAGCCCAGAAGACGCTGCTTGGGGGTCAGCTTCTTGGCATCCTCATCGTCCTCGTCCTCCCACATGGGCATGGAAATGGAGTAGTGCAGGATCAGGGTCCAGATAAGACCCAGGATCAGCTTTAGATTCCCGTCCACGATGGCTTTGGAGTCTGGAGTTAAAGGAATTTTCATCAAATGATTCTCATTAGCGTAGGCAACGCCCCTTGCTTGCCACATGACCAAGGAACTAGAACATAAAAGGGCCGGTAATAACACACACAAAGATAGCATGACCTTTGACCTTGAAACACGTCATCAATGCAGGAAACTCTGACTGATGCAGACACACACAAGTCCACACAAATCGGACGAGAAAAAGAGGCAGTGTGTATGTGTGTGAGTCAGTGATGTGTCTATGGGGTGGCCGGTGCCAACCTTAAAACCTGACAGGCCACCCCAGGTGTCACCCTACTCAGAGGCGGAACAATTTGAAGCAGTGTTTTTCAAACTGTGGTACGTCTACCACTCGGGCTCCATCTAATGGTAGCCAAAGATATGCTTAGTTTAGGGTTCCCCAAAGTAAGCCTGAGGATTTACCCAAATTTACTTTTAAAACATGAATTTAGAATTTACAATGTCTACCGATCGGTGAGGTCCACAATAAATAGTGCTGACCACATGCTACACACAAGTGAAGAAAGCCCTTTAGGTAGTAATTGGACAACCACTTCAAACTCATGGTCCAATTATTCAAAAACCAACACAAAACATTACAATATGTGATACAAAAACACAATTTGCCCACTGAACTATGTGGACATAAAAAAAATGTCTGTTAGTGCCACACAATTCAAAAATACACCCATTTAACCCATTTAGTAGACCTGATGGATAATATATGAAAAACACTCTTCACACTTTTAGTTTCGCAATTTTAGTTGCTTGAGGACATCGATAGAAAATGGATAGATGAAAGTCAGGGAAGTAAACAAGTATATGTAGTCTGGCAGATACTACAGAAGCTGTGTAGCGTTAAAGCAGAGGTTCTATGGTATAAAAATAAAAAAGTGTATATACGTATGTTTAAAGTGTTTGCAAAATACCTGTCTATAGTCTAGTCTGAATATTGTATTATTGTTAATCCCACTGTGAATATTAAAATACGACAATTCATTTGCACTGTATAATAGCTGCATGTATGAAGTTTGCATTAAAAAACGTGTGAAAATCAGTTAAAGGTGCCATATGTAGAAAATGCATGTCAACTCATCATTAAATGGCCCTGATATTTCAAAAGGCATTAATAAATCATGTTCTTTTCGAATACCTTTATAACTGATAACATAGTTCAGGGGGGATATGCTCATTTCAAAATTAGATTTACATCCCCAAAATCTTGTTATTGCTTTCATTTCGATGCCCCGCTCTCTACCGTTTGACCAATTAGAAAGTCTGTGAGTGCGTCACATCCAGGTTGCCAGTTACGCACTGCCCTCTTCGTCAAGCTACTGCCACTGGTAAAGTTAGTAAACATGTCAGACCTTAGTAAATCTAAATTAAGTCCCATCTTAAAACTCATTTGTATAATCTAGCCTTTAAATAGACCCTCCTTTTTTAGACCAGGTGATCTGCCGTTTCTTTTCTTCTCTCCTCTTCTCCCCTGTCCCTTGCGAGGGGGAGTTGCATAGGTCCGGTGACCATGGATGAAGTGCTGGCTGTCCAGAGTCGGGACCCCGGGTGGACCACTAGCCTGTGCATCGGTTGGGGACATCTCTGCGCTGCTGACCCGTCTCCGCTCGGGATGGTTTCCTGCTGGCCCCACTATGGACTGGACTCTCGCTGATGTGTTGGATCCACTGTGGACTGGACTTTCACAATATTATGTCAGACCCACTCGACATCCATTGCTTTCGGTCTCCCCTAGAGGGGGGGGGTTACCCACATATGCGGTCCTCTCCAAGGTTTCTCATAGTCATTCACCGACGTCCCACTAGGGTGAGTTTTTCCTTGCCCGTATGTGGGCTCTGTACCGAGGATGTCGTTGTGGCTTGTGCAGCCCTTTGAGACACTTGTGATTTAGGGCTATATAAATAAACATTGATTGATTGATTGATTGAAAAGGCGTCGTTACGATTCTTAACTTATTCATGATAAAACCAGGAACAAAACAAGGATTTGTATGGGGAATGCCTTTGAAAGATGGAGACGATTGAAGGCCAAGAAGATTTTTTCATCTGACGCCAAACTTGCTAATTTTCTCCTTGATAGGTAAGTAATGCATTTTCGTTTTCTTATTACTTGTAATAAATGGAAATGGACATTTGGTATGTAAACTATATTGTCCATTACAGTCTATTATCTTGTCTAACAAAGCTAGTATGTTCGTGCAACGAATGCTTAGCATGCTAGGGGGGGTATTTTCTTGGCACAATATAATGCATTACATGTAATGATTTTCTACTTTGTGTGTAGACATGGTAGTAGGCCATATGATTTATGCGTAACGTGGTTTTTGCATAACGTGGGTTGGCTCATAGAACTACAGCTGCTCCTGGGGTAGACTGACTGTTTTATGGGTGCCACCCCTGGAAAAAAAAAATTCTGGACACGCCTATGGTGTGAGTTGTGCTTGCAGTTGTTTTAGGTCAACAAGTGAACAGCTGAAGAGGAACCCCAACCCCTCTTTGTTTTGTGGCGCAAACAAATATTAATGTTCAGATTTAAATTGACCTTTATTTATGCTCAGTTGCCTTGTGGTTAGAGTGTCTGCCCTGAGATCAGTAGGTTGTGAGTTCAATCCCCGGCCGAGTCATACCAAAGACTATAAGAATGGGACCTATTCCCTCCCTGCTTGACACTCAGCATCAAGGGTTGGAATTGGGGGTTAAATCACCAAAAATGATTCCGGGGCATGGCCACCGGTGCTGCTCCCTGCTCCCCTCACCTCCCAGGGCGTGATCAAGGGTGATGGGTCAAATGCAGAGAATAATTTTGCTACACCTAGTGTGTGTGTGTGACAATCATGGGTACTTTAACTTTATACACATCCTGTCACATGACCTTAACTTTGTCAGCAGTCTAGGCGATTACTGTTCTATCGGCGGAAAAAACATTCATGCATTATGGGATGGCACATCAGAGTGTCATATACATACGTGTATACACACATCTATATTCATGATCATATACATACATAATCTACTGTCATACAGGATCATGTCAATGGGCTCCATGTGGAAAGCCTGCTTCTATTTTGAGGGGGGAGGGACAAGAGTTCAGCTGTCGCCCCATCAATCACAACAGGCTCTCTTCCCCTGTTTTGGTCCCCCCTGCGCGCGCACACGCACAAACACGCGCACAAACACACGTACACAACGATGCTCCGCCCCAAGCTTCTTTTTTGTACATCTTTGTAACTGCCTCCACGTGCTTTCAATTAATGTGGACATGCCGCTGTGTCAAAAGTTAGCTTTTTTTCTGTCTAGTGACACTTGAATATGGGATTATAGAGGTCAATGTTGGAGGTAGCTGACGGTAACAACTGCTTGAAAGCACCCCCACCCCCCCCCACGCCCCCACCCACGTGACCATTCATCAGGGTTGGCTATTGGCTCTGCCCACACTTGAAAGGACTCACCTATGGAAACGAGGCGGATGTGTTCACGCTCCAGGAACTCCAGTGCCACCGACACGTTCTCCAGCTTCATCTGGCGGAAGTTGGGTCTGCCGTGGTACTTGCGGTACATGTTCTTCTGGCTCAGAACCTCCAAAAGTCCAATCAGCTTGAGGCCATCACCCAGGTCCTTTTGCAGGTCCATGATGCGCTTGTGGAGACATTTGAGGTGCTCATTGCACCACCTGGTGAACGTATTCTGCTGGATCTTCTTCCATGGAGCGTCCTCGGCCAGGTCTTTCTCAGTGGCGGGCATCTCCTCTTCTTGCCCCTCCTCCTGGACCACAAAGTTATGGAGTTGCTGCTGCTCCATGTAGCCGCTCGCCATACTTTGTCCTCGCTCACTCGCAGGAGCGTCCGCAGAGGCTCATGGGAAACTTCAAAGTGGCACAAGACGCCTGGACGGCAGCGGCGAGTACGATGAAGACAAGCGTCCACAAAGCTAGTGAGCGTCAGTGTGCAGGACTCCCTGGAATGTTCTTGCCAGACCATAATAACACTCTGCCTGATAGCCAGCCACAAGCTCATTGGGCAAGGGGGGAGGGGCTGGACGGGGCCGGACCCCCCCCCCCTGGCCGTGTCTATTTTTAAGGTTCACACAGCGGAGGAACGCTTGGGCTTACCAGGGTGACGTCATCAGCTGGCGTTTGCCATCTTCTTTGGATAATTTGCTTAAATTTGCTGAATGTGTAACCATGGCAACCATGTAGTACTTTTTTACATGTGTCGTTACTCTGTCACATTAGCTTTGTGCTATCCATCCATCCATCCATTTTCTACCGCTTGTCTCTTTTGGGGTCGCGGGGGGTGCTGGAGCCTATCTCAGCTGCATTCGGGCGGAAGGCGGGGTACACCCTGGACATCGCAGGGCCAACACAGATAGACAGACAACATTCACACTCACATTCACACACTAATCTAGGCTAAAGCTAAAAGGCAGTACTAATAATAATTTTCTTTTACAGTCACAAAAGAAGAAAAAACAGAGACAGTCACAAAAGAAGAAAAAACAGAGGCAGAAGAGATCAACAATCAACAGGCGGCTATGATGGCATCACACACACTTCATCAATCAACTATTGATGACAGTTACTACCACTACTATATTTAGATATCATACCTGATCCATGACGAGTGGTTTATGGAAGCAACACGATGGATAAGTGATTCCGCAAGAGGGCTATGAAGTCACTTCCTGTTAAGTCAAGATGACAGCGATGACCAATATAAAGTTGGCGGCCTCAACCTTCTGAGTGATGTAAAGGGAAGTCATCATTTCTGCAGTAGAAAAAGTTAAGACCATCCGCAGGTGAGTGCAAGCAGGTCAACAAAAAGAGTGTGGCTATACCTGCTCTACACCAGTACCCAATCAAAACTCCTACGAGGGTGTGGAGAAGAACATGACACGTGTCACTTCTTGTCAGCCAATCAGGCAGGTCATTAAAAAGCATTAAAAGTCTTTAAATGGATTTTTCGAAAATTAGGCCTTAAATGGCATTAAAAAGCATTGAATTCAATGTCCAGAGGTTGTTTCGGACAAACAACAAAATTAAGACACCAGCAAGCACTTCATAGATCATCACAATTTGAATTAAGTCCCAAAAGGAGTAGGAAGGGCAGCACGGTGGCGCAGTTGTTAGTGTTTGTGCCTCACAATAAGAAGGTTGTGGGTTTGATTCCTGGGCTCAGGGTCTTTCGGTGTGGAGTTTGCATGTGAATGAGATCTTCTTTTAATTATTACATCCTGCTTCGATTGAAAGTCCAGTTTAGAAAACTGTTTTTTTTTAGATATGTAATCTTCCATGTTAAAAGTTCAGGCGAGAGGAAAAAATAAACGATCGCTGCTAACTGTTGCTGCTTGTTGTCACTTCTTCTGCAGCCAAGTAGTCGCAAGAATGATATCTGGGATCACTACCGCCCTCTACCACCAGGAGGCGGGATTACTGCGAGACTCACCCAGTGCGTCTTCGCAGCCGTTTTATGATTGCTCAGCACAAGAAATACGTTACACACATACAGTTGTTGACAAAATACACTGTACATTATATACCTCAGCTAACTAAACTATGGACATTTATAATATAATTCATATAGCAATACAGTCTCACTGCACAGCAGGCCAGCAGTTAGCCGAGTCATTGCGCAATCCATGGCGAGGCTCAACTGGCTGGTGACTCACCGCAAGTCTCTTCTCAGTATTTGAACGGCAAATGTGAAAATTCAGCGATTTTGAATAAAAATAATCTAAAACTGGTGAAGTTAAATGGAAAATAACTTCATAGTATAATCACTGGATACATATAACAATTAATTTCTTTTCTTTTTACATTTTTTTTCTATCCATGATGGCACGTGAGGCCCCGCCTCACCTGCCTCCCCTGACTGCACGTCACTGGCAGCATCTCCTCATCCGTGGCCCACTAGTGCAACAACAACGCCGAATATGTGTCCCGTGAAAAAACGTCCGACCGGGGTTGTGTCAAAATCTGATTCCCTGACAAAAATGTATTTAACTGGGTGAATATAGTAAACCCACTCCACCGGTAGTTTTTAACACTTTCATAGCGAGTCTATTGACAGATATAAGTTAGAATTTTATGCTACTTTATATTACAAATGTCAACAGCAGAGGAAGAATGATAGAGAAAGATAGAGAAAAAGAAGAAGCTTATCAACTACGCCGTTGGCACGAACTACTAAGGCGGACACGCGCAAACATTCAGGACTTACGCAGATTTCAAATACACATCAGAAGGTAAGAATAGTTGGGTTTGCATAATATTGCGAAACAAAACCCCAGATAGTATGTCTGCTAATAGGTGTCATTTTCCTGTCCTTATGCACACACCATAATAATACTCGTATGTTGAGGCACAGCCGTAATGCTCCGACCATTCATCAAGCGATGCGGCTTCATAGCTTACCAAAATTGTACTAAAACATTTTGACAGATTTTTGAGCGCCATGTGTAATGTGCTATATTCTCAGCGGAACATTTAAAGTTTTGGTGTTGTTTACTGACGTTATATTGCAGTCTACACTTATCTCTTATGTGTGACTGCCATCTACTGGTCACACGTATCATTACACCACAAACCGAATAAAGCTTTGAGGTCGGTAAGCATTATCCCATACATTAAGTGCACCGGTTATAAGGCGCAGTGTCTATTTTTGAGAAAATTTAAGGATTTTAAGTGCGCCTTATAGTCAGAAAAATACGAAACAGAAATATTTCTCGATAATTTTCAAACAATAATTAAGAAATTGAAACATAACTATGGTAGGGAAATAATAAACACAAGAAGCGTGCAAGGGATAACAAAAGAAAACAAAAATAAATAATAGCATCATATTACAATGTATTTTATTTTGTCTTTAATGGTCATCGTCTTTTTATTATTATGACTTTTAGGATAAGGGAAGTTTTCATGAACCTTGTCATCATTATTAAACGCTGACGCAAAAATAGCTTTTTTTGCATGTGCACGTAAAGATCTACAGGTGGGTAAGTATGGGGAGGAGGAAGACGCGTTGCGTACCCAAACAAATAATCGTACGCCTACTCCTTCGTCTTCTGCCGCAACAAAACACGTTTTCCTTTGAATAGTAACCATAATAAGAAATAATCTGAAGCTATTTAACAATTTAGAACTATTTCAATTCATAAATAATACAATCCAGCTTAGTAGTACAGAGCTCGGATCTTACCAGAGGGTGTTACTAAGTGGCAGCCATCATAGTGGGGGCAACTTACCCATTTAAGGCAATGCAAAACATTGTGGATTGAAAATAAATCATAACTTGCTTATTTCTCAATTTATTTTATACATTTTACTTGGACAACGTAAATCATGTGCTATTAATACACATTTTATTTTTGCAAAAAATTGTTTATATTACAGTGAAAGATTGCCACTGTCCTTGTTGGCATTCTTGTCTGCGTTTCCGTGCCACCCACAATAATGAAATACCCTACTACTTTCAGCTCACTGTAGGCTCGTAGCTAAAAGGAGTCGTTCTCGTAGGACATTGTGTCAGCGAATCACCGCACACACACACCTCCATTGAAACACTGCAGCAGCCATTCATAGTGATGCATCTTATGAATCCCAGAAATATACATATATTACCTTCGTTTTTTAAATACAAAAGGTTTGGATTTCAAGAAACAAAATAATGCAGTAGTGTTGGTGAGAACATGAATAACTAATCTGTAATCTCATTAACATGACTTGTATCTATTAACAAAATGTTTTTTTATTGCAGAATGAGCAGGTTGCTATTGAAAAGGCACCATGAAAACATACATTCATTGTATGAGCATGTTTTTAGTCATAAAATACATTTATTATCTAGGAACACTGCTGGCACCTTCACTTGATGACCTCCGACCTAATCTTCAGAAAGCAGCAGTTTGTTTATGAAAACCATCCGAATTGTATAGAAATTCTATTTTAATATTTATATTAAATCAGCTCCTCAGTAGTGAATATGAATGTAGTTTAAAGATGCAAATGTCTTTCATGTCACCTTTGAAGGCATTCCCAGAGACACGCTGTGTTCTTCCCATTACAATGTAAACTGTTAGCATCAGCAGCTAAAGCAGCAACAATACGACTTCTATGCTAACACAAATGCTAACGTTGGCGTTTGATCATCAAACATCCACATCAGACCGGAACATGCTGGAAAGCAGGAAGCTTGTTTTGATTCTACGGCGACGAGCTGAGAAGCTCCTGCCGACGGCGCATGATCTCCACAAAGTAGGCGTGGTCAGCCTCGGCCTGGAAAGGAAGTGCGAGAAAATGTAGGCTGCGGTTTGAAGAAAGGAGAGTCAAGAAGATAAAAAAGGAAGGGGGGGGCAGAAGAAAAGACGCCATGTAAAGGTCAGTGAGTGCTGCCTTCGTCAAAAGACTCCACCCCGGAATCACATGTGCTGGCTGCCAGGTGCTCCTGCCGCCTCCTCATGATCTCTTGGAGCTCCGAGCCAGAACTCCTCTGAGGAAGAGGAAGAAGACCGTTAGAGGAACGTCCAGCGCAAACACGGCACAAAGCTAGCGAGTTGCTATCACATGGGCACTGCCCACCTGTCCGTCATTCTCAAACACACTAAAGCTAACTATATCAGTGACGCTATCACTGGTACACATGCCCCTTCATGTAAAGACAGGGCTCATGTGAACCATCTAGCGGTGTCCCTGGGTCCAGGAAGCGTTGGCGTCTGCTCCTGCGAGCTGGATGCAAAACAGGGCGAGGTAACTCTGCCGACAGGGTGCATGCTGGGTAAAGGACGCCCCCAAAGACCGCCATGAACACTGTCAATCAAGTGAGACCTCTGCGTGTCATGACATCTTTGTTGGGGTTTTATAAGCGGATCCATACTGACAAGTTTTACATGATCTTTCCTCTCAATTTGGACCAACTCATCGAAGCTAAGCTACATAGCCTAGCACACAGGAAAAGGAAGCACAAGGTGTGGACATTTTAGGGCAGGTGCACTGGGGGTGATTTCCTGTGTCTATCTAGCAACGACGCCACACTATTACATCATGAGCCTCGCCGTCTGTACCTTATTGAGATCAAGGAGAAGATCATAGGAGGCTTAGAAGAACACCTGCAGGTGGGAACACATGACACACACCTGGCCACAGTCACCACAAAACAGACGCCTCATACAAGCTGTGATGGGAGGCGTCAGGCGCAGCAAAGGCTGCTGAGTAACGTGTCATTTAGGTGAGAGACATGCGGCCACACCCACCTCAAGTGCCGCTTTCTGCACGGTGACTTGGCTGTAGACTCGGGCGCCGTCATCAGGACACACGGTCTTCAGCTCGTCCTTGTTGAGGGAGAAGAGCTGCGCCCCTGTCAGCACACCAAGGCTGGTGATAGTGCTGCAGAGGGGACAGCGCCATCATCAGGCTGATCTTAGAGCTGCCGTGATGTCACAATGGTCACACTCACGCTGTACTGAAGCCTTTGGCCTCCAGCCACCCACGGACGTCATCAGGCGACGACTCGTATGTGATGCTGACGGCAGGAAGGTCACCGCCACCGCGGCGGAAGGGGACTGGAAGTTTCTTCTGAGCGCTGCGGCCAAGTGTCAGTCTATGCAAGAGCTCGTCCTGGACCTCCTCCATATTGGACTTCCTTCCTGCAGAGAACACACAGGTTCATCATTGTCTCATTGACCGACGCCAGTGTCAATCAACTCTTCTCACGGTTGGCGAGGACACTTTTGTTGCGGTGGTCTCTCATAGCCACGCTGCCATCCTCACTGGATGTCGTGCTGTCAATGGCGGGCTTGGCGGCCTCGATGGCAGGCGGGGGCGGCAGCGGCGGCGTGGGGAGCATGGCAAGGTCCGGTGGCGGAGGCGTGGGTGCTGGGGGCATAGGCGTGGCAGCAGGTTTGCTGGACAGGTGGTCTGTCTTGGTGGTCTGCTTCTGTGGGTGGTAAAGAGCTCGCTAGTAGTGACCACAGAAGACAAAGTCCAAGGAGTGACCATAAAGTCATCGTTTACCTCGTTAAGTTCGCCCAGCAATTGCTGCCCACAGGAAACAAAACAAAACAACAAAGTTTGTTGGACAGCCATTAGCGTCTTTGCTACCAAACACGTCGGAGGCTAACGCACACACACACACACACAAAAACTGCCTAGCTTAGCTTAGCTTAGTGTTTAGCACAGCATAGCCTAGCCAAAGCCCCGCCCCAGCCGCCCTACCTTGAACATCTCAAACTCCTTCCTCGGCATCATGAGCTTGACATCAGGAATAAAAAGCGAAGTTGAGCTGAGGTGTGACGCGTGAGGTCACGTGACGGAAAGTGACACGTACCTGGATGGTGTGATTGTAGACGGGCTCGCCTCGGCCGGTCATGTCCACCGCCTTGGTCACCTCCACGATGTTGTTTGGCACGTAGCCCACTGAGCCGTCGCCATTCCGCACCTTCCACCACTGCTTCGTGTCGTCCAGGACCTGTCGCCCAGTCGGACACGATCAGACATCACGTGACCACGCAGGGCAGCTGCATGTGGAGGGCGGGGCCGGGCTGTTTACCTCAACAACCTCGTCCTTAAGCACCGACAGTTCTGTGTTGTTTCTCGCCACAAAGTCGTACTTGGATTTGGCAAATAGTTTGCTTTGGTTCCTGCTGTCAGCGCCAAACCCTCTGAAAGACACCGGCCAATCACGTCAAGGCTGTTCTACTTGGACAGAAAGACTTTGCGGCCGAGGAGAAGCGTCCCGAAAGAGCAAAGACGGAAAAGAAGCAGCCAATTGTTGGGGCAAGGGGCGGTTCTCCTGGGCTTGACCTCACAGTTACCGGTCAGCGTGGCGGCCGAGTGCTTGTTGGAGCGCGGCTACGGCCGGGTCCTGGTCCAGGGGCTGCGTGTGCTGGTGGGCGGGGTTAGTGAGGGCGTACCTGTCTGCAGCTGACTGGAAGACAAAATGGCTGCTAAGCTGCAAGAAGTCACATCACTTTCCCATGTCACCTCTCACCTCCTCAACCTGTGGCTCGCCATTCAGACCCTCTGCCAGCGCGGGAGGCTGCCAGCCGTCACCAAAGCTCAGCGTGCATGGCGGAAAGTAGTGATCCTTGGGCCACTCCAACCTGTCACATAAGTACGTTATTTCCTACGTCGCTCCACATCCGACGCTCAAACCCTCACCTGCACTTG